>NC_051162.1:152237218-152440841 GCF_013339745.2 Dermacentor silvarum
TATCCTTCTGTTAAGCTGTTGGTAAAAATACTGTGTACGAAGTTCTATTGTGGTTTAAACTGCAACGTTATCAGCGTTTCCAAAGGAAGTGACTACAAGTCCATCTTTCTCGGGCGTTCATTTCACCTAGGTACCACAGCCTGACTCGTGACCTTTATATTTTTAAATCTGCCTCGATGACGTAAGTTACGTTGCGAAAAAAAAATACCCTTTCTAAAGAATGAACCATCACAGTTTCCCGACAAAGCGCGGTACGTTGGCGCAAGTCGTCATGTGTGATTACGATAAGAACGACAGCCCGTCGTAAAAATGACTTGTCACTCCCCGGTTTTTCTTTTTTGTCAAGGACGCGACTAACCCGTAGAAGGGTAATCCCGACCTTGGCATGATGCTTGCGACTTTTCTGGTTCCGGACGAGCGCGTTCTTTGTGTATAATTCAGGCGTCCGGCATCGAAAGGCTTACACCTTTAAACAGCGAAAGGCTTTCACAGTTACTTCGGTAGCTCCACGGAAAGCGCGGACAATCAGTCCACTTTCAGCACAAGCGCTCTGAACCAAGACACATATTTGAGAGAAACGAGATCCTATATTACCCATAGCGAGAAATGTATCCACAAATTACACCTCATTATACCGATGTGTTTATGAGCCGCACTCTGGTGCCTGTATTCCGTATTATGACAAAAAATATAGTTTGTGCAGTGTCAGTAGCCTAAACGTAAAACAGGAAATTGAAGTCATCACAAAGACTGTCATATCATAAATTGCAAGAAAAAAATTGAAACTGTACTTCATAATACTCGCAATGCAAACTTTGATGCATGTGATTCATTTCAATTTCCTATCTGTTCCGACCCGCCGTGGTTTCTGAGTGGCTATGGTGTTGGGTTGCTGAGCACGAGGTCGCGGGATCGAATCCCGGCCACAGCGGCCGCATTTTGATGTGGGCGAAATGTGAAAACACCCGTGTACATAGATTTAGCTGCACGGTAAAGAACCCCAGGTGGTCCAAATTATTCCGGAGTCCCTAACTACGGCGTGCCTCATAATCAGATCGTGGTTTTTGGCACGTAAAAGCCTCTAATTTAATGTAATTTTTAACCTAGATGTTCCTAATCGTAGTGGTTAAGGGGAAATAAACATGCACTCTTAGCGCGCGCAGAAACTACGCCGGTTTCTAGCGAGGGGAGCTTCGAACCGTGACGCAGTAGACCCCTTCTAGCATTGACAGTGCAGCATGCTGCCGGCCGAAGTATACGGGCGGTGGGGTGCAACTCGGATGTGGCGGGGGCTGCCGTTGCAACGCGAGGATAATTGGATGTGACGGACGTTCGCACCGAAGATTAAAAAATTGTTGATATTAAAGCGATAGCTGTGCACTATGACGTAGCCAAACATGGCGGGTTTTAATGGTGGATCATGAACGCTATCACAGAGAAGGTTTACTGCAAAGAGTTATATGGCGGGTAGAGGCGCGGTGGGTTTAAAGCGATGGCCCTGTGGTGGCCCATGCGCAAAAAAAATTGTACCTTAAGTATCCTTACGTGATTCGAATGCGAAAGCATTATGACTTTTCTTAGTGATTACCAATAAAGACTTCTTAAGTATTACAACCTGTTTGCGATCCTTCCTTCGCTTTCTTTTCTCTGCGTTCATTAATCACCAGACCACAACCATTCAGAACTCATCGCCAAGTAGCTACGAGGTAATATGGTAATCCACTTTAATACACCTTAACCAAATTTATTTCATTGTAATTTAGTTTACTTCACCTTAATTCACTTGACTCCACCTTAAGGCAGCCTACTTTAACTTGTAATTTTAATTCACTCCACTGTAAATCACATTAATTCACAATAACTACCCATAATTACTACTAATTAACGTTGTCATACCATTTAGTATCTTCTCTATTACTACTGATTTCATTCAGGACGCTGATGACGTCACACTGACTTTTGATACCACTCGTTGTGGACGACGCCGGCTTTTCTACCTCACGGCTTATGTAGTGCTTTCGCATTAATGACTACTGTAGACGACAATGGTCCGTCTGCACGGCATAGAGTAAACAGCTTTCGCATTTTCATTGCGATTTGCGCAGCCCCGGTGCGCGGCGTCCCGTGATGCTCAGAGTTGCTGCAGATACTTCTTGCGTGGCGACGAGGGCGAGCGTGTATACTGCTCGAGTGCACGCGATAGGAGTGAGACCGCTGCTCTGGCCTAAGCGGCCAGAAATGCTTCCTGCCGCCGTGGTGGGAACGCGCCTTTGCCGATACGGGTGGCACAAGAGCTGAAGCAAGTGGTATACCGGCGTTGTTTCCGCCATGTTCTCTGCTCTGTGCCGAGTAGAACGACTTATATCACTTCTCACGGCGTGACGACGCTCGGCCAACGGCGGTGCCGGTGGCGCGAGGAGAAGAGAGGCCCTGCGTATACAGGGGCACTATCCCTGACTAGTACACGGGAGCCCAAGCCCAGAGTCCACTAAAGTTTGCTTAAGAGCTTTAATAGTGGAGATGTGGTTTATGGTAAATGAAAAAAAATAATCACGATAAGTAAGCCAGAGAATGTTGATTCCACTGTCAATCTGCATCAAACCGACAGATTTAACACATGAAAACTTTTCTATAATCGCAATGGAACATTCGCATCACTTATGCTAAAACCCTGCGTTGGATCTCATGTAAAGCTTTCATTGTTGTTGTGCTGCCTCTATACTAATTGTTCAATAATAACTTAATAGTAGTAGCAGTAGGGGTAGTAGTAGCAGTAGTAGCACTGATGGGACTTCAGACCCCCCCCCCCCCCCCCCGAAATTATTTCGTGCTGGGATGCACCGCCGACCCAAAACCACCACAGGCGCGGGGAAGCATTCTGGATTTTGTCTACAATGACTTTTGCACGCATGAAAAGACATTTCGGCACGCACATTGCGAACTCGGGCTGGATTTCGTCGCAACGCCTTTGGCACCTCGACTCATATAACGCAAGGAGCCCCATCGGAGCACAAACTTTCAAGGGTTTTTCCATAGCGAGCGGGCGCGTTGCGGCATCTCGCAGCGGCCGCGGAATCTGCGGAGCGCATGGAATTCAATTCGGAAACTTTATCGGTATAAAGTTCTCATATACTTATGATGCGAAAGGTGCACTGACATTTCCAAAGGCGTGCTTTAGATTTTCAATTCTGGAACTTTATGGTTTAATGTTCTTATAAACTTGAGCTAACATGCGCGCACTGGAGCCCTCGTGTCCAAGCCGTTTCAGAAATGGAAGCCCGCGCTCGCAATCTTCCACACAGACGAAAATACTAAATATGACCGTGACTGCCAGCTGGCAGCTGATAATTTTTTCCAAACATTTTCAGGAAGGGCACCCGATGCGATCAATCAGCTGGACCAGGGCAGGCAAAGTAAAATAAGAGAAAACAGAAGAAAGTTAGCGGCCTAATATTGAGGCGGTTCTTTTATGCGGACGACAAGGTCTGGCTCTCCGTGGCCATTAGGGACAATGGTTCTATGAATTTAAGAAATCCCCCTAAAAATATTGGTATTTTCAGAGCGCTTCTTCATTTCCGAGCTGATTGTGGAGATACATATCTGAAGAACCATTTGGATGTTGCCCCAGTAATATATCGCATTTAGGTCCAGATGTACAAAACCAAATTACAGAAATTTGTGGTGAAATTATCTACTACTACTTTTGCCTAGATGCAAAAGTAAATGGTGCAGGCTGCTTCTCCATATTTGCTGACGAAACGACGGATATTGCCGGTATCCAACAGTTTACTGTTTCTGGAAGGTACCTAAACAAGGATGCCAAGGACATCGAAGGAGTACTTTTAGGTTTTAGCACCGGAATAGATGCCCTGTCTCATTGCGACTGCAGATTCTATGTAAATGTGTAGAAACGGCTTCAGATTTTAGTCACCCTTCCAGTGACCACTTCAAGCGCAGATAGTATATTTTTAACATGAGATTACTGAAAAACTACTTGTGCTCTGCAATGTCTGAGGCATGGTTAGGCAGGCGCTTATATATGTCCACAGAGACGTCGGCAAGAACGTGTCCGAAGTCATTGACCGCTTCACTAAACTTCCCCGCCGAGTGAAGTTTGTCCTTTAGATAGCGAAGCGGCAAAAACCAATGCAAGTAAAAGTTCTGTTCCTTCAGGTCCATAAACTCGTAATTATGAAAACATATGACTGTTCATGAGCTTATAAAACCGCAGAAATTTTCGCCGTTTATTCAAACAGTTACCATCATGATCAATATTATCGTGTGAAAACGAAAATTACGAGGAGATCAATAACCACTTTTTACCGACCTTTTTTATTGAAAGCCCGGCCCTCGCGGCGTTTCCCAACAAACACACTCGCATATTGGTAGTTTAACTGGCCGCATCATCTGTGGCTTTCGTTTGGTCTTTTCTTTCCTTTTTAGCTACCCGCTTTTACTTCTTTTTGAACCGAAGCAATAGCCTTCCTTAATTTTGGGTGCAGGAAACTTGTCGCCGCTCTGCAGGCAGTTAAATTACACATTTTCGTACTGATTTCTGCATTATTCCTGTATTATCTACCCATATGGCGCTATCGCGACCGCCGCATGGCCCAAGTACATATCACGAGTTACTTTCAGACATAGCGCAAAAAAGTACGCACAACACACACGAAGACACGACAGACGCGGACGAGCGCTACTACCAACCGTTTATTTCAGTCAACAAACCCTCCGATTTATAAGGTGAACCACGTGCACCAGTGTCACGCCCCTTTCCCATGCGAGGTGATAAAAAGAAATCCAAAAATGTTAACAGTACTATCTGCCTCAGGCAACAGAGTTCAAATAGTTCAGTTCGGCACTGTGCAAAAGAATTGACGCTTCGCTTATACAAATATCTGAGTTCTTGTGGATGTAGAATGCTTCTAAGCCACTCGAGCCGTGTAGTTTGTTGATTTGCCTAAAATAGTGGTCTCATAAAACCGTGCCTCGCAACCACACGTAATGATGTGGGCAACTAAGTGTGCATACTTGTCCTCTTTTTTCTTAACCTTTAGCGCATGCGCCCTGAGCCGGTTGTTTATGCACCGTTCGGTTTGGCCGATGTACACCTTCCCGCACAACAAGGGGACGAAGTATACCACTCCTGTCGCACACCCCACAAAGCGGCTATCATGGCTGGTTTGGCAACCTCCTTTCCTGTCACCGCAAATTAGAGGGCAGAGCCTGGATAGCTTATTAGGAGCCGTGAAGACCACAGGAATACGATGCCTGTTCGCGACCTTCTTCAGGTTTTGCGAGACCTGATGCATATAAGGCATGTATACGGGTCTCGCCATCCATCGCTGGGTCTCAGCCCTTTCTGCTCCAGCTCTGTTCTTTACCCTCTGCAGGATATACTCGGCCACCACAACAACAAGCAGCTCAGGGAATCCCGTTGTGAATAGGCGACCAATCTGATTGTCAAAGCTATGCTGCATTGAATGCGGGCATGGCTTACGGAGCGCAGCATCCAGACGTTGTAATGCGATGCCCCTTTTTACTACTTTAGAGTGGGCAGAGTCAAAAGCCAGGAGACACTTCTTAACCCGTGGGAGGTACTCTCAGGAAACATGGCCTACACTAAATTTTAGCCTGAGATCCAGGAATTGTAACCCCTCAGTTCCAAGAAATTCATGAGTGAAACTCAAACCCTGCCCAGCTTGAATAAAAACATATAAAAATACTCCCAGGGGCAGTGACGCCGTCCTCTTTCTTTAAAAGAATGAAAAAGTCATCGACGTACCGAAACACTTTGAATACCTTCCCTCCATTATAAGCCAAATCAAGCGCACTGTCAATATCAGCTAAAGATATGTCGCATATAATCGGAGCCACGCATGACCCAATAGACACTCCTCTACGTTGCAGAAAAGGCTGCTCGTTAAAAACACTAAATGTTACACTAAGATAAAAGTCTAAAAGCGTTAAATTATGAACCGACAAGCAAGCAGAGTTTTGGATATCGCATTCGCCACTGTGTTCAATGCACTTCCTAACAGCAACTAAAAGCTTATCTTGAGGTACTGAATAAAACAAGTCCTCAACGTCGACAGACAAGCCATAATCTATACTCTCGTTGTGTTTCACATATTCAGTGACTTCTTCAGATTTCCTCACGCGGAAAGGATCAACAACCATGAGTCACTTAAGGCTCTTCAGTAAAAACTGACTAACATTCTTCTGAAAGGGACATCTACCTTCTGTGTTTTTGCAGAAAAGAAAACCTTCAGACTGTTCCCCTTACTATTTCTAATAGCACTAGCAAGAGCATTCAATTCGACGCCCTTACAAAATTTGATGAACTTAGTATTAACCCTCACGGCACTTTTCTAAACAGCCACAAAGTTCTTGTCCACTGCCGCTTGGGATTTTTCATTGAACGTGCCTTTGGGCATCACAACAAATCCACTTTCCTTGTCAGCTTCTAGGAGAACCAAACTGTCCTGCCAGACTGAAAGTAACTATGTTAGACCAACTAGCCCAACAGGCGGTCCTTCCGGAACATATCACGATTTCTGCGATCGTAGTTTTGTTCTTGCCTGGATTGTCTGTCTTTCTAGGCGTAAAGCTACTACTATGTGTGACTGCGCAACATGTCTATTTGTCTCGTTTGCCGCATCACATACAGTGACGTTTGCTTAAATTCGTGGATTTATTGGATACTGGTCCCCAGAAATATATGTTTTATTGGTATTGGTCCCCAGAAATACATGTTTAAATACACATATTTAAACATCTTGTTTCGAGGCTTTGTGTATACAAACAGTGCATTTTGTTACCAGTGACACTTTTGTGCCCTTTATCAACTTGTAACTTGGCACTTGTATATTCCATTCTATTTTCGCATTTCTAATGCACATCTTGCAGAACTCCTGCTTCTTATGTGTACTCACTGTTGCGACTATATTATCGGTGTAATTACAATACACGACCGGTAACAACTGCTCATGCGCAATCTATTGCAACGAAGGACAGCGTCATTGAGGTTTCTCCCTGGCCGTTGCATATCTACAGTCACGAGCAAAAGTTTGTGGATCAAAGGTATGGTATGATGGTATGATAAAACTTTATTACGGTCCCTCGGAACGCGCGTCAGCACGTAGCGGGTCGCTCCCACGTCGGTACAGAAAGTCCGATTCTCTCTGTTGCCACGATTTTATTTTTTTTCCTTCGCAGCCTAGGCATTCCGGCTGAAATCAACGGCGCAAGCCTACGTGCGCGTGTTGGACCAATACAACGTATTAAGCCAATTCGGGGCCGCGCAACTGCGCTTGAATATATTTAAATTTTTTGCTGATGCCATGGACTGCAAACTTCTGCTCGCGACTGTACAAAAAAGTAAACAAGGTTCTTGAACGTCAAAGATTTATCAAAATATGTGTGCTCAACTTGTTCTTTTCATGGCCTTTACGTTTTTCACACCAGCTGTATGCACTGCTTTGCTGGTTTCGAACTGATTTAGTTCTAAAGTTCGTGTGATATTTTCTTTACTTAATAAATAGACAAAAAAACGCCGAAGCATTGATATCAGTTATTAATGCCACAATTTTTGGGACATACGAATATATGCTTTTGTGAAAAAATACATATTTTACTTGACAGTTAATTAGCATTCAGTATATAGTTCGTTTGCATCCTTTCATATACAATGACATTGGCAATGGCAATGCAGTTATTATTGATGTATTTGATCCCTCGACAAATTCTATAAGGAGGAGCCCCTCTCCGACCAAAATTCCTGGCTATGCCATTGTGCAGTGAAACAGGTCTTTGAACACTGACCAGATACAGATGATTTTCTGCATTTACACCCGTCGCTTACCAAGAGCCGCTCTTCCAAGATTCTGCACCCGCTTTCTCGAAGCGGGGCTGAGCCTCTAAACGCCTATCAATAGCGACAAAACTGCTGATTCACAGTAGACTAGCTGGCCGCTCGTCTTATACGCGCGGCGGTTATCAGATAAGCCATTCCTGACTCGCGCTCGCCCATGCTCGACGGTGAAAGCTGTTGGCATGGTCCTTTTTTTATTTTTTATTTTATTGTTAAAACGTGTATTCTGTGATCGTCCAGTACACTTCGTGCGTCATCGCGCGAATTTCGAATCTTAAAGGTCCGTACGCCACGTGGTGTAAAAGCTGTGAACTAAAGGCGATGTCCGGAATTGCTGGGGTTGGGAGGCAATTTAAGTCCTGACCGGCATACATTCAAATTTGACGAAGATCCTTGCTCTATAGTGCCCTTTCGGAAGAGCTAAACATCTGCGGAACAAGAACAAAAGAAATGTCCCGAAATAATAGACACGTCGTAATTTGTAAATGAAGAGGCCTGCACAATGTAAATATCATGTGTTGTGTTTCAATGCAGTGTTCTTCAAAATTAAGACAGCTTCTCTTATATGGACCGACATTAAGGATGTTTTCTGTAGAATCGCTTATCACTACTTCATCGAGAACGGCCTATCAATCTTCTGTGCTTTTTTAATGGTATTAGCCCTGAGGAGCTTGCAAAGCAACATTGTGAAGGAAACAGAGAATTAAAACAAATGAAGAATATTGCTAGATCATCAGCCTATTTTATGTCCACTGCAGGATGAAGGCCTCTAACTGCGATCTCCAATTACCCGTGTCTTGCGCTAGCTGATTCCAATTTCCACCTGCTAATTTCCTAATTTTATCTCACCACCTAGTTTTCTGCAATCCTCGATTACTCTTCCCTTCTCTTGGCAACCATTCTGTAACTCTGAACGTCCACTGGTTATCTACCCTACGCATCACATGGCTTGCCAATCTCCATTTCTTTCTGTTACAGTGAAGGTATCACGGCCGCCATCTTGCGTGTAGTTCAGATTCTCCCACCAGGCGACGCCACTCATTCATGTTTGGAAAAAGCGAAAAAAAATCTGCTCTTCGCAGTCGCAGCATGCCCCAGTCTGGCCCTTTTGCGGCGCTGCGACAGGTGATCCCCTATAGTTGAATAAAATTCGCCTAAAATTCCCCCTCCTCCCCTTCTTTTCAGGACAAGTTGTGCCGGGCACCATTGTTCTTTTGTTGCTGCGCGCGGTAACCTTCTGCCCGCTGATACTTTCAACAATGGCTCGGTCCTACCTTGCTCTGTGTAAAATGGTCAGTGCTGATGATGGTGTATGTTAGTAGTTCGTCACTGCCGCTTTTGACGTGGCTGTCATGTGAGAACTAGAATATCCGCTATGCCCATTTGCGCTCTGATCCACACCGCTCTCTTCCTGTCTCTTAACCTAACGCACAACATTTTTCGTTTCATCGATCTGTGTGCGGTCCTTAACTTGTCGAACTTCTTTTTAACGTCCAAGTTTCCATCCCATATGTTAGCACCGGTAGAATGCAATGGTTGTACACTTTTCTTTTCAACAACAGTGGTAAGCTCCCAGTCAGGATCTGGCAATGCTTACCATATGCACTCCAACTCAATTTTATTCGTCGGTAAATTTCCTTCTTATGATCGCGATCCCTGTGACTAATTGATCTAGATAAACGTAATCTTGTACAGACTCTAGAGGCTAACTGGTGATCCTGAATTCTTGTGCTCTTGCCAGGCTGTGGAACATTATCTTTGTCTCCTGCATATTTATCTTCAACCCCACTCTCACACTCGCTTGGTTAAGGTCCTCAATAATTTGCTGTAATTCGTCCCCATTGTTGCTGAATAGGACAATGACGTCTGCAAACCGAAGGTTGCTGAGATATTAGCCGTTTATTCTCACTCCTAAGCCTTCCCAGTCTAAGAGCTTGAATACTTCTTCTAAGCATGCAGTGAATAGCATTGGAGAGATTGTGTCTCCTGGCCTGACCCCTTTCTTGATAGGTAACTTTCTACTTTTTTTTGGAGAACCAAGGTTGATGTGCAACAATTTGCCAATATATTCACGTATGCATCCTGTACTGCTTGGTTACATAATGCCTCTATGAATGCTGGTATCTCTACTGAATCAAATGCATTTTTATAATCTATGAAAGCCATATAAAGAGGTTTATTGTACTCCGCAGATTTTTCGATCACCTGATAGATAACATGGATGGGATCCATTGTAGAATATCCCTTCCTGAAGTCAGCCGGTTCTCTTGGTTGATTGAAGTCAAGCGTTTCCCTGATTCTGCTGGAAATTATCTTTGTGAATATTTTATACAGTGCTCAAAGCAAGCTAAAGGGCCTATAATTTTTCAGTTCTCCAACTTCTTCCTTCTTGTGGATTAGTATAATGTTGGAATTCTTCCAGCTCTCTGGTACACTTGAAGTTGTGAGGCATTGCGTATAAAGGGCCGCTAGCTTTTCAAGAAGGAAATCTCCTTGGTCTTTTATTAAATCGACTGTTATTCCATTTTCTCCAGCAGATTTTCCCCGGGTCAGCTCTTGCAAGGCCCTTCTAACTCCATTGCTAGTTATACAACGAGCCTCTGTATCCTGTTCATTACTACTTGAATGTAGCTTGGCTGCTCTGGGCACTTTACAGGTCAGTATAAATTTATTCCGCTGTCTTAATATGTCATCGAAATTGCTTATGATATTACCCTGCTTATCTCTCAGGGCATACATCTTGCCTTGTCCTATACCAAGTTTTCTTCTCACTGATTTCCATGCTGCGTCCGTATTTTACTACTTCTTCGATCTTTCCCACATTAAAATTTGGAACATAGCTTACTTTCTTCTTGTTGATTAGTTTTGCCAGATTTCTTGAGTTGGACACTTCAGGCTTTGTCATTTGTTTATTAGGTCCTTTGTTAATTGGGTGAGCTTATCAACTGGTTTCCTTCGTGCTTTACCTCCCACTTCAATTGCTATGTCTTCTTCACCTTTCTATTCTAAATCTGCATATTTGTTTGCGAGCACCAGCCTGAATTGGTCTGCTTTTACCCTTACTGCGTCTAGGTTGGCTTGTTTCTTCGTGACTAATTTTACTCTTTCTCTCTTCAAATTGGGACAAATGCTGGACCTCACTAACCTATCGTCACTGCACTTTACCCTAACACTTCTACACCCTGCACTATGGTAGGATCCGCAGAGAGTATGAAATCTCATCAGTATGAAATTTTATTCCTCGTTTCTACATTAGGGCTTTTCCAGGTCCACTTCCTGTTGCTACGCTTCCTGAAAAAGGTATTCATTATGCGGAGCCGATTCCTTTCAGCGAGTGCTACCATCATCCCTCCTCTGGTGTTCCTAGAATCAATGCCATATTTGCCAATTGCTTGCTGACGACTTTGGCATTGAAGTCGCCCATGACTACAATATACTGAATTTTGTATCGATAATCCAACATCTTCATAAAACTGTTATATTTCTTCATCATCGTGACGGGAGGTTGGCACGTGGGCTTGTACTACCTTTATTTTATACCTCCTATTCAGCTTTATTGCGATGACAGCTACCCTCTCATTAATGCTGTAGAATTCATCAGTGTTGCCCGCTATGTCCTTATCGATTAGAAATCCGACCCCGTATTCTCTCTTATCTGGAAAACCGCTGTAGCAGTAGACGTGGCGCTGTCAACGTCAGCGCTGTGCCTCACCAACTCTTCTAACCTCGCTAAGGCCAGTAATATCCAAGGAAATGCGCCCGATAATTCCTCAAACAGCCCTGCTAAGCTAGCTTCACTGGAGAGCGTCCGCGTGTTGAACGTTGCCAGGTTCAGTTTTCAGTGACGGCCTGTCCTGAGCCAGAGATTCTTAGCACCCTCTGCCACGTCGCAGGTCTGACCACCACCGTGGTCAGGTGCTCCGCAGCCACTGGCCATGGGTTAATTGCAGCGGTCATGAGGGAGGTATTGGCCGAATACAGCACCAGGGAGGCCAATTCCTGTTCTGGTGAGGGAGTGCTTTTCATGACGCTTAGTGGGCCTTCCTAACTTCGTTGCACCTGCACTCGTATTGCCTCACTGGCTCTCGGCAATTTGTCTTTTCGATGGTGTCAGGCGCCATTCCAAGCCTGAAAATGTAGTGGACTAGAGGAGGATTCGAACCTACGACCTTCGGATTACAGGCCGAATGTTCTACTTCTGCTCCACGTTACCACTACTATGCCCGCTATGTAAGCACCAGCTATTTGTCCACGAGATTTTCGCGTCATATAAGTGCGTCCACGTTGCATGCTGTTAGTTTACCTCCGCAAGGATATTTGTGGCAATTCTCGTAGGGCAATTCTCGCAAGTAGCTCTTTAGGCTGAAACATTAGGGGGTGTCCAAATCGCAACCCCGGCGCCGGCTGTCTTGAAATAATGAAAGCGAATCTCGGAGTCTATACATTTGTGTACCGTCAGCTCCGGAAGCGATTATGGGAGCCGGAAAGACGTCAATCTTGCTTTGTGCTAGGCATCGATTATAACAAAACCTTTACCCTGACTGTACAGCAACTTCATCAAGCTCTGCAGCTGAGGCAGATAACTAGCCAATAACTTTTGAATAGGTTTGGAGTAACCTGGGGGTTTCTCCGAGGTGCATTAGGTGATGTTTAAAACAAAGTGGCCACTACGAATTTGCTGCTCCAAAATTATTTCTTGCGCATACAAATCTCAAGAGCATAGTCTTCGATATTTGTGTCTATTGGAGGAATTCGGCGCTTGGACATGGATTAGGACACCACTTTGTAGAAACAAATATGACGGTATTTCAATTTATAAATTTCACTATAAGTATCTACCGTGTAAGTCTAATCACTCTGACAGCTCACCTGGTGACAGTAGGGTTTAACCAACGCTCACAAGCGTCGGTCGAATTTTACCAAAAAGAGCAAATCCAAGTGACGAATTTTTATGTTCTAATAGTTGGGAAGAAAACTGCAACGTTTCAAAATACCGTCGCCGGCTTTGGAGGCTGTGCACTGGAAGTGACGGTGGCGTATATATGTGATCACGCGTACACGAAAATCAAGTTTTAGCTCAGAGCCAACTGCGATGTTGCCTAATAAAATACTTGTGAAACGCGAAAATGCTTTTGTGAGCCGACCTCCTGACCTATTTGAATGATATTTTTAGATTAAAAATGACCGCCCAAGCTCTCTGGACACATGATTAACCGGCGAAGGTGAAACGTGCGGCCCTGGTGTATATCACTGGCTTAATCCCGATGGTTCACTAAAGTCTTTCTCAATTATTGGTTACGTCTGTGTGTTTCTTAACGAGGTTACACACACGTTCGGCTGTGACGGAGAGAACGACGTCCCTGACGGTATTGCCACAGTCCACCGTTGTCGCATTGCCGCTTGCGATTCTTCAAAATTAAATTGCTTCAAAATTAAGTTTGCCCATCACGTAAGGCAATGAATGGCTCGTACCCCCTTAAGCAATGATTCATATACCCCCGTAAACGAGGCCTCCACATTACTACGACAGAAGAGAAGTGAAATTCTTCGCTAGAATGATGAGCGGCAACGCTCATCATTCCAGCGATGACGGCGATGACGAACGCGGGAGCAGTGGCACGAGCGCGTTCACGCGGTGGCGCGCGCCAGCGAGCAAGCAGTGGAAGAAGACGACGATGCTCGAGCCATTGCTGATGATGATAGTTCTTGCGCATGGGAGGGACGGATTTTGGCTTCACCTAGCCATATACAGCTTCGTTGTTAAAGGAGCAACTAAAATTATATTGATTGTGGTAAGCAAAATATTTGATTTAACCAATCCATTTTTTCGAATGTAGCGAAAGTTGAGAAACACAAAACAGAAACACGAAATATGCAAATGTGTAATGCTGCAACAGAACAGATATCGCCGTTCTGTAAACTGCATACGTTATAGCACCTAAAACGGACAAATGTGATATATGAATTGATGTCTTACGCGAAAGCTTTACAATGTTTACAAAAGCTTTAAAAACGGTTTTGCTCACATATTAGTGGGGAACTAGAAAGTCATGTATAACACATCGCAGTTGTCCGCTTTAGATGTACTATTAGATGCAGTTGACATAATTGTGATATCGTTTTTGATTGCTGAGTTACAGAGTTGTAAACTTTTGTTGTAAGCTCACTTGTATGCCCTAAAATCTTTCTGCGATGAAAATGTTCGTAAAATGCTTTACAAAGCACTTGGTTAATCGATCATAAGGTACGGAATAACAATTAATGGCTTTGCTTCTTCTAGTAGACTTAAGATAATTAACCGCATCCTAAAAAATTGCCTATAGCCTCTCGTATGGCACACTTGGTCATGGGGAAGATGTCTTGCTGAGCATGTACCACTCAGACATGTTCTTTAGCAACAAGTTCTGTTTGACCCGCCGTGGTTGCTCAATGGCTATGGTGTTGGGCTGCTGAGCACGAGGTCGCGGGATCGAATCCCGGCCACTGCGGCCGCATCTCGATGGGGGCGAAATGCGGAAACACCCGTGTAGTTACATTTAGGTGCACGTTAAAGAACCCCAGGTGGTCCAAATTTCCGGAGTTCCCACTACGGCGTGCCTCATAATCAGAACTGGTTTTGGCACGTAAAACCCCATAATTTAGTTTAGTTAAGTTCTGTTTGACGCCATGTGTAAGAATTGTTTTTCTCCTAACTTCAAAAACTTGAATGTGAAATCTCGCAGCTTACGGCAGATAGAAAAAAAAATGTCACAGTTTCGCCCTAAGGGCGAAGCAATGAATGCGATAGCAACACAGCAATGTCATACGAAGTAAGGTGAGCGGCTTTGCTAGCAATATGAATTGTAGTAAACATGAGCTGATTAAGTAAGCAGGTGTGCTGCGGCGTAAATAGACCGACATGAAGAGAGACTCGATGACCACGAGAAGGCACGTGTGAAACGGTGGTGTTGATGAGAAGCGCTTCCCGTGGGCAGCGCGTGCGAAGGGACACACCTGTAGCGCTGCACTGCCGATCCGGGCAGCATTGCATGTGTAGCGTGCGTTGGAAAATGTGGCCCGACTATTACTAACTGAATGAACAAGCGTGGTGTGAGCGCGCACAAACAAACATGAATAGATCACACTGAATGACTGCAGACAGCGACCGTCAAAACTCTGGCCGCAAGCGGATACGCCGCAGCGGCGAAGGTACGTACGTGCGGTCTATCGCTTCAACGGAAACTGAGCGGCGAATGCACGGGGCGCATAAAGGTCAGAGCCGTGTGGAGATAAGAGACGGTGCGAGCGAGCGACGAGAGCGGTTGTTGGCAGAGTGGAAGTGCCCCCCCCCCCCCCCGCTCCCTCCGGCGCTGGCTTCCCGCTTCCTTGCTTGCGCGCGGGAGCTTGAGTGCGTTCGCTCTCCGTGATAGCGCGCGTCCCCGCACGCTTCCGCTCGGGCATACGGCACGCGGCGAAGATTTTATCTATAGGGAACCTCACGGCGAAGGCGACGGCGACGACGACGGCAGAAACCCCGTTGAAGTGTCCATATAATTGCTATCGCAATAAAATATGTGGTTCCTCGTGTGTGCACAAACTACGGCAAGAGGACCCGTGCTTTATAGTGCCGGCTAATTTCAATAAGTTGAATGAGAATGACATCGCAGGAACATTTAAGCAAATAAAAACATATTTAAGGTGATGGGTGACAAGTAACGTCCATAATTGTTAAACTTTTTCTTCAGGATTTTGAAGCATGTATAGAAGGACGAAGCAATTCAGAAGGATTTATACTATGTACCATTTTGTTACTATCAGAACCTGTTTTGTGCGAACCTCATTGTGAAGTTATCTATAATGTCAATGCCCTTCTTATTTTTTTTTTGGTTATGTTTTTTAGTCATACTGGGTGCATGCTCTTTCAGAACCCAACTTTTTTTGCTGTTGATGCATTATTATTTTTTTCTTCCAATATTTCTTTCTTTTTTTTCTCTAGCGTGTCATTATTTCCGTTGTGTACACATATCAGTGCTACCCGCTGACTGCCCAGCCTCGCGAGCACGCAGTGATGCTTATTCGGGCTGGATATTTAGCTGCGACATGATTGGATGTAATGAAGATTATTATTAATATTATTAATATTATTATAGTTTCGATTGCTGAAACTTCTCGAATTTTAACCATTGTCGTTTACATTTGGCCGTCCGAAATCCAAAAGTCGTATGCAACTGTCACTAGATTTTAGCTTTTTGATTTAAATTCAAGAAACCAACCAAGGCCGATCGCATAACATTTTCAGGTGGTAGGAGAAAAAAAAAAATTAAAAAGAAAGAAAGAAAAGCGCTCACGTACGCATTTATTGAAATCCCCCTGGTGAACCACGTGAACCCACCGACTGCCACAGTGCCAAAGGACAGTTATCTTTGCCACGCTGCCATTCGTTACAAACTCAAAAATGAAGTCGCCTCTGATGATTATCTCACATGCAGTGCATGTGAGCCGTGATTACTAAACATTGAAGATTAATAAAGACACGGACAAAGCTAGTTTAACTTCAGAAACGGTCAGTTGAAGAAATGCCTTTACCTAAAACGAGGCATTATGTATAGTATACGCTGACAGATGACGCTAGAACAAGCGATTTTAAACGTCTTCTAAAATCCGCCTTATAGCAAGATTTTTCTATCCCAATTGAATCCTTCTCGATGTTGACTTCTTCAATCTAGATTTTTGGTGGTCAAAGCGAAATATCCATGAATAAGAATGATTGTATCTCTTTTGTGCTAGCTTGGAAGGAGGAAAGAAAGAAGCAATGCGTAAACGCTTTATCACATTAGGAAACGATGCCACTTTTTTAGACTGTGCTAACGAAGGCTGGCCCGTGAACACGGTATACAGCCCTCATATTTTACTGTCTCAATGTTCAACCTTGTGAGTTCATCGCAATCAGATATTTGTAGAACAGCAGTTTTACTGCCACACGGGCTGCGATAGACAGCCAAGCAAATTACGTTTCTCTTTAACATTTTTGCCGTGTTTTAGTAGGTCGTTCATTGCTAAGCACCGTCTGGGCAATGTAAAGCATAGTTTCAATTTCAGACTAATCTTTGTGCACTTTTCAAAGAAACAACATTTAATTTCCTCATTTCTTGCTTCGTTTCTATTGTACGCTATCCTCATGTACTTATAACACAGTAAAAAAATATCCTTAAATGGAAAGGTTAAAATAGTTCCAGCAGGTGAAAACGCGTGAGCACAACTGAAGGGAATGAGACGGGACAAAGCTGAAGTCACAACTAGGTTTTCAATGTGGAATACAATATAAAAAGATATGCTGAAAGTTAGACATAAACAAAGCGCATGTTTAGCTTCATAACTTTGTTTTGTAGAAATATTCCAACATATATTCGAAGCGAAGCACGTGCTTTGTAACTGCTTATTTTGCAGCTTTTTGTGTACGGTTATTTTCTGATCCTGAAACGACTCGGGGGATTGTTTTCCACATTAAATAATTAAGTTGCGAGCCCAGCTTTGCCCCATGTGCTTCCCTTGATTCGTGTTCGTGTTTTACTGCGGAGCTGTTATACGCTAGGTTCTGGCGGTTTGCGAGCGCAGGCAAAAAAGATGGCGGCCACCACAGAGCTCACGATCGGACAATCCCGATGATAAAGACGGTGACAAAAGAATATCGCCAGATATGCCCCAGCTCAACACCACCTATATAGCCCAAGGCTTATGCACTCCGATCTATGACGTCATGCTACCTGGCCCAAAATTTCCATTCGCGTTTAGTCGCGAGAAGTGTCAATACCTATTGTGATAAAAATATCGTAATAAAAAAAGTAAAACCGGAATCGACACTGCATGTTTAGTATCTATTGCGGTTTGACGTCACGGGCTCTCTAGGCAAACCACGCAACCATGCGCTCTACTCTCGTCACAGATGGCGGCTGCACGGCAACCATTATCCGCCATGCTCACTCTCTGATTGGCTGCCAAGAGCTCACATGTTTTGAAATTTGTGCCGGGAAACGGAAGTTTTGCAAAATGCAATTTTTCGTTTTCATCAAAATGACGAAACGTGACGGGGGCTGTTAATTTTATCGACTAATATTTTTTTAATGTCCTTTGCAGCTGTATTGCGACATTAGCGCTTTAAAAAAAGTGGTTGGTAGCGTGAGAAGCCTGTGCAATGCATCTGCAATTTCGCGAGTATGTGGTGTCGTTCCAAGATAGCCGCCATGTCGGCTTAGCTGAAAGATTAGGCCATGAGGAGCGTCACAGGTAAAGCTGTTTCGTAAACGTCTAGTTGACGTTACGCGACGTTGCGCTGGGCCGCAATTGCAGAGCTTTTCCACCATAATTTGTGGTGCGACCAATCGAGCGAATTATGCTAATGCAATGGCGGCAGCGAGTCATGCGTAACGCCGCATTTTCACCGTCGTTTGCTGCGGCGAAAATCTTTTGTTCATGATGCGTGCTCATAGCAATTGCATCGCCCTCAGGAGGTGTTGGCATTTGTGTTTTGGAGCATCATTTCAATAATAACACGTTTATTTGAAATAATACTGGTGGAACATAGCAAGCTTTCTGCCACTCTTTTCAATGCTTCTTTTGAAACGTAATCAAGATTAATGACTTTTCACGTCATCAGAGGCTATGCCAACGGCGGCTTTCTAATTTATAAACAAAAATGTCCGCAAGTTTCCTCTCGCGGTGCGAGTAAGCAGCGAAGTGAACAAGAGATGGCAGCGCCGGCGCTTGCGACGCGCGAGCGGATACCCGTGGCGCGCGCAGCGCTATCGATGATATTCGGTCGCTTCTCAGCCAGACGAGTAGGGCTGAGTCACTTGCGTTTCACGAGATAGCGATAACGCGGTCTAGAGCGTGCACTCATCCTCACTGGTAGGTCGTGTATGTTTAATCAAGGTAGAAAACACGCGCGTGGGCGCCAATATACGACTCATTCCGTTGCCCGTGGGACACGCATCTTACCTAGGTTCTATGCCTTCTTTTCAGTTCCTTAGGCAAAACGTCAAATTTGCGTCACGTTACGAAGAACAACCGGGCCATCAGCGCCATTTTGTAAGCGTCGCGCCTACGTCACGCCTCGAAGAAAACGGCGGAATGTCCAGAATAGAGCCCCATATCTCAGTTCCGGTCCACCCGTGCAATGGGTAGGCCGCGTGCGGTGAGGACTTGGATCACCCCTACCGACTCCACTCCCATCGTAATTGTGGGCTAATTCAACACAGACGTGCCTCAGCCAGGCGGAAAGTGGTTCGAGGTGTTTCTCTTGGATAGGTTCGGCATTCAATGTTGCACAAACATCAGTGAGCCCACGACGCGTCATCGGTCACGTAAGACCTCACATGCAGCTACGCTGGTCATCGAGCTTCACAAAGTCGAATGGCTCTGAATTTTTTTTTCACCTGCTGGAGCCATGTTAAACTTATCTATTAGCCTACTCGCCCAGAAACCCACCCTATACTTTAATGAAAGGGTGCTTGCCATGGGACAAACCAAACGATCCTTAAGCGTGTAGAGAGATGGAGAAGGATATATATATATATATATATATATATATATATATATATATATATATATATACAGGGTGTTTCAGCGAACACTTTCAAAATTTCTTAAACTTTACCTGTGGCAGATAGCCCAATTCTAGTTAATGAGCCGGTCTACTCGAAGCGGCGGACATTACGCGCGCACGAAATTGAAATGCATAATCGACTAATTATAAAAATTGGTAATTAAGTTTTTAACTAATTGCCTGATGGCCCATATTGTAATCTACAAATTGTAGGTGTGGAGTTCGCAAGACGGATCCACTTGGAACGAATTTTCGGGATGACACCAGTTTCGGGATATTAATTCCCGAACTTTGCGGAGAAATGCATTGGCGTTCCAGATAATTTTGTGCTTCAATGCATAAAGCGACGTTTTATTAAGAAACTAACTGGAACGCCAATGCATTTCTTCGCAATGTTCGGGAATTAATATCTGGAAAGCGGTGTCATCCCGGGAATTCGTTCCAAGTGGATCCGCCGTACGAACTCCACGGCGACAATTTGTAGATTCCAATATAGGCCATCAGCTAATTAGTTAAAACCCTATTTAGTGAATTTTTATTAATTAGACGATTTTGCATTTCAATTTTTTGCTCAAGTAATGTCCGCCGCTTCCAGTAGACCAGCTCATTAACTAGAATTGGACTATCTGCCACATGCAAGCTTAAATAAATTTTGAAACTGTTCGCTGAAACACCCTGTGTATATATATATATATATATATATATATATACACATTTCTTTTTGGAGAGGAAAAGTGCTTCTGGTATTCCGGGTGCATTTACTTGCAGCCTAAATATTGTGTTTGTCCCTTTACGTTGCAGAGTGTACCAAGTTTTGCTGTGGCAGAATTTCGCTGATTCCCTTTCATGTCGCGCTGCCCAGGCCGCATCGTGGCTTTGCAATCGACATCGCACAGCGTTGTCCTTAATTGTCCTTTTTTATGGTTGCATTCGGGCCTGCTGTTGGTGTTGGAGATAGCATTCAGCTACAAAGCATGGTATTACAGTTGTTATTCTCGCTATTAATAGCGTCCACGTTGTCGTAGGCAGTTGGTGGCTTTGTGCTTGAGCGGCCTACAAGAAATTCTAGGAACAAAGCAAGGCAGTTAAAGATCCAGGAAAGTAAAGAACCAGCTTTCTACTGCTGTCCCTAAAGTGCGCTGTAAGAGAGAACAAACTGTAACTCTTCAAAACTCTGAATGCGTGGCCATAAAAACCGCACTTAACTTACAGAGTAGGGGTGCAAATTGATCTTTTTGTCATCTTTGAGCATCCACATTCATGTCGAAAGTAAAATAGAAAAAAAAGGAAAGAACACGGCGCTTGCTTGGTCATAGTAAGAAAAAAATGTGACCGTAGACAGTTAGTGCCGCACATTCTATAGGGGACAGCCGTTATGAGCAAACAACAAAACTATCCTCTTCGGGGAGAAAAGGAGTGAAGGGGATAGGCTGCTAAATATTCAGTGTTCTCGCAATTCGACGCTAGTATGCTCATGGCATGCATACGAAATCTTCGCTAATGTGCAAACAGGATACTGAAAAATGAAGAAATACATATAAGCACAACTTGCATCATTATAACGATGCACGCAGCGGCCCGCTTGTTAAACGCACTGGGCGATTTATGAAAAAGACGATAAGGGCCCGGGCCATTAAGAGAGAAATGCAGGAGAGAATACCCGACATTAATGCCACGCGGCCATAGGTGCTGACTCACTCCTCCTTTCCCACGCCCCCTCTCCCCCCCCCCCGAAACAATATTCATCAGATATTTAAAGTAACTCCCTATTAGCAGCCGTCTCCCATGTACCACTATTTCGCTGCTCAGATCGAGCACTTGAAGTTGGGCAACTGCAGCAACTCCAACTTGTGACGTGTGCTTGCGTTTCTGACGGCTGTAAAAGTACAAATTTGAACTAATGGGATATGCATACGTAAAAAAGAAAACATTTTGAAGAAATTATAAAATATGGACAATAGCAAATGAAAAAAAAAGAGAGAGAAACACAGTATGAAGCGACAAAGAGTGCTTGTGCTTCTCACTATGAAAGGAGAGGGGTGGTTTGAGAGGAGGATGGTTCGCGAACTCCTGCTGCGTCCATGCATTGCTTGCTTCCTCGTCCTCCCCTTTTACGCAAAGAGAGACGCGGGGAAAGGAGGCCATGGTCGTCGAAGGAAATGCGTATCACCTGGAGCAGGTGAGACGACGGTAATGCCGTCCTCCGCTCTTGGAGTTGCATAAAGAACTTCCGAACGAGCAAATGGCTTTTCAAGGCACGCGCCTCACCGAAAACTGCAAAAACGTTTTTTTCACTTTTTTGTATACATGTCTGGGTTGTTTTGTTTTCTTTGTTGCTTGTTTGCTAGTTTGTTTCTCTCTCAAATGTTGCACTGTGCTGGCACGCGACTGCGGCCTCTCGTAAACTGCCATAGTCGAGCGCAAGAGGCAAATATTTATAGTTGCATAAACTCTCTGTGTTGCCTTTTGTGTTTGTTGCTTTCTATACGCGCTCTCTCCCTGATTTAGCTTTGGCTGTTCTTTTATTGCTCTCTTCTTTGAAGGACGTCAGGAGCTGTTGCCACTGGAGGTGGTGTTTGCCTCCCGACGCCCCCCGTTAGCCAGTATATCTGTCTACTGGAGAGGCACAGTTAGAAAGCTTTTGTTATCCCTCGAGGAACGGCTGAGGCGTGCGCGGTCTGGTGACCCCGTTCGGAACCCCTCGGCGTATAGAGCGCCGCGCAGACAGCTCTTGTGTCTGGGGCGACTCGGCGCGTGCCTTTGTGGCCACACACGCGCGTGCCCCGCCGGTATGTTCAATCCCTCTAAGGAACCGGGTCAGTGGACTGGCGTGGTTATATACACGACCCTAGGGAGTTCGGGACGCAGCTGAGCCAGGGGATCGAAAATAGATGCCTGATACTTCAACTACAAAATGAAATTTTGGAAGGCAAGAGTTGCGTCTGTCAAAGGAAGTTACCGATCAGTATAGCTACAAACATATATATCTACATGTTTTCAGGACTGACAGTTGGCCTAGTTGGCCTTGCGTTCTATATAGGTTACCTTGGCAAAGCGCTGCGCAAGACACAAACACAAAACAGACCGAGACGATCGACTCTATCAACTCTTTAAGGGTCCCTGAACCACTTTTTATCGAAGTGGAGAAAAGCATTTGAAGTTAAAATAGGCTATTTTAGAAATAGTTTGCCACAAGAAGTAGTTCAATGCGTTCGATAGAAGCGGAGTTATTGGCAATAAAACACGGCTTTCGCGGTGCTTCCGTTCCTTCTGTAATGCCTTGCGCTGCTTAGGCTAAGGCCGAGCGGGGCTTGCGCACAAACCTCCGCCTTTTGAATGTCACCTTGGGGAGCAGTTAAAATTTTATTTTGGATGTTGACGTAGACGCCACTACTTCAAATTATGACGCTTACGACGCGAGCCGCAGTGCGCTTAGCCAGTGGACTCGTGGCGGCCACCCGCGGCGGTCGCGGTATCTACGCTCCGTCGCAAACCGCAGCACAGGCTACTGTAGTGCGTATGCGCAGCGTCTGCTGTATGCACGACAAGGCTTGAGTGCGTGGTCGCTCAAATGCTCCAGTCTGACAATTCCAAGTGACGCGGACCTCGTTTGTCCTTCGCTAGGTTGACCGACGGGTAGTAGCCACATCGATCTTGCGCGTTTTAACAGCGTAGCTGTTTAAGCTCGAGGTTGGGCTACAAATTGTTCGCAGAAACTCCGCCGAGCTATGACGTCACTGCGTTGCCTAGCAACCACTTGGCACGGCTGCGCCTGGCTTCGCGGAGCTTCGCACAGATGTCGTGACGTCACAGTTCCAACTTCCGCATCGCTTCTCTCCTAGCCGCGCCACGCCTAGCTCTGACGTCACTATGCGTCGCCTAGCAACCACCTGTCATGTCTGCGCCCGGCCGCGCCACGCGGCACCGCTGCTTTCCGTACATCGCCGAGCTTCCACAGCCGTGTAGGCAGAGAAAAAGAAAAGCCATGACGTCACTGCACGCCGCTTCGTTCGCGGCCTTCGTATAAAGCTCCGTGCCGCCGCGACGGTGGTATACCCTGCCTAGTGTCTCTGAGCCGAGCACATCGTTTTCGCCGCCTAAAAAATCTTAGCATAACATAGCATTACATAGCGAAACTTCGGTAAAATCTTAGCATAACCTAGCAATACTTCGCAAAAACTGCAAAAACTTAGCATAAGATAGCAATAAATAGCAAAACCCGGTAAAGTATTGGCATAGCATAGTAATACATAGTAAAACTTTGTAAACCTTGCACGACCCCCAGCTACGCTGTTTCTTCAGCCTTGTACAACTAGTGCAAGCTGCCCTCAATTTTTTGAAGCGCTATCAAATAGTCTGTCAAGGCGTTTAACCAGGAGCGGCCAGGAGGGAGCGCGCGCCCACAAGCGTGCCTGTGGTTTGACCAGGCTATCTTTTTGATTGACGGCAGCAATTGGCCAATAGCAGCCGCTTATGGGAATGCGCTACCTGATGAAATAAAGCGTCCAGAAGAGAATAAGCAGCAGGTTTCTGTTGAAAAGGGAGCGTTCAGGGAAAGGTGACTTCGCGCACCGCCTGCGAGCTCCACGCGTCGCTCACGACTTTATAGCTTGGCTGAAATGTTCACAGCAGCGTACGCTATCCGCGGACAATGTTTCTTCACCAAGCCCGTGGGGTGGTTCAGGACCCCTTTAATGACTGAAGACCACCCACTGATATTTGCAACATTTGGAGCAAATGCACGCGGTCACATCATCACGTCACTGTGCAATCATTTAGCATGAGAATCGCGCAAGTCTGAGAGTGGCATTCATGAAGCCAGCAAACTTCCGAGTATGATTTCATGAATGAATGCAGCTCTACTTTATTTGCGCGAACTATGACGGAGTTCCCATTAGTGTAATATTTTTCTGGGTTGTATCCTGATAATAAATAGTTTATAGTACAGCACCATTCATTTTGCCTGTTTTGTGTCTTTTGATCACATAGCGCTAAATTACCCAACCATAATAATAATAAATTTAATAACTGACTACTTTACCACGGAGCACAAGGATTTCCATAATCACTGTTGCGTCTTTTAACGCTACGTTAGGTAGTCAAACCTATTCTATATTCTCTATCTTTCTTTTCTACATGTGCGATGACAAAAGTAAATATTATGACGACCAACAAGAACTAATCTTGATGAGTGTTTGAAAATAAATTACTACATTTAATACCACTTTCTGCTTTTTTGAACTAATACTATTAAACGAGCCAAGTAGTTACTGAATTCGGGTTTCATGTTACCTGCGCGAAATCAAACGGGTGACACAGGAATGACAAAAACAGCACAAACGTTGCTGTCTCCGCTTTGTGTATTGCTCGATCCTGCGTTCGTGACACGAAAGTGATATGCTATTCCTATAGCTCTGCTTAAAAAGAAACTAATGATTTACTTAGGTATTTACTAATGATTTACTTAGGTACCAGCAATATTGGCCTGCGTGGTGCAACACATGTGATTTTTAGAACGTGGTAACTTTAGCTCGGCTTCGTACTAGCTGCGGCAAAGAAGGAAGCCATTTTTCATGTAATATTTGTTTGTTCGGAAAGCCCTGCCACTACCCGTTGGAGGACAAAACCATGCATCTATTAAACGGTCATTCACTCATGCTACCAGCAGATAACGTAGTGTACACAACAACCGTCGGATGCATTTTTATCACACAAAGGCGGGTCACGATAACTATTAGAATGCGCTCTTTTTTCTTATTCCGAAATTGAGCAGTACTTGCACTAATTATCATTAATATACACGGTCACATTCTCTATACTGTAAGCAAGACTAAACCACTCCGTGTCGCTGCCACTGATGACGCTGCAAGCTACAAGAAAATCACGAATAGTGCCCATGACCTATTTTATATTGGCTGCGCATTTGCTTTTCGCAGGCCATTCTGCAATTTTTTTTTTACTTTTCTTATTTATTCGCGCAAGGACTGTGCCCTGACTCGGTGTGTGTGTGAATTGTCATGAATCTTATTTTAGTACCTTTATGACACCTGACGTTCAGTTGGAGCCTGCCTTTTATTACTTCTATTATTCTTTTCGACGGTGCCGCTTTGCTCTTGACCTCTCTGCCTTTTGCTATAACAATTTCTCTCTCTGCTCGCCTTGCTGTTGCATTTACAATTCCGCGGTAGATGCTGTTACACATTATGCGTTGCTGCTATACCTTTTATCTTGCTTTATGGCAGTTTCACTGGTTGATTATGTCTTTCAAAGGACCCACTGCAACGACGCTTTTTGACCACGTAAACAAGCCTAGTTTACGGTATAGATAGAGGGGCCTCCGAGCAAAATATAGCGTTTGAAATACAAGTGGAAGCGTTACGAAGAGCTCGAACAAATAACCGTTCTTGATGCCGAAACTGAAATAAACGCCGCCATTACATATGACTGGAAGTAACGCATGACCTCGAGCACATGACTGCTCGGCGGGACCTCCGAGATAAGGTTGCGCCCGCGGCTGAGTGATTATCGCTGAAAAAACTTCGGAGCCGACGTGATGAGACCTACGTCATAGCCACAGCCACCAGGTGCATGCGTCGTCTGCTTACGCGATGTTTGAAGGCTGTTAACAAGAAAATAGGGCACTTAAGGACTTGGCGGCTTTACCAAGATTGCTTCAGAGGTATACACTAGCCTTTTATAACCAACCGTGTCCAACCGAAATTTCGTTGCAGTTGGCCTCTAAAGCCGTTCATATAGGTCTCATGCAAATGCCGTCCACAAAAGGTCCTGTGCAGGCTTTGCAGCGCGTGTAGCTGTCACTGAAAAAAACAAAGCGAGTGATTGAAAATTAACTAAGTTGTTAGTATACGCTTTCCACACACTAGCGCAGCGACCTCAAAGAGCACGTGTAGAATGCCGGTCAGCTCAGTCGACGCTCTGTTGATGGTGTAGGCGCATGATAAGCGCAGTTTTTGGGGGTTATGTGGCCATTTTTGTGAAGTCACGAATGATTTCTAAGAAGAAAAAAAGCCGGCAGATCCCACACCCGGTGCGAATTGATGTTATGAGAAGCAGTGTCGGGGAGCCTACCAACTCAACAAAACGACCATAAGAGCACCAAGATGTAGGCGGCTCTTTCCTGACCTACATGACAGGCATGTCATGTAGGTCAGCTACACCTAAGAAACCTTAAGGCGAAAGCCTTAGTCATTCTATGACTAAGGCTAAGTCATGCTACGACTATGACTTCGACGATCAACCTTTAGCCTTTTCCTTCACTTAAGTACCACATCCGAACTCATTCCATTAGTTTTTGAGTGTTAATCTTTTTTTCGCTGAGTCATTCTCATTTTTGCTAAGTCATGGTCATGAATATGACTTCTATCACAATCCTTTAGTGTTTCCTTCACTTAGTACCCACGTCAGAACCAATTTCAGTGGCTTTTGAGTGTTAATCTTTTTTCGCTGAGTCATTTACGTTTTTGCTGAGTCATGCTCAAAACTATGACTTCTACCACCATTCTTTAGTGCTTCCTTCACTTAGTAGTCACGTCCGAACCCATTTCAGTGGTTTTAATGGTAATCTTTTTCCGCTCAATCGTTGTCATTTTTGATCAGTCATGCTCATGACTATGACTTCTACCATCATCATTTAGTGATTCCTTGACTTAGTACCCACGTCAGAACTCATTTCAGTGGCTTTTGAGTGTTAATGTTTTCTCGCTGAGTCATTCTGATTTTTTCTGTCATGCTCATGACTATGATTTTTACCATCATCATTTAGTGTTTCCTTCACTTAGTACCGACGTCCGAACCCATTCCAGTGGTTTTTGTGTGTTAATCGCTTTCGCTGAGTCATTGTCATTTTTGCTCAGTCATGCTGATGACCATGATTTCTACCATCATCATTCAGTGTTCCCTTCACTTAGCGCCTACATCCGAACATATTCCAGTGGTTTTGAGTGCTAATCTTTTTTCGCTGAGTCATTTTTCTGAGTAATGTTCATGACTATGACTTTTGCCAGCATCCTTTAGTGTTCCCTTCACTTATTACCCACGTCCGATCCCATTTCAGTGGTCTTTGAGTGTTAATCTTTTTTGCTGAGGCATTGTCATGACCTACATGACACGCATGTCATGACCTATCCCTGATGTTCGTCACACACTCCTGTCATACTATTCAAATTTTGGTACCTACCATGTTAACGAAACGACCATGAGAGCACAAAGACGTAGGGGGCTAGATAGATAGATAGATACTGTCAAAGTAGCAAATGTTCATCAAGAAATTCATTGCATTAAAAAAATATTTTATTATAAGTAGGCAGATTCAGCAAAAGAAAACTATAAAGTGAAAAAATTGTACAGGCCTTTCTGGCATAGTGCAATAGTCGTTGGCAACCTTGAAGCAGAAGGGAATCCCGCCGCTGTAAAGCCACTTTGGTTCATCCTTAAATAAAACAGAGCGCAAAAATCGAGGAAGGACAGAACAAACGAGACACACCACAAGCTCTTTTTTTTTACTTTTTGACAAACTGCGACTCGCCCAAGTGGCAGTTTTATTGCCACTTTGGTAATACACGTAGAAATATTACTTACCACACCCGCGCTCCCAGACGCGCAGAATATCGGCTGCTCAAGGTGAAAACACGCCTTAGCGCTAAAATCAATATTCTGCGGTAGCAGGGCACAACAGTATACCCGACTTGCAACATGATTGTTAAACGGAGAGGGGAAATGCAGGGGGTGTAAATCACCGATCCGCTGAGGTGGTCCAACACATGGCAAAACTTCGGTACGGCTTCCGTTGGCGTATTTTGAGGGTGTCCGGGGCCTTCCAGTAATTTAGCCGAAGTGAGCAGTGAAACTGGCCGAATATAGGGAAAAGAGGAGTCGTTTGTCAGCGGCTCTAGCAGCAAACCCGAAACTAGTTTGTCTTTGTGCATATCAAACGCCTCCTCGTTGTCAGGCTTTTGCTTACGGCCTTGCAAGCGGAAGCGGGGTTCAAACATCTCCATTTCTTCTACATGCCCTTGACTGCTGCGGTCCCCATAAGGGGCCGGAGTTTCTTTCTTAAGCTTGCCTTCTTTTTGCACGAACCATTATCGTTAAGGTTTGTGACTTACTACGCGGCGGGGCCGATACGGAGCTCGGGTGAGTGGTGAGGGAGATGGAGGGGGTTCGCCAGAAAAGTGGCATGCCATGATTTACGCGTATGCGCGCGAAATTACAGTTCGGAGGAATATTGCCAGGCCGCCATCCTAACTTACACCTGTGAGTAATGGAAGCAGCATGCTCACCTTATTTCGCGCGCAAAAAACAGCTTGTCCTGTAGCTAAAATGGAGCCCTCACATACAAACGGTGGCATCTTTATAGTAACATTCAAGAGCGTATGTTGAGGGCCATGTAGACGTGTGCGGGCCTTGTCGAACAACCTGCTAGCCGCGCATTTTTGTTATGAGTCAATACTTCGCTTACCTTCTTCTCCATTATACCTTCTTTAAACGTATTTTTTTTTTCAAGCGGGTACATTGGTTTTTCTGAAAATTTGTAGGCCCCCAAATGGTGTGCATCAGACTTGTTTTTGAGCGTACAATTAGTTTTGGGTGCATCGAAAAGGAAAACGAGCTTTACGATTCATAATTACTACAGCGCAAAACACGAAGACGAACTGGAGACAGGAAACGAAAGGACCACTGAATTAAGTTCTATGGTATTACGTTCGAATATCCGTGTCTGAATAAGACGGACGCCATAGTGGGGGAATACTTACCACCCGGAGACCTTTAGCGCACCTGTAAATGTGAAATTGCTGGAGTGGTTTTGCATTTTGTCCCCATTGAAATGCTGCCACCTAGGTCGGGTCAAAACGTATTTTTCGATCTGACTGGCTAGTCGTCGTTTCTACGTTTCTCCTATCTTGAACTTATTATTTAACTTGATGCCTCGCATCATACCCCATTGAGCTCATTAGCCTGTGCACATAACCTTTTTCTGGTGTCCACTCAATCAAAAATAATCAGAGGAAAGCACGTGTACAACTGGAACGAGCAGAATACTGTGAATCAATAACTAGACCGTCACTTAGAGGCCTGAGATGTGTACCCTGGCGTTCATCTCAACGACTATCGGAAGGCGCGGGTGCGGGGTGGGGTGAGAAGTGAGAGACTCTCAATATTTTATTGCAACGACAATTCAACGGACACTGGAGACGAACTGTCAAGGATGGAAACAGCGCATGCGCAGCCCTCACCCCGATTGCTCGAGTTCAGCTGGTCCTTGTGCGAGAGGTCTAGCAATCGATGGCGAGCGGAAAAGGCTCGTGCCTTGATGCATGCTTTGTTCTCGAGAGACCATTGTCCACGTGAATTGTTGAGTTTCGGAGGTGCGGGAGAGTAAGATGCTAAAGCGAGCGGCAGCACGGAACCTTGGGACAAGCACGCCCACTTACAGCTGCCGGCGCTTCTCTCCCGCCAGCGTCGAAATCGCGAGGGATTGCGATTATCAAGCCAGCTCTGTTTATTTGTTCCTTTGGACGGCAGGAAACCAGGAGTGCTTTCTTACTAAGGAAATGCTTTCTGTAACTCATACTGCCTTTCTTAAGCAATGTTCTTTAAGTGTTTAAATGTTTCTTTAAGCAATGTTCTAGTACTTTGCATATCTCTTTCAATGCATCGCCCTTCGGGCTAAACCGCGATTTTCTTCTTCCGACACTGTCGACGCGCACATTTTGCTTTCCATCTAACATGCGCCTTGCTTAACAAAGCGATTATTTGTTTGTGTAATGAGCCTTTTTATTTGTTTTGTGTGTGTGGCATATCAACACATATATAAAGTAGCTGATCGGCAAAAGTCATGCGGGCAAGAGGATACAGTGTCGTATGGAGGCGTTCACAGTACAACTCGGTGCAGAGCTTTAGTGATTTTATGCTGCGCAACTGTCTTGGGTAAGTCTGCCATTTATTACAGCATAAGAAAAGGCAAGGAGATTACTTTTATAAAAGCAAAGCAACGGCAAGTATAAGAGGCTGGCTTCATACCATATAATCTAGTAGTAAACTACGACGTACTTTTTCCCTGTGCATTCAACACAAAGATGTTTCAGCCTCGAGCAGATGAAGCCGTGCTAACGTGCGCGTTTTCTTCCGGTAGAGATTAATATTGAGTAACCGAGAGCCTGCTCACGTACTGGAGAAACCCGGAGAATGTTGCAGCACACTGACTTCGACCTCAGTGCTGAAAACTTCATCGACCAGAACTTGATCATCCGGATCTCTGTAAACCCACCTTCGTCTAAGAAACTTTCAGGCTCCTCGTCTTTCATTACGTGGACGTTGTGATTGAGGAAATGCGTACCACTCGGCCGAATGACGAGCCACCTATGCGCAACAAAAGTCCCACACGATTCAACCTTGTTCTCATCGGTCTCGTGGAGGCATACCAAGTATTGTCCAGATAGCAGCATACGCCGTTGATATAAGCGTGCGGACGTCGGGTGTAATACGACCTCGGGTGCGCGCGAAGGTTCAAAATACCGCGACTTCAATATCGATGTATCATAGTCAACAATGCGTTCATATTTCACCTGACAAATATGCGCTGGTCATGCTTACGCGGAAGACGATGACGTCATACGCCATATCTATCTATGGGTAAAACGTTTGTTACGCCAGGACGCGCAGATTCTTAGAGGTTGTCGGTGATCCTGACCTCAGCTGTAGTCCCCTTCTGGCCTACCTGAAGAAACGCCTAAAAGTCATTGCACACCTTTTAACATTCTTTTGAGGAAAGTCGTGGTACATCAGTGCAACTCTCCAGGACGCTGTTTCGCGGATATCTGAGATACAGCTTGCCTGTGCAGATCAATACTTGCAGAAGCATCATTCGCAAAATCGGGAGTGCTCAGGTGCAGGCACTCAGGCTTTGTCTTGGTTTGCCGCGCTGCTCATCAAAAGCGGGAACCATTGCGATACCCCAGGATTGTCCACTCGCAACTGACATCAATTTACAAATGCTTGGAGCATAAATCAGGCACATTGACTGCGCTTCTTCCAACCATCTAGCCACGCTGCCTGAAAACGGCCCAGTGCCTCTTTTTGCCCGAAGATACCGGCGTGCAGTGACAACCTCCGTAGAGATTATACGCCTGCTGAGAGGCTGCTGGCGCCTCCTTGGTGTTTGGCTTGCCCACAAGTTCCACTCTCGGTTCCAGGAATTCGAACGAAAGCAGGATTCTAGTCGCCAGCTCTCAAGCAGCTATCTCCCCTGATGCTGCACGAGACATATACGAGGACCATTTTCAGATTTACTCTTATGGCTCGACAACTGTGGGCGGATCTGAAGAAGCTGTAATCGTCCCCGCAAAAGCCGTTATCATTCAGTGGAAAACCTCTCACCAGACAAGGTCGACGGCTGCGTACCTTGCTGCAGTTCGCAGCGCACTACGTATGATTCATGAAGAACTAACGCGTAGATAAACAATATATACCAATTCCAAGGCAGCCTTCAATGTCTGCTGTCAGCTCCACGTCGTGGGCGGCCAACATAAACTAGGGCTGGAAATAAGATAGCTACATTACCAACTAGCAGAGAAAGCACGTGACATCACTTTTCAGTGGCTTCCAGGCCACTGCAGCATCAATGGCAACGAACAGGCCGATTAAGCTGCTAAGAGGCCTCATGAAGATGGCTGTAAATGAACCGATGCAGCAACGACTATTGGGTTATTTGTCCGTGATGTTTCATGATTCATGTGGAACACGGCCGGTTCCCGGCATACTCGTCTCCACCTCTTCAACGGATCCCTCCGACTCCACATTTCATGTGGACTACCTCCTCAAATTGAAGAGTAATGTTTTCTGCCGACAATAACTTGGAGTGTCATCCATCCGTGCATTTGCTTGCGGCATCAGAATGACGGACAGTGCTACTTGGAACAGCTACGGCAGCGAGGAAATAATCGAACCTATGTTGGAACAGCTACGGCAGCGAGGAAATAATCGAACCTATGTTGCTATCGTCGCTACAGCTCCCAGAAAGAGTCGGAGATAAGCAGAACATCGTGCCATGGAGTGCCGGCTGATAGGGTCTTCGCACCATTATACGACGAAGGCTCATCTGAAGTTCCTCCAGTCAAGCAACATAGTTGAACGACTGTGAAACTCTCGCGTTCTCTTGTATGTGTTGATACTTCTCGCTTTGTGTGTCTGCATTTCTTCTTTATCATTCTGAGTCCCTTTATCCATTCCCCAGGGAAAGGTAGCAAACTGTATGTTTATCTTCTGGTTAATTAACCTCCCCGCCTGTCAGACCTCATCCCTCTCTCTCAGTATTATGAGCAATCAAGAAAAGAGACATAATAAAAAAATTTGCCGACCAATAAAATAAAAAACGAGCTGCTTAGGCTCGTTTCCATATCATAACGTGCCATGGTGGCTTTAATGCTCACGGGATCAAATCCTGGCCACGGCGGGCGCATTACGATGAGGGTGAAATGTAAAGATGTATGTGTACCGCGAATTGAGTGCACGTTGAAGAACCCCTCATAGTCAATACTATCCCGACGCCGCAATACGGCCGGTGAAACCTAAAATTTATTCTATTTGTTTCCATATTAAACCTTAATGTGTGTAAGTAAAAGAGGACATCACTGCGAAAATGTCAGTTAGTACATACTGCTTAATGCCACGTAAGAGCTCGGCCAAATTAAGCCCTAAAAATCTAATTATGGGCTTTTACAGGCCAAAACCACCATCTGATTAAGGGGCATGCCGTAGTGGGGCACTGCGGATTAATTTGGACCACCTGGAGCTCCTTAACGTGTCAAAATAAGTCCTATTACAGCCCTAGAAGCGCAGGTTGTGTGTTCTGTCTCATAGTAATCCCGGCGGGAGAATACTCAACACATGCAGGCATTCCAACATTACTAAGCTGACATGCTGTGAAACACTCGAAAAGCTGTAATAATATTCTGCGATTGCAGGATATTGAACATAATATGAACATGCACTAACGCTCCCGCAGTTCGCTCGCGCGCTCGCTCTGATTCTAAAGTCGGTTGCTAAAATGTGCCGTACACTGATAAGCAGATTTTGCTAACTGCAAACTCCAAAGACAATTATTTTTCTTAGAATGGGAGTAAACCTCCTGCTGCAGGTTCACGGTTAATGCTCACGTAGGCATTCGATAACAGCTGCTTACGAGCGACACACCTGTTTTGTTTATTATTTTTTGCGAACGAGTCATCCATTAACGCTAAGCTGGCTAGCTGCTCGGGGTGCAGCCTCTTCGGCCATTCAAGGTATAAAAATGCCGTTACTTTGTGCTACGTTCGACACTGAGTTCTTTTTCCTACCACTATACATACGTTGTGTCGGCTTATACATCACTCACCCGTATCCTCGTATATATCCTGTTCTATCGAAAGCAAATCACACGCGGCTGCACCTACACGCCATTATCATTAGCTTGGGTGTGTGCAACACTAATGCAGAGATGGCTATCACAAAATAGGTATTAGTGTCATTGGCTCAAGCTCATACATTTCGTTTTAGCCACAAGGAAAACATACTGAATGGAAGGCAAAGGGGTGATCATAGCACATAGTGTGCGCAAACACAACTGCCTTTGTTTACATTATCGATGCGACCTTTAACAATTGCCTTGCTTATGCGCCAAATGCTTTGCGATGGCTACAACCCTAACTTCCGCCGGGCCATGTAATGATGGTGGAGAGGGGAGACCCTGGCACCAGTTGCGGTAATGGGGTCGTTTAAGGAGCACGCAAGCCTCCACACCCTTCAGTTATCTGCCTAGAGGGCTAAGTTGTGGAATCTGAGTACTGCGTAATTGCTTTGCCTACTGATTACAAACATTATGTGCTAAAAGGAGGAAGGGTGTCCTCTAATACTATGCAGCAGGTATAGTAAGTTCTTACGTTCTTCAACAACAGAAAACATGTTTCGAGAATTAATGTAACGTCAATAGACATGCAGATAAAAATATTGAAAGATAATATGGAGTGCTGTACAAATAACTTGGGCGTGCGTCTTGGTTCCGCAGTTAGTGAGGCGCCGTGCATTTTTATCTGTCTTTGCAACAGACTTTAGTACTGGGAAGATGCCAGATAAATTCGACACAGTTAGCACTTGCCTACGGGATCATGCAGAAGGGAACGAAAAGTGCCACGAGCGCTCCGTGCAAGCCTGAGGGGCACTTGCAAAGACATTTATGAGGTGCCAAAGTGTAAGTTTGAACGCCCTTCTCATGCGACATATACATTACCAGGAGCAAGGAGATTGAGCTTGAAATAGTAAGCTTGTTTGCGTCAGTGAAGGCTAACTTCTGGGGCCGGGTATAGTGCACATGAGGGTGAACTTATATGTAAGGGTAACATGCTTCAGAAAGATGAAGCTACTTATCGAAGAAAAATACTGAAAGAACACTGAACAGTAACCATTTTCTTGCTGTTTAAAACATTATCAACAAAGCGAGCGTCCTGAGTACTTTGATTGCCTTAATGAACAACAGATAACAAAAACCATGTAGGTCTAGCATGATAGCTTCTATAAGGGTAACTGTGTTTGTCGGGGCCCTCGCAAAGATAAGTCGCTATACTAGAAGAGAAACTTTTCCTCAACATGAATAAGTTTCAACATGAGTAAGTCGCTGTGGTAGAGGCTTCCCTTTTTGTCTACAGTTGTTTAATTACCCGCTATAAATGCGTGTGCTAGCTTTGTCTGGTCATTTTTTGTTCGTAAACAGTGATTTCTTCAAAATAAGTGACAGTGAATGTTTGAATCGTGGCCATGAAAAGCATTTAGCTGGTCTTGACAGAATTTTTACCCGCGTGTTCACATGCGAAAATGTTTTACAGTTCTTCCTTTTATCTTATCACGAACGTTATTTCACTCGGCTTCGATGCTGTAAGGTCATTGTGAAACCAGCTTGGCTCTGGTCGATAGGCAGAGGATCTTGCACTTATGCCGATATTTCTCACGACTTCATTACCGCCAAGGCGAGCACACTGAACCGGGATGACTGCATACCAAAGGTGCACGGAGCATCAATTGTTGATTACCGTGCCCGACAAACAGTGCATTATCTGACAGTGATCCAAACAGGGAGTTACCGTACTTCAGCAGTGAAATATTGTCTCAACGCCAAGAGGGTGTGTCAGTTTCGCTCGGCCCAGTGAAGCTACTACGCGGTACAAGGTATCAGCCACCTCCTTTTTGTTGCACATTTTCACAGCTAACGAGAGCTTGTCTCATTAGCTAAGAATGCTCATTAGTTATGTTACATCAGGGACAAAGAGCAGGGGAAAGTAGCGTACTTCGCACAGCGAGAGCAAGTGTGCCCACGCTCTCTTTTGTACTCGGCGGAAGAAACGTGACAGGGAAAAGGAGAGGCGGTAATTATTCGCCTGTTAACGAGAGATGGCGCCACGCGTAGACTTTGACCAACGTGCCGTGTCGAAGGCGAGACGTAGCCAGTGATTAGGTGACCCGAAGCGGCGCCGCCGGAAATTACCAAGTTTGCGACATAACTCACGCGTTGTTTGCTCAAAGCCCCCCAGAGGGCGCTGCTTGAAATGCGGGTGGGAATGTAGCTGAAAGAGCGCACTTGGCGACGAAGGTCACGCCTTCGGTGTTTGCTTTACGCGCGGCCGCACTCAATGGGGCGCCGAACATGCATTATTAATGGTGGTTATGCTTGTCGAGGCAGGGTATTCGTGAGAAATGGAAGGGTGCAGCTCATTGCCTCTGATGCTCAAGTTTTGTATCTTTGGAAGAAAAATAATGGGTGAGTTGCTGACGGGAAGTGACACCCCCCCCCACCTAATGATGCACACACGCATCATTCAGGAGCAGGGTTTCCACTTGGGCTTGTTGGTTTTCCATTAGGACCGTGTAGCATTGCGCGCAAACAACATGGACAAAAGAGGAAACACGTATTACACACGTGTTCCCTCTTTTGTCCATGTTGTTTGCGCGCAATGCTTCACGATCATTCAGGAATGCGGGATGTCTCAGCCAAAATTACCGCTAACAAATTTTATGACGGTCGTAACGATGTCCGCCGATCCTGCCATCATCGTGAAAAAAGGGCAGCGCACAAGATAGCACACAAAGTAAAAAGTGCCTGAAAAAGCCCTGCAATTCGCAACACTAGATTTGTAGGATTTTTGTCCTCTGTCTTCTTTGTGTTGTGTGTGTTGCACATCTCGTTAGTGTGATCGAGTACAGCTTAGCACAACTGTTCACTTACTGAACTTCATACTTCAAATTGGACAACTTGCAGTCAGTCATCAATCATGAAGGAGCGTGCATCAGCCGCCAGCCGGTCGGCTATCTTGTTTCTAGCTGTACTAATTTGACTGAGGATCCACGGAAAGGGAACTCTATGACCGGAATATGAAGAGATTTCCAGTGTCATTGCCATCCCATACAGTGCCGAGCGGAAATCAGCATCAAAAGAATATTGAGCCAATGACTACCCATGATGCCTTGGAGTTTATTACCAAATTGTTATTTAATTATTTAATATCAACGTTCATCTTTTACATGCAGAAGGCCCAGTCATTCTGGCGATGTAGATGACGTTTCCAGCGACAAACAGTAACTTCTATTCTCACTGTTCGTTATAACGAAAAAAAGCAGACACCGACTTGCCCTCCGTTGTAGATCCATCAGGAAATACAAACTTGTTGTCTTGCGACTGAATCGTGTGCAGGAGCGGCAAGAATTGAGCTTCTAGTGGATGCGGTGTTAATGTTCAACTATCCCTGGAATTGTCAGAGCCTCAGATAGTATGGTCAAATTTCAAGGGGGAAATCTAAGTCCTGGTGAGGGGATTGGCATATCTGGGAAATGATTAAATGTTTCCGAGAAAGCAATGGGGAGATGTCGCAATATCATCCAGTCCTTTGAAAGAGAACAGTTTGAAATGGACAATTGCCATGTTAAGCTGCTACCTTGATGAAATATCGAAGATTTGTCAGAACATATAGAGCTTGAACTTGTAGAGCTTCAACATGTGCGGCTCTGGCCTCAGATACAACGAATCTGTTAAATTTTTTGTTTGGCGATCTTTGGCCCAAATTCTGATATTCCTCACAATAAGGTTAGTTAGCATGCGTTCTGGGAACTCAGACAGGCCGTGCATTACAGGTAATGGGTAGATGACTGTGCGGCGAAAAAGAACACCACAGAGTTTAAGTAGCGAGTCTTTTCGAGTTATTCCACGCCTTAAAGTTATTCCGAGTCTTTCGAGTTATTCCGCGAAGTAAATGGGCATCACGCTGGCCAAATCAGCACGCGGTCTCTCGGTTTCATTAGATCAAGAAAAGGCATTCGATCGCCTTTGAGCATAACTACATATTCAGCCTACTTGCGGCGCCCTTGCGGGACAAAATCCCACGAGTGTACCCGATGTCATCTCTGTGTGTCAGCACCTCAATGCCTTGCAATAAATCGTGTTCGGCTGCTAAGCGCGAGGTCGCGGTATTGAATCCCGGCCACGGCGGCCGCATTTCGATAGGGGCCAAATGCGAAAACACCGGCGTACTTAGATTTAGGTGCACGTTAAAGAACCCCAGGTGGTCAAAATTTTCCGGAGTCCCAAACTATGGCGTGCCTCATAATCAGATCGTGTTTTTAGCAGTTGAAACCCCATAATGTTTTGCAATTATTCGTCGCAGTGCTCTGTTTCCGCTTCTTGTCAACGGACCCGAGATCGCAGATGGCTGTGGTGGCTCAGGCTGCCGACGTCATGAACAAAGGGAACATTACCGTCTCGACGTAGTGTAGCACCAGGAACCCAAAGGAGTCCAAACTCACTTGCTACCAATAAAGTTTTTCTGTCTGTCAGTCAGCAGCGGCTCTACACTGAGCCACTGTCGTTTTTGTCAGAGCAGTTGTTTTTTCTTGGGAAAGGGGATCGAGTTCCTTCGACAGTGGTCATGCCGTTTGTAGTCTGCGGCTGATGGACACGTATGGCTTGATTTTCGACAAGCCATGTTCTTGTAACGAGGCCATCAAATGTACTAAATGCGAACATTTCTTTGCGTACATTTGCCACTTTGACAGTATCTATCTATCTATCTATCTATCTATCTATCTATCTATCTATCTATCTATCTATCTATCTATCTATCTATCTATCTATCTATCTATCTATCTATCTATCTATCTATCTATCTATCTATCCATCTATCAAGCCGCTTACGTCTTTCTGCTCTCATGGTCGTTTTGTTAACTTGGTATGTACCAAAATTGGCACAGTATAAAAAGAGTGTATGACGAACATAAATGATAGGTCATGACATGAATGTCATCACATGCGTGTTATGTAGGCCATGAAGCAGCCGCCTACGCCTTGGTGATCTCGTGGTCGTTTCGTTAACTTGGTAGGCTCCCCGCAGACTGCTTCGCATTACATCGATTCCCACAGGGCGTGGGATCTGCCGCCTTTTTTTTATCGAATGCACATGGTAAGTGAGTGCTCGTGATTTCCATGTGTGCGTGATCGTGTATGTTTGTCAATTTTCGCCTGTACACATCAGGTAGCATAACTATATATAATTATGCAAGGTGTCTCTGCCACACCATCATTTTACATAAACTGATTTACACGCAGACATTCAACATCATTGTTTATATTGTAACAATTTATGTGTAGTTCTGTGTTTCTGATGGTTTAAGTGGTAATACGTTAGTGAAGCCATATGGACTCGGACACCTCTGTGAGAACGAGCCGTGTATGGAATGCTGAGTCCTTTGTACTATATGATATCGTCCTGCTGGTATTGTGCCATCGTAGTGATCGACTCAGAATTTTCGCATCAAGATTTCCTGGAATAAACATTTTCTACACAAACTGACACCAACTTACAAACTGCAAAGTGGGGGAAAGAACGAAAGAAAGCTGTCGCTTTGTTAATTAAATCATCGTAGTCCTCTGAATTTAATTTATGGAACGTTTGACCATTGATGCCAGATCAGGCCGACAGAGTCGCGAACTGAGAGTCATCGCCAAGCAAATACAAGGCTGACGAAGCGGTGCCAGAAGCCTTATCGTCGCTTGCTCGTGCAAGTGCCGATATACGATAGCGATAATGAATATTGGCGTTGCTGATGGAAGCTGAGTTCCAGGTCTCAGTATTCTCCAGGAACACACTATAATTATTGGTACCACACGCCAAAGCTATGTACGTCTGTCGTTTCGATGGTATTATTTTCTATTGGAAACTTAATAATCCTGCACTACCCCGTTTTACGTCTGACATCTGTTGGTTCGAAATGTTGAGCTGTGTTGTCTTAATGTATAATCAGGGAATCACTAAAATGCAATCGCATCTTTTAAAAAAATCACCGCCCAAGCACTCCGTACAGGTGCTTAACCAGAGAAGCTGAAACGCACGTGCTGCACCGGTGTTTAGCAATGGGCTTATGCCGACACTGTATTGAACCGTTTCTCAATTATTGGTTACATGTTTGTGTTTCTAGTGGAAAGCAAGCGCCAATGGCGGGCGGATGATGCTAACCACGACGCCTAGCTAACTCAGATATCGAACGCATGCGACAACGGCGAGCCGAGGAGACGGTGTTGCGGGCAGAGCAGCGTCAACGTGGCAATGGCGGGAACGTGTTCGCCGGGACCAACGCCCGCTTTCGGCGGGAGTTTCTCGAGCGGCACTTTGGCTTCGGCTGCGACGAAACGTGCACGTTGAAATCGCGAAGTGGAACGCAAGCGCCAAAGGCGGGTGGATGCTGCTAACCACGACGCCGAGCTAATTCGTGATATCGAACGCATGCCACAACGGCGAGCCGAGGAGACGGCGTTGCGGGCAGAGCAGGCGCGCGTGCTTGAGTACGACGCAGAGAACGACGTCACTAACGGCGCTGCCCATGGCGCTCGCGCTTGGGTGCGACGTAGAGAACGACGTAACTGACGGCGCAGTCAATGGAGCCCTTTATCGAAACATGTGGCGAACGCTTTTTCGTTTCGTCTAGCCATATACAGCTTTCGCTGTAAAAATATCCCTCAAACTTAATATATTATTGTACAATTGCCAGTGTGAATACGAGTTTGATGTGCAGAATGTGCGATTACAAGTTAGCGGCTTCGTTACATTTCAAGGTCTACTAAGTATATATCTTGAGACTTGGGGAATTTGGTTTTTACATATTCGTAATGAAGACTCGTCGTCAAATAACGTTGAGAGCATTTCAAAATCAACTCTCTCTCTTTTCGATATAACAATTTTCTTTTACCATAATCCCATGAGTGAACACTAGCACGCCTTGACGCTGGAACACCGTTTTCACACAATCGGTGCCAAACGGAAAACCTATAAAAAAATCCGGGTAGCAATCGTCGCCTAAGAGAGCTCAAGCAATTGCAAGAAAGGGCCCTACGCGTGTTGTCTATTCCGATCAGCTCGCGCACTACATATTGCACTTCGAGGCGATCGAGCGTCGTGCCTTGCATCGTGCCGCACTTCAGGTGCCGCAACACACAAGATTCGCTAAGGAGAACACGCGCCTCGCTAATAGGCACGCACATTTAACGGCCCATAAAATTTGCAGTTCCAGGGTAGACACGAGAGTAGCGAAGAAGAAAAAGAAACATCCCAGAAAAGAACGAATTCATTCAAAAGTTACGGAGCAGAAATGGTGTACTTTGTGAGAGGCGGCGGTCATTATTACAACGGCGAGTCAGTTTGCCCCCTCAAAGGACAGCCTAAATGCACCTCTGCAGGGCTCCATGGCTTCTCATTCGACTTTCATGAGCGCTCGCAATTTGCGTGTTCTCGTATCGGGTTTATTGGCGACACCCTCCCTCGTAGGACCGCCCAGTTTGTTATCGAAGCCGAAGTTTGCAGACCTTTGTTCCGGCGCGACCAATCGCCGCTGTGCCGACCGTGTTCGCTGGCGCACGTTCCTTATCCGTTCATCGCCGCGTTAATTTTCCTTTGTTCTTAGCCGAACATAATTTATGCGAAGTGGTGCATTACGTCACCGTAATATATGCTTTCACGTTCACCACTCGTCGTATTGTGCCGAGCTAGAGCTGTAGGCTATTATAGATCGAGATTCAAGGCACGGTCAATTCCTTGCCAGCGGCAGTGTTACAAAGCCACTTGCTTAGGAGTGGAAGGGTTGCAAGAGAAAAGGGAGGCCATAGCATGGTTATTTTCGTCCTCGAACAAAACGACCGAAAAATAGAAAAAAGAGCGCAGGATGGATGCGACATGCTACTTTAATTTAGCATTACGTACTTCCGTATATCCGCAATATGGTCAAAGTCATTACAATCTTTTTTTTTTCGCGAAAAAAGAACTGAAGCATAAAAGTAGCACTACGGGCATCTGGGTGACCAGCTTGAAGTTGGTGACCAGTGCACTGAGATATGTGTGATGGAGGGGCAATGTAGAGCGCGTGGTCAAACTGCTTATAGAAAGAATTGTGAAACAACGAGAGCATGGTGACACGGCGGCATAAGGAGAGGATTGACAAGCCAAGGAGCACAAGGAGAGGGTTGACTGTGCTTTTAGAAATGTATAGCTGATGTCATATGAGTATATGGAATGAATGAATCTCGTAGCATTATTCTGAATAGATTCCAATTCGTTGATCAGAAATCTTTGGAAGCGGGTCCCAGACAGCACACGGGTGTTCCAATTCTGGTCTCACGAGCGGCATAACTTGGCACATAAATGCCCAAGTTACTGGACGAACAGTTGGCCGTCGGCTTTAGCACAATTGGTATTGCATCGCACGCGTAATGCGAAGGTTGTGGGTTCGGTCCCCATTGGCGACAAGTTATCTTGTCGACCACTTTCATTTGCTTTTTTCTCCATTTTCTACCTTTCAATTTCAGCCTCAGGTAATTAACGATATGATTCTCTTGGATTCAGTATCTGCTGGCTTTATACGATTGTGATTCACAAATACGCAAAGCCCCTCTGTATCCATTCCTCCCCATTCAAACACTAAATTATGCACACACACAGTGTTAGACGTTTACGCACCCATGTCACGAGGACTAAGGCAATGCACGATGCCTTTCGGGAGAAGGATCGTGATGACAGCTCTGCGCACATTTAAATGTATCTACATTTAAGGATACTGTGGCGCTTGTGGCTCCGTGGCACATACCCATTCTGAAGGATTGGCTAAGGAATGGGCCCACACCCATTGGAACATACCGAATAGGTAAATCAAAGAAAATCAATTAAAAGCAAGAATGTCCGTTATTTGTAATGCGCTATTCCATCAGCAGGGTGGTGCGTGTAAAAAATACCTGTGAGTCTCCCATATATGCTCATGGTTTTGTAGGAATATATTTGTCCGTCACGCAGAACGCGAGTGTTCGTATATACTCAGGTACTCAGGTGCGTAGGTCATCATACAATGGTTGCACAAGCCCGCTGATTTGATACTTGAATAAAATATATATATATATATATATATATATATGTGTGTGTGTGTGTGTGTCTGTGTGTGTTAATGTGTGCTTCTGTGCGTAATCATGGTCAGGCAGTAGAGGGCAGCCACATCAAACTCGGAAGCGTAGGCAAGAAGAAAGCTTCCTCTAAAGAAGTGACCGTGCGAGACACCAGTTACTCATCATCACTTTTCCTTTCATAAGAAACCCCACCTTTCAGGCACGCACACAGACAGCGATTTGTAGCGTAGTTGGGTGGGCGTGTTTACTCAGCTGCACTGTGCACAGTCGCTGTTCCGTTCCAGGATAACCACCCCACACTCAGGTAGTGCCCAAATTCGAAGGTAAATATAAGGCACGTGTCCTCACATTCCGCTTCATTTATGGAACTTGAGGTGTCTAAGTTTAATTCGAAACCCTGCACTCTGGCGTTTCCATAACCGCCCTTCAATAACTATATTGTAAGCATTAATTAACGCGAAAACACCAGCTATATGGTTACACACAGGCAGGAACAGCGCTTACGACACGTGATTATGGTGACCGCAGGTGTCGTTTGCCGTGTGCCTTAAGCTGTGTCACACGTCCTTATCGCTGTTCCTGCCTTAATATGTAAACGACACATTTGACTCCAAGGAAAAATTTTACGATAGCTGTGCATTCCGAACCTCTAGTGAAATTTTACGAATTTTAGAACAGCTTTATGTTTGGCAAAGGGATGTCGAAGCATTAGGGAATTTTAGATGCAAAATATCATGTTACCGTCTATATCAGTCACGGATGTAATGGATCAATTATTATTCATGGCAATATTAGTAGCATTATGGAACCACAATATAAGAAACCTTTAGAAAGTTCTCAGCTTGCGCTCACCGACAGGAGAACTTCCTCGCAAAGCTCCGGACACTCAGGGCCGCTCAACTAACGAAACAGAATGCGCGCCTGTTTAACGTGGCGTTCTCTGCACTTGGTTATTTCCCCTTTACTTTTCTTTTAATTTATTTCGTGCTACCCCACCCCCCCTCCCGTTTCCTTTTTTTTCTTCTTTTTTTTTTTGTGCGTTGCCGCCACGCCGCCTACCTGGCGGCGGGACCGGCGCTCTTTCGGTCGCGCTAGGCCTAATTAGAGGCTGCCCGCCTCCAGGGCTGCGAAAGGAGAGTGCAGGGGGGTAAGTGCGATGGCAGCTTATCGCTTCACGCTGATCTCCCAACTCCCGACCAGCCGAGTCCGCACGGAGAGACCCTCTGGGAGGGAGATTGTTTTTTATGCACACTTCGTGTGGCACCGATGAGGAGTGTGTCTACTAAAGTTTGGTTCCCTTTCCAGGCACATGACACCAGAATGAGCACTTATGCTGCTTTCGTAAATCATGTGCAACACTGTTTTTAGTTTGATACGTGAGGACAAAAGGCAGCCCATCGTCCCTTCAACCGTTTACATAAAGATTACTTCTTATGTGGTTGTCATTATAATCATTTTTTTCTAACAAAGATGACGAGGCATTTCTGGTGAAGCATTAGTGTTTAATATGCAAGCTTTTGTGGTGGCTCAATGACGAGATTCGCCTGCCAGATCGCAGTGACGCATTTTAACAGAACTGGCGACTCGACGATGAGAGAAACCATAGTGGAAGTCCTGTGGAGGTCGCGAAATTGATTCCCCTCTATGAGAAATAGGTTTGTCGACCTATTTTGTTTAGTTACCCGCAAACATTTTTCGAGCTAGCTATTCTCGTGTAATGACTCGTAAAACAAATGCATCTACGTGTAAATAATAGCCCTCATTCTAGTGCTTTAATTGCCAATGCTAACTCGTCCTTGCTTGGTACAGTACGGCTGAGGATATTCCGCTAACTAAATCGCGCGTTTCAGGGCGTCCGTCTACGATTTAGGATCATTACTATATTGCATGCACTTGGAATGGTAAAAATCGCAATAAATGGAAGTGCTGTGAATTACGGAACGTTGAAGTGAAAACCCAATGACACACAGAAGAAAAATAAAGAAAAAATTGTATGCACCTCTTGCTTCAGCGTGTACCTAGATTTAGGTGCACGTTAAAGGAACGAAGGCGGTCCAAGTTATTCCGGAGTCCCCCATTAGGGTGTGCCTCATAATCAGATCGTGATTTTGGCACGAAAAACCCTATAATTTATGTTGTAATCAACTTTGCTGAGTGCCTTAAGCCTGCTACACCTCCACCGTGGGTCGGCCGGGTATTGCACTAGCTCCGGGATCAGCCCACAATTTTACTAACAGACGCGGAGTCGAAAAATGCCTACCAACAAGAGGCTAACAGCTTCGCTGTATAATCTGCGGAAATGTTTTTCACTGCATACGACGGAAGATGAATTCACCCTATACTCCTTTCGGATCGTGTTGAAGCGCGCGGCCCAAGCATATACATAATTGAGCATTTTATTTTTTGTTTTCCTATCAAGAGTCAACACATAAGACAACGTCCCCATCAGTATCACAACGCCAAAGTGCTTCAAGTGCCGAATAGAACGACTGATTCGTTCTTATTCGCAGAGGTGCGAGCGAAAACAACTCGAATTAAAACTAAGAAAGACAAAAAAAGGGAAAAAAACAGGCAAAGACGTCTGCGTTCCATGTATAGCAGCAAGCGAGAAGCCAAGAGTTGGCCGGCCCCAGCTTAATACTGCGGCCCTCAATGTCACGGACCGATCGGCGCGTGGCCTGATCGCCCATCGAATGGCAATCGAGGTTGCACCTGGTCATGTAGTTACTCACAGCGGCTTCTCTCTCTTCCTCTTTTCTCTCTCTGACTTCGTTCTTCATCGTTCTGATTTTTATTTTTTACTCTTTCCTTCTCCACCAGCGCGCCGTCGGGAAAGGGTGTGCGAGATTGCAGGCTAAGATGGCCGACGAGGCGCGCGTGGCAGGCGCGAGCAGATCGTGTGCCTGGCACGTGCCGCTGCAGTTTGCAACGGCTACGTACTTAGGGTTGGTTTTGCATACACTGCGCTGCCTGTTTATCTAGCTCTCCAGGAGATCAGTCATCTGTAGCGGCGAGACTGGCTCGTGAAGGTCATAGACGAACCGTAATTTGTAACGATCTGTTTGATATTAATATTTCATATAGTAACATCGCTACGACTACAGTGGCCTATCGCGATGATTGAGACGGTGTCGGAGATGATTCACGACCATAGAAAAAAAATAATATTCCAAAGTAGCACAGGGGCTATTACATACGCGGTTGGAGATGTCTTCGGATAAAGTCTGACTACCTGCGGTTAACAGCGTGTTTCTTTCTTTCTTTTTTTAAGAATATACATAATTTTACAAAGAAGTAATGCACGCAGCGAACGTGGCGTTATCGCAGGCGGGTTCCTAGGCGCGCCGGACGTACATTGCAGATCATAGCATGATCATCAAAACACTACTTAACAAAAATTATTTACGTTTTATAAATGCCTTGGGGGCAGTTGTCTAAATGGTAAATTTGTAGGCAGTGGTATTTTCACACACACCCATATATTAAAAATGTTGAAAATCAGACCTAATTCCAGTTTTATCATCAAATTCCAAAGCTCAATCGAGCCAATATCGAGATTGTGCGCGCCCCGCTGCGCGTCAGAGGGCAAAACACCGTATGGAGGAGGAAACAACTTTATGCTATCAATTTGCCTTAGTGAGGGGTGGTTACCAAGCAATGCATTACAGCCATCTCCGGGGCTCCTTTGATGGTCCGAAGTTGAACCTCCAGGCCCAAGTCCCGGAGTATTGCTTCCCACGCTTCAGGCGAGGGAGCGGCCAGGAGATTTGGTGGGGGAGGGAGGGGGGTCTTCCCTGCAGTCCCAGATAATATGATTTAAAGAGGCTGCAGACCCACATAAGGAGCAATGTCGGTCTGTCAAGTCAGGTTGAAAGTGTGTCCATATCTGTGGGTTGAGACAGGAGTGCGTTTAGAGTCCGGGCCAGGCGACTTCTTGTTCCTTAGTGAGCTTGGGATGAGGTGGGGGTTTTGTACGTCTTGCGAGGCGGTAGTGTTGTGCATTATCGTGGTTTGTGGTCAGTGGCTCGCTGATCAGGTCCTCCGCGTCAGAGACGGTACCCACCGCTCGGTTGACGAATCCTCTAGCACATTGGTGGGCCGCCTCGTTTCCCGGTTTCCCTGCGTGATCCGGGACCCATATAAATTCAGTTGAGGTGGGCTTTCATTATATTGTTGTTTGGGGGAGAGTAGGGGTGCAGTATTGGCAGCGTGGTTGGGGCCACGATTCCACCTGCAAAGTTGGGTATGGAGGTCTTTGAGTTTATGGTGGTAAATCCGGTCGCTGCAGCGAGGACAATGTCAGCCTCTTCTGCCTCCGCCGAGCTGAGGGCACGGACATGCAGAACCGGCCGTCCTCATTGGTGTTGCTCGGGGCGCAGATTGGTTGTTGTCGTTGTTGTTGTTGATCTTGGGAAGGATAATTACGCTGACTGCGTACGTGCTATTTGGCAAGGAATATTGAACAGCGTCGACGCATGCTGCTTCGGAGTTGGACCCGTGGGTTTTGTGCAGGGCTTGAGCTCTTGCTTTTTGTTTGCCATCGTGATAATCTGCCAGCATGTTCATTGGCAGGGGTTTGATGAGGAATCTCTTTCTGATGTCAGGGGGAATGGTGGCAGGATCGTTGCGCGTTGGGGATACTCTGTGCCCGATTGCTTACTTACTCTTGCTTACTTGTAGTCAGTGAATGTGCGCCGTGCGGTGAGCTCCTAGAAGCTCTTCCAGGGTATTGTGTAAGCCGAGGATTAGGAGGTGCTCAGTAGGGGTGGTACGGATGAACCCCAGCGCCGCCTTGTACACTTTGAGGCGGTCCAGTTGTGCTCTTTCGGTTTGGAGAATATGTAGGTAGGGAAGGGCATAGGTGAGCCTTGATGTGCCAAAGCGATGACAAAAGGATGCCAAGTGTGGGGCAAAGTTCGAATGATAGAATGCCGCAGCAAATCCTGACCCGACACTCAGCCGCACATGCTGCCAAGCAAAGCGTGCCGTATGAGTAGCTGCCGCAACTGGACGATACGTCGGTTTCCAACTCTCGCGCTCATCGTCACAGGGTGTTTCGGTCTGATATGATAGCGGGGCCACCTGTTCTGCGTTGCCTATGGCACTCGGTTTTCACATTGCCTGCATTTACCGTTGAGATTCGATGATAAGTATTTCGAATGAGATGCGACTTTCAAGATTAAAAAAAATGAGGGTGCATTAAAATGTGACTGCCTTCTTTTTCTTTTTTATAAAAACAAACTTTTCATTTCGGTTCACTTTGTACACAGCAGATCGAGGAAGATTGGGCTAAAGGTGTTTTGCAACACCTGACAAAGGCACAGCCTCCCCTCGGTAGTTTAAGCACATGCGGTTGAGTCCATAGGGTTTACAAAATGTTACACATTTAAAAGTTTTTTTTTAATTTGTCATTTAAACAACTGCCCTAAGACACTAATAAAAACGTTTATAAATTTTTGTTAGCTAATCTTCTGAAGCTCGCGTTATTAGCTGCATAGGATGTCCACCTCGCCTTGGAACTCGTCTACTAAAACGAAGTTTCACTGCGCGTGTAGCCTTTTAATACAAAAGCATTATATGGTGCATGAAGCGGAAAATCCGGCGGCTTGGCCGGGCATACTGCAAGAAGTCCCGTGGTCACAAGCAATCAACGGGAGGCGCGCCGCGTGAGCCGCTAGGTTCCTTGAAGCACCACCAGATGGCGCTCACCTCCGCGCGAGCAGAAAAGGACCACAGGCCCCTATGGCTCGCATTTCTGGATATCAAATGAGCCTACGACAGTGTAATCCAAAAGGATTTGTGAGACATACTGGGCACTCTAGATGTGGAAGATGGAGTAAGTAATCTTTTAAAGATATCTATAAAAGTAACAAGGTGCTTCTAAAATGAAAAAAAAAAGGCATCTGAGCCTATAGAGATACAGCAGGGGCTTAGGCAGGGGTGCCCTCTGTCACCTTTGTTGTTTATGTTGTATCTACAAGGATTAGAGAAAAAAATTCGACTTGGCTTTAACCTTTCCTTTTTCAAGCAAGGAGAATGGATTAAACAGTCATTACCAGGAATGATGTACGCGGATGACATTCTACTTATGGCTGACAGCCAGGAAGACCTGCAGGGATTAATGGACATCTGTGGTAAAGAGGGAGATAGCTTAAGTTTCAAGTTTATTAAAGAAAAAATCGGCAGTCATGATTTTTAATGATAATCAGGGCAGCGAGCATAGTAGGATACAGGAGGTTACGTGGAAGGTGGTGGATAAGTACAAATATCTTGGAGTGTGGATAAACAATAGGGCTGAGTACCTAACGGAACATGAAAAATATGTAACGACTAAAGGTAGCAGGAATGCTGCTGTCATGAAAAATAGGGCACTGTGGAATTACAATAGGTACGAAGTGGTTGGAGGGTTTGCAAAGGGGTGATGGTCCCTATATTTGGACTTTCGGCAATGCGGTCCTGTGCATGAGATCAGAGGTTCGAGCAAGGTTGGAAATTAAGCAGCGAGGGGTAGGTAGACTTGCTTTGGTAGCACACGGAAATGCACCAAATCAGGGGGTACAGGGTGACATGGGATGGACGTCATTCGAGGGCATGGAAGCTAGCAGCAAGATAAAATTTGAGGAGCGATTGAGAGAAATGGCGGAAAAGCGGTGGGCAAGGAGAGTTTTCAGTTATTTGTACATGACTAATGTTGACACATAATGGAGCAGGCTGACCAGAAAATTGTCAACCAAATATTTGAACTGCAGGAGGGGTGAAAACCAAGAAACAGCGGTTAAGAAAAAGTTTAAAGAAACGGAGAGGGGTCTGTGGAAAACAGAGATGCAGACGAAATCAGCACTGTGAATATGCAGACCTTTCAAGCAAGAAATTGTCAAAGAAATTATCTATGATAATTCTAGGGGAAGCTCTTTGTTGTTTGAAGCCCGGATGCGTATTTCCAATTGCTAGTAGATACAGCGCTCGACCGCTGGCGCCACGCTGCGCCGCTCGCGCGTACCATGTTTCGAGCCGCCGCCGTTGGAACGGAGGAGGCGTTGACGGAGAAAACGCTGGGCTGGTGGTGACTAGCCTGCTGTTGGGATCGGTGGTATTATAAACGCATCACTGTTTTGATGATCCAAATATAATCTCACTATCAGGGAGGGAGCAGTCTACCTGACTGGAGCAGTATTTTTTTATTTGGGGTGTTGCTACGCTGCGCTCCGCAACACCCCAACGACCGCCGCTTCGCGTCGGCGCCCGGCACCTCGGCTGCCGCCGTGGCACCGGAGTTCAAGCGACCGCGCTGGCAAACAGAGAGGAAAAAAAGAGGGAAAGCGTGATATTAAGAAAGAAAAATCTAGCCAGGGCGGGTTTCGAACCCACGTACGCATGATCCCGAAGCGAGCGCCGTAACCACTCAGCCATACAGCCACTTTTTTTTACATGGTATTTATTGCATCATGTATATGCGAGAGAAATACTATCTGCGGAAAACGTGCAAGCACCAGCCAACACATCTCATACTCATGGCCCAGAAATGACCTAAAATCTCGTTAAGCACACCCTGCACGAACAAAACTACAAGTAGCTTTGTTCTTAAACACGTGGCAAGTACCTTTGATCCTAAAAAGGTGGCAACGACAAGCAACGTAACAAGAGATGGTACCAGTCCGGTTGAAACTCTGTCAAGTCATACATGTCCTTCAAGTGACCAATCATTTGAGCGTAGTGAAATTTCGCCGAAACAACAGGCTCAGCGTTTCTGTCTAGCATGCGCCTCTTCCATAAGCTGTGTAGTCCAATTAAGAAAAACATATCAAAAGGCACGTCTTCTCCGTGGGGTGCAATCAAGTATCGGATGGTATGGTGATTCAAAATGAAGTCTTTCTTGAGAGTTCTTTGGAGCACATCCCAAAACAATATTGCGTCTTTACAACTTATGAAGCAATGCTCTATAGTCTCAGGTACATCACAAAGGCGACAGTTCACAGTGGATACAAAAATTCCTTTTTTGTGCAACCAAGTTTTCACAGGTAATGTTTTACTGTGTAATTTAAAGAAAAACGTTTTTGTACATGGGGATAAAGGCATCTTGCGGACTCGTTTAAGTACGTCTTTCCCTGGCAAACTGGAGAATGTAGAACGGTAAAGTGGAGGTGGGAAAATCATTGATATCAAATCTTTGTATAGTTGTTTTCTGGACACTGTAGAGATACTCAGTATGAAGTATATTTCGCTGTGCAGTTCCTCATGGTTCGATTTTCAGCCATACAGCCACGCTTCCAAGGGTTGTATTCGTGCGAACCATATGATTGCGACGAGCGCCCTCGGCGAACGGAACCACCTAGAAACGCGGTACGCGCGAGCGGCGCAGCGTGGCGCCAGCGGTCAAACGCTGTATCTACTAGCAAATGGAGTGTTGCAGCCCGGATGGGAGTATTGCCAGCCCCCGGAAAGTCACCCTTGCCACACGCTCATCGCTCAGCGATATCACAAGTCAGATCGCGCTTGGTCGTCTGCTTTGGTTGTCGTCCCAAGTGTGAAGATGGGAAAGATAAGACAGAGAATCTTGATCAGGCGTGCAACGAACAGAAGACGCTGAAACCAGGGCCGCGATTTTGTAGCAAGGCATGACTTATTCTACTCTAGTCTTATCATCCACCGCTCACGGCCGGCTGATTCCGTTGATAATGCGAGCGGAACGTCGCTCCGACCACTGACAAAGCACGATTAGCGCGAAAAGATATTATGACATTAAAGGCATCGCTACAAAATACCGGCCCAGGTCGACCAAGCATTAGACGAAGACGGCTAAATCGGGGCATCCCATGTGTTGCGCGGCTCTGTGGTGTTCGAACACCGGGAATTCCAGTTCTGTGAAGTTTTTCAGGTTTCCTAATGACCACGGGTAAGCACAAGTATTTCACTCTATTTTTCGAGCAGGTATTCATTTTGCATGAGTAAACCAGTTCTGTGCAAGCCTGAGTGGACTGACATAAGAGCCGTGTCGTTCGGCTCATTCGTCATGACGGCAGCTCATCTGTTGCCGGTGAAATACTTGTAATGAAGGGCTTCAGTACGTGTTTTTGGGCTATACATTTTGTTCACTCTTTATCGACATGCACAGCCAAGGTTAAAAAAAGAAAAGAAATAACGAGGCAGCCGTGGTGGTTAATAATTTTTGCATTGGTTTGGATCTCCTGGAATCTATTTTCACTCATTATGCACAAATTTCCGTTATAAATGAAAATTGCTTCTGTAGATTGTCACTTTCGCACTACGTGGAGGTCAGTCATTTTCGGTCAGGATGAGCGGTCAAGGCCGATCATCCTTCCAAGAATGCGCGTTCGCGACAACTCGCCTATAAAGACCACAAGCGTTGAGGGCATTCCGATAGACGTTATTGACGAAGGGCGCACTTCGTAGGTTTACCAGCAATGTGTAGCGACGTGTCAACCTCATATTTACAGCTTATATATGTTAGAAAAGTTATATAATTTATACTCATAAATAGTGCCGCCTTAATTTAAACTGGCCTCAGCTGCATCGCTTGCTTGTCTGGGAACATTCCAAGTGACCTATACCTTCCACTCATTTCTTGGCACTCCGCACGACAACACACTTGCTGGCACACGTACACAACAAACAACACATTTTTTTCATGCCTGATCTTACAAGCGATTGTTCACTGCTTTTGAAAGGATATTGTAAATTTTCTCCAGATTTAATGCAGAATACTTTGGCTCACATGTTCAGAGGAGCCTCATTATTAGAACGGCAGCGTGTTCGAGTACTTTCAAAAAGTGTTTCAGGGCCCCTTTAATGTGACAGCAGGTATTGACACGAAACATTACAGGTTACAACCGCATAAGACCAACATAAAACCAAACCAAGGAAACCATAAAGGAAAAAATGTTCTATTTCAATTGTACAAATGATCAGTAAAGCGTGAATTAAAGCTGGAGAAGAGACAAATTCCCGCAGGTCGGAGCCCATCACACCTTTCCCTCAAGTTAACTGGCAGACGCAGACAGGGAAGTTTACGTCACAAGATACGTGTGTATAAACTTACAATCTTCATACCACAATACATTTCAATCGACCAATGTTATTTCAGTCGATTGCGTTTTCTTTAGTGCACCTTGACTCGAAGCTGTCGTTCATGTTCGAATGGTTGGACGGATGCATTCCATGGACATCCTCTCTGAAAAGGAGTGGTAGGTGGTATCGTTACAAGCTCGCCCTGTTTACCTCTCGGCTGTGCTCAATGTCGGAGCTTGTACCACTTCATCCTTAGCAGCCAACTTCGCTTTGTTTTTCTTTATTTATTTTCTTTGTCTTTTCTTTTATTTGCTTTAATAATACCGACGCATTTTTCAGAGTTTATAGAACAAGATTTTATGAACTAAAACAAAGTTCACACACAGAGTAAGATGTCCCATGGTTCAAGAACCATAGGCGGGACCTCTTTCGGTTCCCAGCAGCAAGAGAGAATTCGCAACCAAGTCTGTGTATTGAGCACCACCATGCTCTCACGCTAGCTAATCCGCAAGTCACGCCAAGTCCGCCGTGCTTTATCAGAATGACGGCGGGCAGACGGTGCTCCCAAAGCTTCCTATATCCTTCTGCACATACTTCGGTATCGCTATTTTATAGTCTAACCAATGATTTGTGTTCCTCATATTAAATATGCAAAGTCAGGAAGTGCTCCTTTTTTTTCTTACGCCAACTTTACATTCCTTCTCCCCTCCCATTTAACAAAAAATACTAATATGTATGAAGCATATTGAAGCACTGTCAATTAAGTTGTAGCCAAAGCAACGTCTGCGAAGGTGTCTATAGCTGCAGGAGTGAGCGCGCGTTGCCGCAGGTGCTTTGTATAGACGCCATGCGCGGCTGACGTACATGAGCGTATAGGAGGGAGCTGGCGAGAGCCTGCGAGCGCATGTGGTGTCTCGGCATAACAATACTGTGTCTCCGAAGTTTAGCTAATTCACGTCTATCTCGCGCCCTGTGCACATGTCTCATGTTGCAGACGAAAGCAGAAGTGTCGACCGATCAACCGCTCTCAATGTTTTAGCGATGGTCTGGCAGGTTAATGTGAGAACTTTGATTCCATTAACAAATCGTACTTCCCAAGTAAGCACGCCAGCTGTAATTACGCGTAATTCAGGCACACCAAATGCGAAAGATGGCGTGCAGGACAGCCATCTGGAGACTCATGCAGCGCCTGTTGACATTGCGTAATACCACACAATGTCTCACCCGAGGTACGGCCTGTCGCGCTGTCATACTTATAAACGGTTTACGGGGCAGTTCTGCAAATATTGCCACCAACAACGACAATACTGCGGTCTTTAGAAGAGCTATAGGGGCATGCAAATCTGCTGCGTCATTCGAGACAGGCGCAAACACTCGAGCGCTTCCTGATCTTGAGCATGGTGACACCGTGAGCTACTTTTACGACGCATTAAAGGTACTCGTCGCCGAAATTTATGCAACCTCTTTATTTGACACACACTTGTAAGGAGAGTCGTGCGAGGTCCTCGCGAATCTTTACCTCCTGCTTTTTTCGAGCTACACCGAAGAAAAATAAAAAAAGTCCTTTGACTGCCTAAGTTGCCGTTTTCGGGTGACCTGTGGCACGATCCAGGTGACCCTAATTCTATCCCTCCTATCCACCTTCAAAGTCCCGCTATGACGTGAAAGACATGATGCCTTCTAGAGGAACTCATGGGCTCCGAAGAAAATAAAATACACAACCGAACTCCTGGCAACCTGTCCTTCATCTTGTTCGGAAAGGAATATCCTCGAGAAAGGATCCTCTCCTCTACTCCCCTTTGCGGGCCCGCGACAACCCTCGCGCCTTCTTTTCTTCTTCTTGTCTTGAATTTTCATGTTTCTTTCTAAGCTCGTATTGTGTCACACTATTTCCATGGCCCGTGAGGTGAACAATCGCACGCAATCGACAACGGCCTACTGGCGTGTAAAAAAATAAAGACCCTCCGTCCCTCTACCTCGTGCCTTTTTCTTGTGCCGTAGGGATAGGAGCCCACCGTGCCACTTCCCGTTACCTTTCCACCCCTCCGCTGGGTGCCGTTGCTATCGTGTCTTCGAACCCCAAGGAGCCATCTTTTTCCCCAAAAAAGAGTAAGCGTGCCCCCCGTTTCTTAGAATACGCACATAACCAAATGCGTAAAAATACGGCAGAATGCTCACCCATGCGGCGGTTAGGAACAGGTAAAGGTTAAGGGAGGCCGAACACGACGGTGCACGAAGCTTCAGTTTCTTTTCGTTTGGTGAATTTTCTTTTGTATTTCTTTTACGCGTCTCTGTGCTCCACTGTCTGCCTTAAACCGCCTCTGTAGACGCGAGGAAGTGAGCTCAACTAGGGAGGGGGTCAGAATCTGGAACGCGTTTCCGTTACGCAATCTCTGGTTTTCCATACGTCACAAAGAGCCGCGGAGCGCTGCTCGACTCGACGTACTTCGTCCTTTGTTGACGCGCGCGTGCGATATAATTTATGCCTCTGTTTGAAGAAGCCGAGCTGAGCGCGCTTTTTTTCCGCTCGAGGCACGGGGACCACTCGACCATCTGTTTACGAGCTTTCGAGCTGATGTCGTAGAAGGCGGGGACCCCCCGTGTGGTGTCTTTTTGGTCCCCAGATCGAGAACACTGCCCTGACTTCTTTATGTTATGAGACCGCTCCATACAAGGATTGAAACAGGCTTCAATTTCAATGTTTGCAGACACTTAGATTGGCAGAGAGCAGAGCGAATTGTCAGAGATGCACACATTTAAATGCAAGCGTTAGATACTTACATCGAAAAAAAAACCGAAGCATGAAACCAATTTCTACGAACAGCCATGTCTGCTCATACTAGAATGATGGCAGTGATAAGCCGTCAAGAAAGTGTACGCATATTTAAACTCTAAAGGTAGCGGTTTGTGAATGGCAGTTCAGTTAAGTGGTTTAACTAATCGAAGGCTGTCTTACACAAATGCTGGAAGGAGTCACTTCCCGCCGCAATCCCGCCGCAACCATTAAGCGTTTATTTTCATTTCCTTGCTTTAATTGGACCACAGTATGTACTCGCACTCGAGAACAATCGCACTCTCGAGAACGCATTCTCGTTACGCATCATTACTGACTCCTGAAAGGAGCAGGATTTTACTGGGACTAGAGACGATCAGCACGTTTGTAATCGGCTATAGCTTATTGCTGTTTCAACAAGGAACGTTTGATTTGCATGAAACAGTCCCAACAGTGCGCATGCTTGTTAGCTTATCTATTATTTATGCTTTAAAATATTCCACAGTGAACATATAAGTTATCAGTAATTTAGCTTCAAGAATGTGCAATGTGTGGGATAGGTTTATATACTGAATGTCACGCCTGCGGAAAGCACAACCTTCAACGTTGTGTCCTTGCCTATCGACTATCTACACAAATGTGGCTCACAGGGCTAAACAAATACCCCCGTGCTTGGTACACCAACGTTTTTGCCGCAAGCCCCCCATGCGAGGAACCCATTGGTGCGGGAATCTAACCCACGAGGTCATACTCGGCCACCGAATGTCATAGCCAATCAGCAACCCATAGCGCCATGTGGAGTCATTGTTACAGCTTACGGCCTGAAAAAGTACAGCATGCCTGGTAGGCAAGAAGTGTTGCAGCAAGGTGCTCTCTTTTCCTGACTTCCACTTTTAAACCCGATGAAGCTGGAAGAAGATAAATATTGCGAGAACAAGTTGTTGTTTTGTCTATACACCAATAAGGTTCTCTCTGATGAGTATATTTCTTCCTTTAAAGGCTGCTTCATGTGTAGTAACCTGGAAAAGAAGACTCCATGAAATGAAAGTTGTTAACACCATTATTATGTTAGAGAATCCTAATAATTTGATATTAATTATAAGGTCCCCAAGAGAATTTTTATTGTGAATGTCTTTGTGATATTCCGTATAAGCAAGGCGCCAATTAATTCTGCTGATTTGAAACTTGATTTTATCGCAATTTTTATAACTTCAGAATCATAAAAAAAGCGCAGATGCACAACGGAATAACAATTTTCAATTTTGTAGTATGTTTGATCAAGTTTACAAAACGTGAACGTCCATGCGAAAGCTCACTACAGGAACATCTTTATATGATGAGAACACCAACTATTTCATGTCTAGCAGGCTTAAAGGCGCCCACTCAGCCAGTACAAAATTATGGCTATTGCAACACGTTGTGAAAAATAATTGACGAAGTGAATCCCCTGCATACAACATGCCCACACAGAGCAAAAATTCTCACTCGTATCACTAAAATCTTTTGCACACTTTATTCAAGCTAGCAGCACAAGTCCAATCAGAAGTGTTTCAATGTGTATGCGACACGTGTTAATTATCATTACCTGTATCAATACTTTCGATGTTGATGCACAGTCTTGGCGTACACAATTAAAGCGTCTTAAACGGATAAAGTAGAAGTGCGATAATATCATATCGTGCCCCGCACGCCCTATGCTGTGGGTGCGAAGGCGAAGCGTGGAAAGAGAGTGTGCTGAGAAGAATGGTGGCTTGATGCGCGCCTAATGTTAGAGGTCACGTGATAAAGCACGCGCAAGGTGAGGGAAGAAGTGTGGAAGCGCGTCTTCTCCACTATAGGCCTTTTACAGCGAGCAGTCTGCGCGCCGCGCAACAGAGGCCGCCACAGGCCCACCGCCATTGAACGCCTTCTGAATCAAGAGCAAGCAGGCATCAGCCGCCGCCCGCCGCTTCAGCAACGTTCCGCTGAAAAGCCGGCAATCACGTACTACCATTTATTTAAAATATAGAACAGCAGAGAGAGGATGTGCTTTGTCGCGACCTGAAGAAATGAGACTGACACCAGTGTTGTTGCTGTTCACCTTAATGGTTGTGGAGTGGATGGGGTGATACTGGGTTCGAATTTCATCCGCCTCAGCGGCACAAGGGACGCCTGTGTTTAGGACCATTCTTCATGCGAAGCTTTCCACAAGGCGAGCGTAAGTAGCTTTACCTCTGGTTCAGGATAGCCAATTGCCGGCAATTATTACCAAGCTAACACCACGTGCCCCAACAACACAGCGTTACTGCCACCGCTGGCAAAAAATATCAAAAAATGTTGAACTTGATAAGAATGAAAGTCAGCGCTACGACCTCCCCACACAAGGGTGTCTGACATACTCGAGCAACTTTACTTTTCATAGCAGCGAAGTCAAACGTGGAATAATATGCGGGCACCGCCAGTTTTCTTTGTGCGCCAGGAATCAAACAGGAGGGGAGCGATCGCTCGATCATGTGCAAAGTTTTGTCCACGTATACGTGAATGCATTATATTCTGCGGTGTAACTAAATCAGATAATCATTCCACGTTATCTCATAAACTGTGGCGACAAGAATTACGCGGTCAGAACCAACCGCCATGGTCAGAGCAGGTCGCCAACACATTGTTTTTTTGCGCACGCACCCGCGCCTATTCCCGAACGAAATGATTGATATACAGTTCACGACTGCAACAGGTGTACAGCCGCAAGAGCTCTACAAGGAGGTCCTTTTACAGCCCTGAGCTTTGAGACCTCCCTCTGTATAATTTGTTGCTGTCCATTAATTTTCTTTAGTCAATGAATAAATTGTTCTATGCTTCTTCAAACAAAAAATATCTACTGCTGTAAAGACTAGAACATAAAGGGAAATAGAAAACATCAAGCTACTACGTTCGTCGCCTCCATCCGTTAAGATTCCACATCCATTAATGTTGCAGTGCAGGCAGAACGGTTAAATGAAACGTACACACTGCCTCTGCAGCTTTGGCCAAAGTCTTATCTCATCTACTCACTCGCTGCTCACTATGGCGAGTGAAACATCGGTTGTCTGAGCCGTGCCTGTGGTCCCTGTGGTAATTTTAAACAAGCGAGCAAATGCCGGTCATGCGATCCTGTTCTCTTTAATTTCAGCGGATGGCACTAGTCATGCAATGGGCGGAAGGGCAGTGTTAAACACACAGAGCATTCAAGCCGGTAGACGCAGTAAGCTAAGGAGGAATAATGAAGCATCATAAGCCAGGCTGTATAATGAAAGCATCTTAGAGTGCGATGACACCCGAACTCCAATTTTAACTACCTCGTGTTTTTGTGCCTCATCCTACGTAGTCCTTGTATATTAGCTATGCGCTCTCATTGAATGTCGGTGGGATTGCGTGTACCCCTAGATTTTCGTACTTTTTTTAAGAATGGCTCTTATGTCAAGACAGTAAGAACTGGTAATTTACAGTACATGCATGCGCTATATCCAGCTCCACATATTTATATACTCTGGATATTTTTATGAGCCCTATTACATGGAAACAGTTTCACACAAGCTTACTTGCATCTGTGCCATCGTTTAGAGTCATGTGTTAGTTGGATCATGGTTGCGTACGTGTGATATACTATACGGCGGAGCATAGAGCTTCACACTATAAAATCTAGAGGGAAATGTGGCGCTGCTGCGCCGTGGTACGCAAGGGAATGCTGGTATATTGTGGATTCGGATTGGCATCGTTCTTGGAGAGCCAGAACCAGCCAGAATGCCTTGAAGACGCGCCTGGCTAGCACCGTTCCGTCGGTCACAATGATTCATTTCCTGCTAACACAGAACGTAAAAAAACTGCTTTAGCTTTATTATTACACAAAAACATGTTTTGTTTAATTTTGAGGACATATTATTGGATGCAAAATTCTATGAAACGTAAAAAGTATCAGCTGGCCGCCAAAGTTGGAGGGCAGACGACAAGATTCTCGCTCGCTTTGGAACAACTTGTCGTCTGTTCTTGCTTTTCTTCGCTTGATGCTGCATTGTAGGTGAGTAAACTTTATTGAGAGATGTAATATGGGGGAATGAAAGCCTTTTATGTAGATTTTATTTTAAGAACGCGTTATTTGTGTAGCCATATCCACGTCTTAGACGAAGCCTCGTACAACACCAGCCAACACAAGCCTCGCAGACACATATCCCGTCATTCCCATGAGGGCACGGCAGCCCTTTAAGAAACTCGCATAGACGGTGGCGCCAGTTTACCCTCTAGGTGCTATAGTGAGAAACTATATGCGGCGGAGATTACACGTGATTATAAGTTGCGCAAAGCACGAAGTCAGAGAATAAATAGCCTAGCTTTCAATGAAAAATGCTGACTTTCCTGCACTCAGTGCTCTCCAGTGCTTATCAATCATAAGTCTCATTCAATCTGACCAAATCAGCATTCGACCCGTGGCGGTTGCCCAGTGGCTATGGTGTTGATGTGTTGAGCTCGATGTCGCGGGTTCGGTCAAGGCCGTAGCGGATGTTCGCAGAACAAAAAACAAAAAAGGCACCACTGTACCGTGCGTTGACTGCAAATTAAAGAACTACAGTTGTTCAAAGTTATTCCGGAGCCCACCACTGCGGCATGCCTGATAAAGCGTGTAAATGGCTCGCAAAACCTCAGATTGTTTTGAGTTTCTTAAACAGGCATTCCAGTGCAGTGGTATAGCTAATACCAGTAGGCGAGCTGCCTTGTCCTACGTGAATGCTCACGCAACCTCATTCTCGGGGTTGACTTCCTGCAGAAATACGGTGCTGGTACTGATCTACCCGGAGGTGTAGACACCTTCTCAGCCGACCACGCAATCGACGGGTACGACGACAAACGACCTGACAACACCCTTCGTGTTTCCGCCGAAAGTGTAACGCTTTCTCCGCGAGCCAATGCCCTAGTCGAAGTGATGTGCGGTGGAATGCGCGAGGGTTAAGTGGTCACGGAAAGTAACTTTACGCATCTACTGAAATAAGGTGCTTATGCGGCTAGGAGTGTGCTACAGCTTAGCGATGGCAGTCCTCAGTTGCATCGACACTTTTTCCGCAGTACACCGATAGCGTTTGCCTGCGAAATAAAAAAAGTAGCTGAATATTTGCGTCTGAAGCAGTGGGGATAACTGACAAGTCACTAGACAACATCGACATTAATGTAGAGCTATCGAAAAACAACCAGGCAGCTCTGAGCGAACTCTTGCTTGAATTCGGGGCATTTTTCACAAGTTCATCTAAGGTACGCCAGACTTCAATTACAAGGTACAGGGTCATCACATGCTACGACGCAGGCCCGTTACGCCAGCAACCCTACCAAGTATCGGCAAAAAAACGCGAAGTGATTCGTTCGCAAGTAAGAGGGATGCTTGAAGTCGGCGTTATCAAACTTTCCAACAGCTCATGGTCGTTTCCGACCATTCTTGTCAACATGAAAGCCGGAACGCTAGGCTTTCGCGTCGACTACCGGAAGCTCAACAACTTCACCGAATAGTAAGTATACCCACCGCCATGTATCGACAACTCGTTAGAGTGTGGTGCGCCCAGTATTTTATTGCAATAGCAATTATATGGACACTTCAACCGGATTTCTGCCGTCGCCGTCGCCGTGAGGTTCCGTATAGATTCCAAGGGCGATAAAATTGTCGCCGCGCGCCGTATGCGTGAGCGAAAGCGCGCGGGGGACGCGCGCTATCACGGAGGGCGAACGCACGGCGGAAATCAAACGCGACCGTCGCGCGAAAGGCCGTGGGGGTATGGGAGGGAGGGAGGGAGGCGGAGCGGCGCTGTGCTCCGGCACCAAAGGCGTATCTTGCCACTCAATCTCCCACGCGAAAGCAAGAAACGAGAAGAGGGGGGGGGGGGGGGCAGCTTCTCCCCTGCCAACAACTTCTCCGCTGCCCTTTGCCCGGCGGTGCCGGTCGCCCGCACCGTCTCTTAACTCCACACGGCTCTGACCTTTGTATGCGCTGTGCATTCGCCGCTCAGTTTCCGTTGAAGCGATAGACCGCGCGAACCTGCGCGTGCTGCCAGCGTTTTGACAGTCGTTGGCTGCGGTCATTCAGTGTGACCTATTCATGTTTGTTTGTGCGCGCTGACACCACGATTGTTAATTCAGTTAGTAAGCCAATGTGTCCAAGTTTATGCAGGTGATAAAACTACTATCCCTACTCCGAATAGCTCTCTACTAATTTGCTATCGCAATCGATACTTCGCCTTTCGGGCGAAACTGCGACATTTTTTCGTCACTCGATTTGAAAAGCGGGTACTGGCAGATCGAGGTAGACGAACGACACCGCGAACAAACTGCCTTTGTGACTTTCGATGGCCTATACGATTTTCGAGTGCTCCATTTCGGCTTGTGTTCAGCCCCAGAAGCTTCCCAGTGAATGATGAATACTGTCCTCGCTGGACTGAAGTGGCATACTCGTCTTGTCCATCTTGATGGCGTAGTTGTCTTTTCTGCAACATTCGAGCAACATATTTATCGCCTGCAGAATGTACTAGAAGCAATCCGATCAGCTTATCTCAGGCTGAAACTAGAAAAGTGCCACTTTAACAATGAAGAGCTCTAGTTTCTCGGACAAGTCGTAAGCGCCAGAGGAGTCCGACCCGATCCCGACGGCTTTGCCACTGTAGCAGCATTTCCTACTCCTGCCGACACGAAGGCTGTGCGGCGCTTCCTGGGCCAGTGTGCGTATTATCGCCGTTTCACTGAAAACTTATAAAAAATAGCGGAACCCCTGACTGGCCTTACAAGGGATGACACGCCATTTGCCTGGACGAATGAGCAACAGGCGGCCTTCGCTGAACTATGACAACGCATGCAATCAGAACCCGTCCTGGCACATTGTGACGATGAGGCTGATACGAAGATGCATACTGGCGCCAGTAACATTGGCCTTGGCGCAGTACTCGTCCAATGTCAGAATGGCAGTGTAGAAATAGCTTATATATGCTAGCCGCTCGCTGTCCCGTGCCGAGGCAAACGAATCTACGACAAAAAAAGAATTGCTTTAAAGAAAACTCGGTGCTCGAATCACCCATTTCACGAAATGCAGCTCCACTAACGTGAAACCTGGAGACGTGCGACGCATGCAGCGATGCACCGCTAATGGGCTCATACTGCCTTAACCAATAGCTTATAACCTCGTAAACACGGCCTCCCCATTACACGATAGAAGAGAAGTGAAATTCTAAGCTCGAATGATGAGCGGCAACGCAGCCATCGGTGGAAGACGACGACGACGACGACAAACGCGGGAGCAGTGGCACGAGCCGCTTGCTTACCTACGACGACGACGACGATTACGACAGAAGACGCCGACAGCCCGGGCGCATAAGGTGCTTCGCACCGAAAAAAGTGGCTCCTGGTCGTGTGGGCGGTCATGAAGTTTCGCCCTTATCTCTACGGCCCTCCCTCAAAGTGGTGAGAGACCACCATGCTAAATGTTGGTTAGCAGACATACGCGATCCTTCAGGACGACTGGCATGGTGTAGCTTGTGGTTAAAGTAATTCGACATCACTATCGTTTATAAGTTTGGCCTCAAGCACGAAGACGCTGACACACAGTAGCTTGCACCGGCCGAATCTGTCAGTCGAGAGTCAAAGGACGCTGACGGCTTCCTGAGTGCCATTACTGCATCAGACTTGGTCAGACAGCAGCATAATGACGCTGAAATTCAACCTATCATCGACCACTTAGAGGGCAACCCAACAACCGTACCACGTCATGTTTGTCGCGTATTAACGTCCTTTTGTCTACGAGGCAACGTGCTGTACAAGAAAAGCACCCTTTCGAATGACCAAGTCTACCTCCTCCTGGTTCCAAAAGACTTGCGGGACGATATTTTTTTCCGCTTTCCGTGACGTGCCAGCATATGGCCACTTAGATTCATCACGAACGCTGGACAGAGTGAGCAAGATGTATTACTGACCCGGTCTTTCGGCAAGCGTCAAACGGTATATTGAAGGATGCTGTGAATGTCAGCGGCGAAATTCACCAACCCTGAAGCCCGCCGGGTTATTGCAACCCATGAAACTACCTCATAAGCCATTCGATCAAGTTGGCTTGGCCATTCTTGGGTCTTTCCATCTGTCAACCGATGGCAACAAGTTGGTGATTGTCACGACTGACTTTTTAACCCGCTATGCCAAGACGGAGGCGCTCCCACGAGCCACGGCTTCTGAGATAGAGCAGTTCCTCGTGTGTCACGTTGTATTGCGCCATGGTGCCCCGTGCACTGTTATCAGAGACCGAGGGACGGCGTTCATAGCACAGCTGCATGGATGAAATTTTTCAATTGAGCAACACCAGACCTCGAAAGACGACAACTTACCATCCGCAGTCCAACAGACTTGCAGAGTGGTTAAATAAGACCGCCACAGACGTTATGACTATGTTAATTTACGTCCACCACATACATGGGATCACACTTTGCCTTACCTGACCTTCGCGTAAATACCGCCGTACAAGAAACGGCACTCATCACACCATTTCGCCCTCTTTACGGCCGCGAAATTCAGACGATGCTGGACGCTATGCTTCCGTGTCAGGACGCCGAGCACCTGACTACTGACGCCGAACCATTTGCTGAGCGCGCTTAAGAAGCTCGCCCGCTCGCGCGGCTGGACATCGGTCAGCATCAGAATACAGGTGCACGGTCATTATAACACCCGCCACAGACAACTGCTCTATACAATCCCGGAGACCATGTGTGGGTGTGGACCCCTGTTCACCGCCGTGGCCTTTGTGAAAATTGCTAAGCCGGTATTTTGGCCCATACAAAGTGGTGCGCCGCTTTAGTGACGTGAACTACGAAGTTGTTCCGGATAGTGCGGCACAAACACGGCGTAGACGACAACCTAGCCCTGACATTGATCACGTCGTACGCATGAAACCATTGTAGCGCGGTTGTGATTTTTTTTTTAATTTGTATATTTTCATACTTACATTCCTACTTGAGGTCACCTCTCTGCTTCTTGAGACTGTTCACGTTCCGCTTCACCACTGCTGCACTTTTGTTTTTTTCCTCTAGCTGTGACTGTGTTTATGCGCGAGCGTCTTCCTTCAGCAGCTTTTTCCCCCCCTCTTTCTTACACTATTTCCTAAGCATCGAGCCGATACTATTTCAGAGGAAGGGAGGAAAATGCCACCTGCAGTAGGGGGCACAATGCAAGAGACGAGGCAGGCAACTACAAGAAGGAAGAACTGCGCGTGCTAGCCACCGACCCCGCTCGATAGCCAGGTCCCACCACGCCGTGTCTTTCAGGACCTAGAGGCCCTCATTAAGCATCGCGAGTTCCCTTTTAAGACATGTGACAAAATCAAGTTACTGCTTCTGCGAATGTCGTATTCTGCGCTAACGCGATAAGTGAAAGATAACGCTCAACACTTTATTCGTAATCACAAGTTGTACTCCTATCATGACGTCATGTAGTCACTATGTTATACTACTTCCTACAATTAACTTTTGCATAAGCGATATTAATTTGCATTTGCCCTTACCATACTCATAGCGTGGGGCAGAGGAAGGCGCACTCGTGGCACGCGACTTGCGGCCGACTCGCACGCGCTGCGCAGATGCAGTAGACAACACGTTCACGTGCCACTACCGCGCTCTGAGCTTACAGAAGCTCGGTGGTCGAAGAAGGGATAAACAAACGCCGACCTCCAATGCGGCATAAGAACGGCGGCCGTAAACAGGCGCCACCCCGCCGAAGAGGCTCGCTAATAAGCACGCGTGGAACTTGAAACGCTAAAGTTTTACATATAAAGAAAGAAAAAAAACGTGCTCGGGCATTGGTATAAGCAGTGGAACGGATGGCGCAGCCAGCTTACGACAGATAAGGCAGCGTCGTCTCGTGAAAACGAAACGACGAAAAAGTAAAAGGCTCGAATGAAACAGGATTGACCTCCGCCTCACCTGGCCCAGGTGAGCTGGAGTCGACGGCCGAGAGGAGGGGGAGGTACCCGACGGGGGAATAAAGGAAAGAAAGCAAAACAGAAATAAAGCAGGCAAGAAATGAAAGAAACGGAACCGAAAAGACCGATAGAAAGTGAGCCGGGTGAGCCCATCCTACGGAAAAGACACAACATGAGAGAGAGGCAAAAAGAAAGTATGAAGCCGTCTTGTTAGTTCTGCCCTTATGCGTTCTTTCTTTCTTTTTTTTTAACGCCTATATTCGTTCCTCTTTCCGCTTATGCTCGGCAGTGGGGTAGGAAGGGGGTGCTGTTGGGGGGTCGACTCTGCCCTTTCTTTTTTTCTCTTTTTTTTCCCAAGAAGCTTTGCAACCGATTGGACCTCTTCTTGGCGTCGGGTTATCTCTAGTCGCGGGTTCTTCTCTTGAAGGACCTTCCCGAGAAGTGAAAATATTGCTGTTTTATATATATGCTCACGAGTATCCCGTGCTAGGAAGCGGAAAAAGCGGAATTTGCGGTCGGTATAAAACTGAGTAAAAAAAATTTGAAGAACGCGTCTAGAACGGCTTTTGCATTGATCTCGCTGGCGTATTATTTTTTTTTCGTGCATATTGGGTCCTTTTGTATCACGTCAGCACGTGGTTATGCGGGTTATATAAGCAAGAAAGAAATGAATTCGCTCCGTTTTACTTTTTTTTTTGGGGGGGGGGGGGGACCACAGTCACAGCAATCACGAAAGGGCCGCATGCTTCCAAGAGATTCGGGTGGCGAAGGACGCTGCTGTTGAGCAAATAGAGAGCTTTAGATTAGTGAGCCCCTAAGCGCTAGGGGGCCTCTACGCTTGCGTCCCCCTCATCTAAAACTCTCAAATGTTTAGGCAGGCGCTTCACAATTCAGCAGCCCTTACTACTTGCGTCTTCCTTCATAGTTTTTTTTTCCATTCCTTTGCTTCTGTGTTTGTCTCTTTGCCAGTTTTTACGCTCATCGGAGCCCCACCTGTTTCCGAGCAGTACCTTGCCAGTGTTGCTGTTCGGCGTGCCTCTTCTCTTTCTCGTTCCCGTGCTCACGTCCTTCGCAATGTGCACTTTTTGTGACGTCAGCGCGCCATCTCTTTCGTCACTGACGCTGATTGTTATCATTGGCCTTACACGGAAGACGGACGACGTAAACAGAGATACCTGTCTGAGAAGGAAGATCAGGGTGCTGGAGAGATCAAGAAGGGCCGGCAGGCGGACCGGACGCAAGTTTCTGATTTGATACCCTGCACGGGGCGTTGGAAAGAAGGGAGTATAAGGTAAAAGGGATGAAGTGAAAATCACGAAGCATCAACGGCATCCACTGAGTCTGGTGAATCGCAACAAGCACAATATTGCTTTCACAATCTTTTAATGACGTACCATATGTTCTAAGACTATCTAGGATGTTGTCGATGTTGCATAAGATTATCTATTTTGTCAGTGGAAACCATGACGAAGAAATGAGCCGCGAGCTTCCACAGTGCTTGACAAGCACTGTTGGTCGAGTTGGTGTTGCATTCTCACACTGGTACAGCGCAACATGGAAATGAAGGAACAGCAGAGCATGCCATAAGAAGAATTGTTCAATCCAGTTGGAAGGCAGCGCTCTGGCCCTTCTTTTGACTGGCTCGGCTGTTTCTTCCTTTCCGTCTTGCGCTGTACCAGTTTGCGAAGCAGGAGAAGCAATGTCGCCGTTCTGCATGCTACATGCGGGGCACCCTAAAGTACTCACAGCGCGTGTGAAATGAAACAAAAAAGTGAAAGAAAGGCTTAAAAAAAGCTATGCATACAAAGAAATCATGGCCAGCAGTGTACGGAAATATTTTCGGCTTAGTATGTTCATATTTTGCTTTGCATTTCTTCCACCGAGTGCCTCATGTCGGCGATTACGGGGGCGCGGTGTCGGGCGATTCCGTAATGACGCCCTAAAAAGTGGATATAATTGATATCAAATGCGATCCCAAGAGTAGATTCGTCGTAATAAGTCTCTAGCTGCAGGAGTTGCGAAATCAATCACACCGAAATTAATATCTCCAGTCACTAAAAACATTTCCCCTAAAACAAGCAAAAACCTAAAGCCATCGCTATTCTGCAGAATAAGACCTTGTCTAAGTAAAAAAAAAAAAAAGAAACAGTACAGTAGTGCGACCTTGCAGAATACAGCCCAATTTTAGGCGAAGCTGCACGTTTTCAGTGGTTACATCAATAATTTAGTGGCGGAATGAAGCCACACACTTTACAAAACGTCGTCCACATATGACTCACCAATTTGAATTGTTGCCACGATTTAACGATTTAGAGCACTTCTTCTAGAAATTTTCAGCGAGGACCGTACTTTACTCACACTCGTTTAATTCCCATTCATATTATCCACAGTGTCCCGCTCATTTTCGCCAAACTTGGTATCTGCCGCTGTTACAGTTCTTCCAGTACATCTAGATAAATGATTATTCCTTCTTACAACACCGTTATATCACTTTGGAGCGCCTGCATAACTAATTTCCTGCAAAGACAGCAATTAACGCGCACGCTATGAATTTTTACTACGCAGTGCCTGGAAACTTGGACGGTGTTCTGAGAAGCGCGTCTAAGCTCTTATTAGAGCGAGCAATGAAATGATTTGGCTCCAATTCCTTTGGAACGCGAACCAAAACCGGGCACATGGTCGCCATGCGCTGTCAAAGTGAAAACCGGACACTCGATGGCGTCCCGCCGTCCTCCTCCCCCATTTCTAGGAAATATAAACAAGATCGCTGGTTTACTTCACCAAGGGTATGTGCGGCGGGCGCTTGTCCAATTAAATAAGGTAGACAACTAGGGTTCAGTAATTATCCTGAAAGTTGAAAGTTATGCAAGGATCGTTAAAGTTGTCCCACGCATTACACTAAACAGAACATCAATTTTGGCAGAATGTAAACTCGGTATGACGCAGAGTTGGCTTGGACCACTGGGAAACAAAGCGGATAACGCCCGTGTAAAGCTTCCGAGCACTTGCTGAAGGAATTTCCTACAAACGCTGCAATTATTTTGTACAAATTTAACTTTTCATGCGCATTGGCCATAATGGTCCGCCAATTTTCACCAAATACAATCTTCGTGGCAGTATTGTTCTCCAAAGACAGCGGCGGGCTCAATTATATATATATATATATATATATATATATATATATATATATATATATATATATATATATATATATATATATATATATATCACTTACGCGACTGGCCGCCCGAGGCACTTAGCGTGTACTTTCGGGCTTCTTTCACGCTCGGAAAAACACTTTTATGTAGCGCGTATTGAGCAACAGAAAGCTGCATCGGGAGTTTTTCATGTTGCTCTACAATTTTCTCATGGCCACGTTTACATCTAACTATAATATTTGAGAATTTGATTAGTTAATTAGGACTAATTGTGCAATTACCCGGAATAGAAAAATAACCCGAGTATCTCCAAACGACTGCAAACAACATTGTCTTGGTTCTGTCCAGCTACGTGGCGTTTGCATATTTTTAAATCTTGGTGCACGATAATAGGGACACCCTGTATAACGCCTTTATACAGGCAGGTTTAGCAATATTTTTTGACCAATAATTAACCGAGCCACTTCACAATTTGCCTGCACGCCTAACCTAACATGCCCCACATCTTCTATGAATATAAAATTAGCTTATTGTTTTTTCAGAACACTGTAAAACACGCCCATGAAATGATTTAGAGGGCGTGTAGCCGCCCTAAACGCTTTCGCTGTACGTGTACTAAGTCTGACGCTTTCTTATTTGTGATTCGCCCAAGTTTGTAATGAAACTGATCTCTTCTACGTGCAAGTGTTAGTCTTTTCATTATATATACATACTTTTATTGCAATTATACATCGCATCTATTTTTGCAACTTCTCTTTCTATTGTGATTAACTGTTATATTATTACTCGAAGATGCACAAATGAGAAAAGTTACCCTGAAAATTAGAATTCTTAAAGCAAAGCTTTAATTTCTGCATGAATGTTGTTTTACGGCCTCTAGGAACTCGGTCAAGTTGCGCTAGAACAGCTTTTTCTCATCTCAACTTTTTTTTCGCTGAATGTTGTACCTACAAGGAGAAAGTAAAGAAGGCGTGTTTGATTGTTTGAGTGATTGATTAACGGATTGTTTAATTGATCGATTGAGTGATTGCTATTGTAGAGCACACGGGGCCAGATTAACATAACGATTCTATCCCAATTATTTTCCTTTTGACACCTTGCCAGTAGCCCTAGCTGCGCTACACCTTTGTTATCTTATCACGACGATCAGCCCGTCGTAAGCGGTGGAGGATAAGAGAGTAATAGAAACAAGCTAAAGAAATGGATGCATTATAGCGGCCCTGCTTGGCAGTGAGTGCCTTCAGGTGCAGAAAAAGTGGCTCCCTAGACAAGTCTATGATGACTAGGATACAGAAAATACCCTCTTTGTACTAAACGCACTTACTAAAGGCGATTGCTGCATTACGGACTTTTTTTTGTTCTATTCAAAATTTGATGGAGCCTTTCGTGCAAATAGGTGCAACAAGAGAATTCTCTAAAAGAATAGTTTTCGGCGTTCTATTACTTTATTGCGCCCTACTTGGTCTAAACTGGCCGCTATCAATTTGTAACGGCACCGCTCATTTCTAGATAAGGAACCAAAACTTCCAAAAGCACACTTGCCATCGAGCGGGACTGGCAGCTTTTCATTTACTTTTTTTTCAGAGGGCTTAAACTTAATGATACCATAGCATAAGCCTCCTCCGTAGTTTTTGCCATGGCTCAAAAATCAACATTTATTCTCTATTTATACCAGCTTGCTAAAAAAACCAAGAACTTCGAATGGAGAGGCAATGCAATCTTTTATGCGCTCGTACTGCTGGTCAGTCATTGTTCGTGTATTTAAAGACACCTGCTGAAGCCACACTTTACGCTTTTAGCCAGAGTGCAAGGAGGTAGTCATCATCATCAGCCTATATTTATGTCCACTGCAGGGCGAAGGCCTCTCCCTGTGATCTCGAATTATCCCTGTCTTGCGCTAGCTGATTTCAACTTGCGCCTGCAAATTTCCTAACTTCATCACCCCACCTAGTTTTCTGCCATCCTCGACTGTGTTTCCCTTCTCTTGGTTATCCATTGTGTAACTCTAATGGTCCACCGGTTATCCATCCTAAGCATTACATGGCCTGCCCAGCTCCATTTTTTCCGCTTGATGTCAACTAGAATATCGGTTATCGCCGTTTGTTCTCTGATCCACACCGCTCTCTTCCTGTCTCTTAACGTTAGACCTAACATTTTTCATTCCATCGCTCTTTGTGCGGTCCTTAACTTGTTCTCGAGCTTCTTTGTTAACCTCCCAGTTTCTGCCCCATATGTTAGCCCCGGTAGAATGCAATGATTGTACAATTTTATTTGCAAGGACGTAGTGCTTCTCATAATACCAGCGTCTGAAATAATAACCTGCTATGATGTCTCAATCCAATTTCAGACACAAATTGGGTTGGAGCGCATACGGCAGGCATGACCAAATCCCGAGTGGGAGCTTACCACTGTCGTTGAAAAGAAACGTTTAAAACCATTGCATTCTACCGGTGCTAACATATGGGCAGAAACATTTATGAGAGAGAAAAAAAAAACGTAAAGGAAAGACAGGGAGGTTAACCAGACATTATCTCCGGTTGGCTACCCTGTACCCGGAGAGGGGTAAAGGGATTCGACAGGAGAGAGAGAGAGAGAGAGAGAAAAAAAAGTATAAAAAGGGGAAAAAAGGAAAGAAAAGAAAATCACACACACACAAAAATCAGAACCGTTTCTGTGGGCATTATCACGCAGTCTGAGAAGGCGTTCTAGTGTTGCACCGTGTCAACGTCCCATCCTACGCCACACAGTGTAGAGTCACAATTGTCACTGAGTCCGGTGTCTTTTAAATAACGCAGCAATGCCTTCAAGGCGGCTCGCGCTGTTGTTCGTGTATAGGCCAGTTTCCAAGGATCTTGATTTGCGTTATTGGGCGTTTGTCCAGTTGATCTATCGTGGCTGAGAGAGCTGCTCTCTGCGGGTTTAAACGAGGGCACTCACAAAGGAGGTGTGCGATTGTTTCGTTGCACCGGAAGAGCGTTCTAATCACAGCCGGTCAGATAGGCCGGCGGCTTGCAAGAAGCGCAGAAGCGCCTGCACGGCCTTCTTCTGTGACCAGAAACTTGGAGGTTAACAAAGAAGCTCGGGAGCAAGTTAAAAACCGCAAAAAAGCGATAAAACGAAAAATGTTCGGCCTAAGATGAAGAGACAGGAAGAGAGTGGTGTGGATCAAAGAGCAGGCGGGGGATAGCCGATATTCTAGTTGAAATTAAGCGGGAAAAGTGGAGCTGGGCAGGCCATAAAATGCGTATGGTAGATAACCGGTGGGCCGTTAGAGTCAAAGAATTAATACCAAGAGAAGGTAAGCGGCAGTCGAGGGCTGCAGAAAACAAGGTGGGGTGATGAAGTTAGGAAATATGCAGGCGCGTATTGGAATCAGCTAGCGCAAGACAGGGGTAATTGGAGATCGCATGTAGATGCAGAGGTGTCCTGCAGTGGGCACAAATACAGGCTGGTGATGTTGATGATGATGGTGTCTCAGTGGTTACGACGTTCTCAACAGGTCACTGGCATGATTCCAGTTCTCGGAAGCCGCATTCTGATGTGACCGGAGTCCTATGCAAGATTGCGCGTCTTCAGAGATTTGTGAACACATTGCAGATCACCCTCCTACTCAGCTAAAATAATTCGGAGCCTTTCACTAGTCATCTTCTCTGGTGGCAATAAATCCAAATAATATATAAGCAGTTAGTTGAAACGTGAAAACTTTGAAACTTTATTCATTCCAACATTCCATAATTTGGGATGCTGGGGGCCGGGGTCAAAAAGCCTCTTCACGGGCTTGACTAGGACCACGACCCCGTACAAAATGGCAGGGATAGGCACGCGTACAGGTCAGTAAAGCAATGTACAGAGTGAAAACAACATACATATCTAGTTCAAATTTCATCGAACATAAACCGAAAGAGCTCAGTGAAATTCTTTTTAAGCGAAAATACACAAACAGCCACTGCATTTAGAATTTGCCAAAACCTGAGTGACATCGTCAGTAATCATATAACAGAAATCAGACAACAAAATGACGTTAATTTATGATTCTAACCAGACTGCATATATATATATATATATATATATATATATACATATATATACATATATATATATATATATACATACATACACTTACCAAAAGCAATGCAAGTGAAACCAGGAGGTATAAAGCGGCAAGAAAATGTGTCAACTTTCTTTCGATAATCACATAAAAAAGCAAGGAAAGCATGCAAACGAAAAACACAAATATTAAACGATATGTAAGCCAGAAAAGTATTTTTAGCAAGATTTTCATATTGTTATTTGATTTAGGCAAAACGGCAAGAGAAAGCGCAGCATTTCTTTGCCATATTTAGTGCGCGTGCGTGGAAGAAACCACGTGTGAACATGACGAGTGTTGTAAAAAAGGGTCCGCTGGTTTATTCGAGCAAGTGTGCCCAAAAAGTTATCACTTTTTATCCCTGTGTGGTAGCGTTTCAAAAGACTTGTGTAGTAGTAATCTGATAGGGTTAGTAGGTTCATTTCATCAAAGAGCGGAGACGTGTGACTTTCATACGGAACATCTGCAATGGCGCGAACTGCCCTTTTCTGTATTACATGCAATTTATGAATGTTCGTTAAAGTTGTCGTACCCCAAACCAGATGGCAGTAGTTTATGTGCGATAAAAACAAGGATTTATGGATGAGAAGCTTAACTTTTAGGAAGCAGAAAACGCACCCTAGACAAATTTCCGGTTATCCTGGACACACTCGAAGACAGTTTTTCAATATGTGCATTCCATGACATATGCTCATCGAAAATTACACCCAGACATTTAATACGTGGTACTATCTGAAGTTCCGAGGTGCCCAGCATTAACGGTGCATGCAAGGGGGAAGGTTTATTTCTAGGCCTAAAGTAAACAGCTTTAGTTTTCGAAGTGTTTAATTTTAAAGAATTAATGCATGTCCAAGAAGCTAACTTTAATAATACCTGGTTCGCGTCATTGATCAGATCTCTATAGTGTTGCGCAGTGAGAAGTAAGGTTGTGTCGTCCGCATATTTAACACACTTTGCAGAGTCGTCAATGTTTACAATATCATTTATATATATATGCAGAATAAAATGGGTCCCAGGATACTACCTTGGGGCACGCCTGCTGAAATTGCTTGTAAATTGGAGGTGTGATTGTTGATGACCACCACCTGCTGCCGATACTTTAAGTAAGATTCAATTAATTTTAGAAAGACACCTCGGAAGCCATAATGATTGCATTTCTGTAAAAGTGTAACATGATTTATGGTGTCGAAAGCCTTTGAGTAATCTATAAAGATACCGATTGTGTGCAGTTCGCGTTCAAAAGCATCTAATATGAATTCATTCTGCTCTAGGAGAGCATGCTCAGTTGTGCGGCCTTTAGTGAAACCAAACTGCGAGGAAGTGATGATATGGTGCTTATCTAAAAAATAAGTCATACGTTTCTGAACCAGTTTTTCTAAACCTTTCGATGTCACTGGCAATATAGATATAGGCCTGTAATTGCTTAGTGAATTCTTATCTCTTCCCTTGTACAACACTATTACTTTCGCCACTTGTAGTTTTTGTGGAAAGATTCCAGTTGAAAAAATGAGGTTGAAGATATGTTCCAATAAATCAGCAATGAGATCCAACACGTGTTTAATGGGTTTAATCTGGATATCGTATGCGTCGCAGCATGTGCTGTTTTTTACAGACGAGAAAGCGTGCACAATTTCGCTGGCTGCTGTCGGCGCCAAAAACGCGCTCTCAGGGGTACTGTCCGATAAATATGTAGTACAAGCTGGATTGTGCGCTTGCTTTGTTAAGGACACAAAGTAATCATTGAAAATGTTCGCTAAATCAGCATTGCGAATAGTGTCACCATCTACCACAAGCTCAGTGGGCCTGAAGTTGTTACCGTTACGGCCAAGAAACTCATTTAGCCTTGACCAAGCTAACTCCGATTTATTCATTACGTCATTGTTGAAAATACTGCTTAGATACTTTCGCTTTTCGTGACGCAGCATACTGTTAACTTTGTTTCTTTGGTCTTTGAAACATTTTAGCCCCGTGTCTTCATTTTTATTTTTCAAAAACAGTTCGAATAATTTATTTTTACGTTTTATTTCCTTGATGCAAGATTTAGTAACCCAAGGTTTCTTAGCAATACTTTGTGCGGAAAGCATTTCTTGTAAACTCTTGTTAGTTTTTCGTGGAAAGAATTAGAGGCATGATCGGGTTCCTGCTCACGAATAACGTCTGACCAATCAGTCTATGATATCTGATTGCGAAATTCAGCCAATGTGTGCTCATTAATGTGTTGAATAACCACTGCTTGTTTTTGTTGCAACTGTTGATGACACACTGTTTCGTTTATCATCATAAATATGGGAAGATGGTCACTAATGGGCACGCTCAATACGCCAGATAAAGAATTCTTAGCTTCTATGTTAGTGATGAACACGTCGAGTAAAGTTGCGTTGTTTTTTACAATGCGAGTTGGGGTGGTGATAACATTGGCAAAGCCATTGAATTCAATTATATGACATAGCTCAAGCTGCGCCTGCGACGATCTAGCAAGATCGATATTCAAATCGCCTGCAAGGACTAGCTTACAACCAGTGTCACCAGCCCAACATAGGTATGAGTCCAAGAATTCTAGGAAATTTGACTTATTGCCGCTAGGAGGACGATAAAAAACACCAATAACATAACGATCACTTCGTACAGTCAGAACTTCATAATCGTCAGTGATGCGAGAAAATTCTAGAATCAAAGAACATTTTAAGGAATTCCTGGTCATTATCAGCACTCCACCGCCTGTTTTCGTTGAGCGGTTCAAAAAATAAATTGCATAGCCAGGTATCTTCAAAACTTCAGTTTCATTCCGGTACCATGTTTCAGTTATCATAAGATATTCAGGATCAGAAGCAAGAGTTGTAAAGAGAGCTCTTATTTGATCTACCTTATTACGTGCTGATTGAGCATTAAAATGAATTAACTTCGTGCTATTTCTATACATCGAAAGCAATGTGCCTAATTTATCGAGGGACACATAATCGTTGATTGCCATGTTAGTATTTGATAACCGTCGTTTGGTTGATGGCTAGTGACTATTCCTAATAACAGACAGGTCCTGCATGTTCGTGATGACGTGAACTCGGCTGTCCTCAGATTTTCGTGCCTTGATACGACCATTGTCAACCCATAGAAATTTCCAATGCTTTTTCCTCTTCAGGGAGAGCGCTTGTGCAAACAGTCTCTTGTTCTCAGGCGTCAGGTGGTCATTCACGTAAACGTTAGCGCTTTCCGACTAAGGAAAGCCGAGTGACTGGGTTGTTAGGCGAGCTTTGCGTGCTTTACGCAGAAATTCGTCTTTTTTGTTCCGGGAACAGAATCTAGCGATTATGTTTGAGTCCTTTTTTGCAGGCAAACGGTGAACTGCATCAATATCAGCTTGATGCACGGGACATCCGATTACGTCGCCCATTTTCCGAAGAATGGCGGTGCAGTCTTCACCTTTCTTAGCGGGCACACCGGTGGCCCTTTATCTCGATGTTGTTAATTCGCGAACGCTGTTCCATGTCGGCTATTTTAGCAGTCAGTTGATCATTAGATTTCTGTAGGGACTTGTTTTCACCAGTGACAAGCTCAATTTTCCTTTTCATTTCTTCGTAGAAAGTGTTCATGACTGACACACTTTCACGAAGCTGCTCGATTTCAGTGCGAAGCTGTTGGACTTCACGCGCCAGTTCCGCATTCGTGGGCATCATGCAAGAAATAATAATAATTTAAACAATTGAACTATTGGCAGTAGCGACCACGGCAAGAAAAGAGAAAACCGATGATACAAGCAGTGCTCAACCAACCTGTACAAACGAAGAATGTTGCTTAGTGGATTGGACCTCGAGCCGCCGTGACCGCCACTGCCAAAATGCGGTTCGTGGCAAACGATGTCAGACTTATGTAGCGTCTCCGGTAGGTGCCCTTGGTGGTCTGTGACGGTGCAGAAGCTGTTTGCAGTTGATTCTCTTGCCGAGGTAGTGACGTTGACTCACTGGTCAGTCCGAGCAGACGTGCTCATGATCCAGAGAAAATCCCAGATAGCCGCGATACGTCGGTACCAGATAACCGTCACAGTCAGCGCAAATGAGACACCTGCACAAACGAAGAATGTTGCTTAGTGGATTGGACCTCGAGCCGCCGTGACCGCCACTGCCAAAATGAGACAGAGTTAAACTCATGAGACAGGTTAAGAAAGTCAGACAGGCTGGAAGACAAGTGTGGGGATTAGAGAGCAAACAGGGGTAGCAAGCTGGAGCTGGGCAATGTGTAGGGCAGATAGCCGGTAAGCTGTTAGACGTATATAATGGGTGTCAAGGGAACGGTAGCGCAGATGAGAATGGCAGAGGGCTAGATGTTGTGTTGTAATTAGGAAACTGGCTGGCATGGAATGGAGCAGGGGCAGCACGGGAGTGCTTGGATAGCGATGGAAGAAGCCTTCGTTTCTGCAAGGGACACAACACAGGTTGTTTTTGTTAATCATAAAGGTGATGCGGTAAAATCGTTCTGCTTAGTAGCGTTGCGTTCAAGCGCGTAAAAGGGACGGGCGGATCAAAAGGAGGAAGGAAGAGAAAAACGACGACTGTGCAGCGGCCATTCCTGTTGTTCGTAGCCTGCTGTTCCTGCTCTGGCACGCTTCAATAAACCCCTTTTCGCCGTGCTTGTAACAGTAGGAATACTTTACAAACATTGTTGCATAATTGTCCTAATATTTGTTGATCCTCCTTGCCGTCGTCGCTGCATACTGGATATGTGTTGTGAAAAATAATGTTTGTTGGTCAGCGCTTGTTGCATATCATTGTGCTTTTCTTTTGCGATAGTCTGCTTAGAGTTAAATTTTACTCAAAAATATATAGAACGCCCTCACAGGGCGTTCAAGTAGTTTACAGACGGCAATATTCTTTCGCTGTAGAAAGCACTATACACTGCACTCCACGTTAACCTCACGAGTGTGGACAAGCATACACTTATGCATTGGCTTCTTCTCTGAGGGAGTGTCGTGCGAGCGTTTTAATGCAGAAGTATGCCTTGTGGCGAGAAATCCTAATACACTAATCAAAGCAATTTGTAGATTCGTGGGCAAGGTGATGACAGCGCAGTTTGAGTTGACTGGTATGAGAAATTTCGCAACTTGAATTTTTTTGGCATAACGTCACTAACTATTTTCACATTGCGTATGAAGCGATCAGTTAGCTCACTAAGAGCCCACAGCACACAAGGAACCTTAGCGGTTAGTAGGAACCATCATTTCAGGTTACGTACCTGCATTCATCATGCAACCAATTGAGGGATAAAAAATTTATTCAGCGCAGCAACGCCGCCGTGGTCAGTTGTTGCGTAAATATTTGTGGATGCGGGCTCAATTCTGGAATGGCGAAGGACGTACAGTGTACAAAAGGCAGGGTGGTGCGGACATGCGCCCGAATCCTATATGACTATTTGAAACATCGTCTATTTTATGACACCTATGTAGGAAAATGCTAATTCAGAACAATTATTTTGTGAGCATGCCGCTTGACACCACTTGAAAAGTTAAATGTTTTGAAACGTAACAAAAATCTACAATTGCGCTGCTGGAAAAGGACGTCAAGTTTTTTTCCAGTGTCTATACCTAATCACCGCGCCATTTTCGGCAATCACATTGCTGGTAGAGCTTCCATATAAGCCCGCAATAACGCATAAACCATGCCCATATAACTATCAAGAAAGGGCGCAACCTTGGAACATCAACAAATTGCTCGCGACTAGCTGGCTCTTATGAAGACACTGGAGATCAACGACCTCGATGGTCTAAATAAATGTTTTCTCTCTCTCTTGTGCATGCTTGATTCATCACTGTAGCTACAATTACTAGGAAAACTCTCCCGGCGAGACACTACATTGCTGTACCGCCTACTAGTGGGTGTAGCTTTCATCAATTCATACGCCTTCCTCATTTGCATAGCGGCTGACTGATCTATATGCGGTTACGATAAATATAAGGAGACCATATACCGCTCCCTGTGTCACTGCACCCGATGTTACGTGCAACGTTGCTTCACTGTAGCGCACTCAGGAAACTGGATGGTCCACCTTTTGCAGAGGCAAAAATCCGGGGTGATTGGCCTCATCCATTGTAAATCAAGAAAGCCTCTTGGTGCTCTCATTATAATTCGAAAATCTGCGGTCCTGAAAAGACACTGCTGTGTGAGTCAACACATCCCTTACTTTCACCCTCGACGAGTCTGTCTAACCTACCTGCCTTTCTTTGTTTTATCTCTCTCTCTCTCTCTTATTGCTCGGTTACACAATGCAGTGAGCCTTAAAATTATTTGCGCACCCAGAAAGCCAAATGGAATGCTAAATATCTCGCAACCAAAGAAAAGTACCGGAGAAAGCAATGCAAGTGAAATCTTGGCATCTTTTAACCACATGCCAGCAAAGGCGGGTAGGATGGACAAGAAAGGACCACAACGACATGTATTCATTTCGTATGCATGCCTTAGTGCCATACTGTGGCGACAGCATTAATGCATAATATCTCACCCACGCTACAGTTGTACTCAAATGTTCGCTTCGTTTCCTTGATATCTTGGTCATACTTGAGTTACGTCTACTTGCGGTACACATGGGGATGTTGTTGAATAAAGTAGACAGAAAAAAATACCTTCACCGTATTCGTCGGAGGGCTGCCATAGAAGTGCGTTCTTTCTTCTGATAGAGGAAACATGGTATGTCATGGGATTATCGGAAACCCACGTGACCAGGGACGTAGCCCGAGTGGAAGGCCTGTAATTACAGGGCGCCATTAGAGACGATGTCCGCTCTCCCTTGGGTGGTCCCACGCCCGAAGCGTGAGTTCGCGTGCGCGACGCCTATCCTCGAGGTCATCTCTGCTCAACTCGGGTCGAAGGAAGCACAGCCAAACATGGAGCTTCGCAATATATCTATCCCGGAGGTAATGACAACCGCTTAGCAGCCGTGGTCAGCAAGATAGGCTCATGTGTGTACATACCGTACCGACAATGTATCACCAACCCTGGAAACAGCAATGATATCGGAACTGGGCGCTGTTCAGCAATGACAACCGTTTAAAGTGAATCGACGAGGTTGTTTCTTACGGCCGGAAGGGGGAGATGCTTCGTGCGATAAGTTGCGTATCATTCTTCATTTGCTCAATGGGCTTCGAAAGAAGGCTTGCCAGTGCGTTTACGCAACACCGCTGACTGGAAAAATGTTATATTTTTTGGTGAAGTCGCCTGCTGCAGCCGGAACAAGCCTGCCGCCATCGAGAGAGTTCGTGCGCGTTCCGTAGCGCATTCGAAGAAGAATGTATATTTCATTTATGATACGTTTTTAATTCTGTTGAAGTGCTCCTTCTGAAGTTATATGTTGAGACACCTTGAAAAATGGTGATTGACGGAGAATACATGACGCGAACATTGCTACCAATCTGGTTGAATGACACTACGGACAACGCATCCAGCTCAGCAGATCGCGATGTTCCTAGACTGCGCATGTTTGTCGACGATGAGAACGAGGAACTTTAGAATCTATAATTTGCTCAAAGTTGTACGTAGATGAAATACCGAGGATAATTTAATGAACGTGACTACACAATAGCATTTCCTTTCTGCTCGTAACTTCAGCAGTGCCCTATGCAGGTTGGAACTGTCAAATTCCAATGATACAGTACAGAAGCACCCTGCAATTATAATGGCAAATTACGAGGCTATTTTACGATGTCATACAAAGCACCGCGTGTTCTTGCTAATTATTTACGAGGAAGAACATTTGTGAGAGAGAAACGCTTATTCGTGACCACGATTTTGCCGTGATTCGGAATGTAAACATAGGGCAAAACAACTTCCGCATAACGCCTGATATGCTCCGCCGATTGAGCTGCGTCGGCAGCGTTGGCGAAGCAAATACGCGCCGCAATTTAATAAAAACGTGTCAGCCCTGACATTATTGCCGAATAGATGGACCTATACTTCCTAGAAATGTAAATTATCTGACCACGGTTGAGTGTAAAGTAGTGACCTGATATTGTCATTGACCGCAACAGAGTGGTAACAAAATTTTCTAAAGTTTGCGAGCGTTTGCTAAAACGGTTTGGCATTAGCCATAAGCGCGACCTACAGGGGCGCTGCGAACGCCTCGAGGTGGACAGTCGTCGACAGTCGTGGTGGACGGACGTGTTTCTCCGCAGCTCCGTGGCGGCGACGAAAACATAAGTTTTTTGTGCATGCTTTGAGATTGCTTCTGTTGTTAGGCTTGCTGTTTTTTTTTTTAGCCTTTAAATAGGTTAGAAGCGGCAGGGCTATAAGATATTGTTTTTTTGTTTTTCCTTCTTCGTGTGTGTGCATCAGGCGTGTTTCGTTTTTTTAGGACAGTCAGAACGTCGTTTCTGACACATGTTTCAACATGTGCGACCGCGTGGTACGTTAAGTCCTTTAGTCTTGAAATAGTAGGTTGGACGTATCAAGGATACTAGTCATTAGTGTTTTTAGCGTGTGTGTATTTGTATCGAGATTATTGCTTTTGTAGGACAGTCAGCGCGTGGCCACGTGTCCGAACACGTGCGAACGTGTGCCATGAATTAAGTTTGCTCGACATTTTGTGCAGATACTTTGTAAATAATCGCGGATAAACAAATTCTGGCATTTTAAGGTTTTAGGCTCGGTGCTTCGGTTTTAGGTATTAGTGCTTCGGAAGATTCGGTGATAACGTTTGAGAACGCCATGTACGGCAAGAAGGGCGGGAAGGCCTACAGGGTGTGGGAGTTCTCTGAAGGTAGACGAGGGGACTGATGAGAATAGCGTGGAAACTGCGGCAATCGACAGACACTGTGATGTCGATGCTAGGCTAAAGAAAATGGAGGATGTCAAGATTGAGCTTGTGAATCGGATTGCAGAGCTCAGAAATGAACTCAATTAGGAACGTGATGCAGGGAAGGCAGTGAAAGAAAGACTCCATGCAGCCGAGAAAAAATTGAAAAGCGCCGCCATTACGAACGAAAATGGTGATGACGATGAAACACCGGCTCCCAGCGAGACAGGACCGGAAGTGCCCATAAAGCACATAGATGCGTGGAACATGCTGGAAGGAGGGTCACCGACAGTGACGCTGCAGCGAAGGGAAAGCAGGAACGCAGAGGTAAATGCCCTGTGTCGAATCCGAATCACGCGGACAAGGAGGACAAAGGAAAGCAGGGTGAGACCTCGTCAGAAGGGGAGAGGTGAAAAGGTCATAATCACGGGTGATAGAAATGGTCATTGACGAGGAAGGCGATAGCAGCATAGGGAGTGACCATAAACGCATCATTTTGAAAATGGGATATGCAGTTGGAGAAGAGAGCAAGGAACGAAGAATGACCAGTCCAAATTTGAACGATGAACAAATAGCAAATATAGCCACAAGAGTCGAGAAAGAACTTGACAAATGGCCAAACAAAGAGTGGGAATATGGTGAGCTTGCAAGTGTAATGACTACAGAAATGAGGAAAGAGAAGCAACATGCTTGTTGGAAAGGAAAAAGGAAGCCGAAAAGCTGGTGGAACAGGGAGATACGGGAGGCGATCGAAGCATCACGAGAACACCGGCAGGCAAAAAATTCACAGTTGCCGCACGATGAAATAGACAGAAAATGGGAAATATACAAAAAGAACCATGGTTCAAATATTATTTCAAGCAAAGATTAAAGGTGAAAGTGAACGTTCGTTGTCAGAAATACGTGAGAAAAAGAAGGCCACACCTAGAATACTTTGGAACCACATCAACGTATTAGGCAGGGAGTTGGGAACAGTGGGTTAACATATCCTTGACGAAGATGGAAATAAACTGGAAGGGGACGCGGCATTAAGTATGTTTGAAAAATAACAGCCGAATCATTTCAGGGCAATGGCGAGGTGGTTTCTGAGGAAAAAGAGAGAATGAAGGAAAACTAGACGGAAAAGGAATTGGTGCTGAGTAATTTCAAGTGGAAGAAAGCTGAAAGAAAATTCCTAAACGCACAGCCACGGGTTTAGACGAGGTTCCCGTTAGACTGGTTAATGAGCTAGGACCAAAAAGTAAGGAAGCTCTGTTGAAAGCAGTAGAAAAATGCTTACAACATAGGCGAATACCAGACATTTGGAGACAAAGTAGGATGAAATTAATTTCTAAAGGTTAGGGGAAAAAATAAAATTCACTCTTATCGACCGCAGACCATTACATCGGTTATATACAGGTTAGCAATGCAGGCGGTTAAATTGAAGCTGCAAGCATGGCCAGAGAATAATTGCATATTGGTAAAACTACAGAATGCTTTCATAATCGGTAGGCGGCTGGATAATAACTTGCTTGTCCTTACTCAGTGTATTGAAATATCTTGAAAAGAAAGGAGACCGCTATATGTGACTTTTGTAGACATTACCGGAGCGTATGCTAACGTAGATCGCAGCATTTTCTGGAATATTCTAGAAGGGGAAGGTATCGGCAACGACTGTATACCGCTATTTAGGGAGATTTACCGAGAAAATACTGTTTGCGTTCAATGGGAAGAGATGACGAGTGAGGATAAAGTTGATATCAACAAGGGAAAAAGGCAGGGTTGCCATTTATCCCCGCTGCTTTTTAGGACGTACGTAGTAGTGATGGAAAGAGCGCTAGAAGGAATAAACATCGGGTGTAACCTCTCATACAAAACAAGCTGGCACAATAGTTGAGCAGCAGCTTCTAGGTTTATTTTATGCGGACGACATTGTGTTCCTTGCTAACAAGCAAAGTGATATGCAACGTCTGGATGATGTCTGTGGGGAAGAATGTGAGAAGTTAGGATTAAAATTTCACCTTAAAAATCAGGTTTTATGGTATTGAATGAAAGCAGTGAACAGAGAGTGTTGATTCTGGGCCAGAAAATACCTCGGGTAAAAGAATACAAATACCTTGGTATATAGATAAACGAAGGCGATAGATAGCTAGAGACACGGGAGAAAACAATAACAGCGAAAGGGAAGATAAATGCGGCCATAATGAACCACGGAGCGCTATGGGGATACAATAGGTACGAGGTGCTCCGGGGTATGTGGAAAGGTGTAACTGTTCCAGGGCTTACGTTTGGAAATGCGGTTGTTTGCTTGAAGTCAGGGGTACAACCCGGACTCGATGGCAACCAAAGGTCAGTAGGACGCCTCTCGTTGGGCGCCACGGGAAGACTACTAATGAAGGTGCGCAGGGTGACATGCCTTTCCGCCTTGAATTTTTTAATCTTCACAATTTTTTTCAATCTTTTGTATTGATTTACTACTGCCTAAGAAAGCCAAAAATATTTATTATATTCGGAGTACCACATCAGTATGTGATATGGCGTCATGTCCTATATATAAGACACCAGGGCTTAGTGGTTCTAGACACCAATTCGAAGGATTTCGAAGTTTCATATTATTCTTAGCTGTATCACAGATGTAAATGTAGAAAAACTTGCATGATGGCAATTTGACAGTGGTTCTTGTGCGTCAAAGGCCTCAAAAATATTTTTTGTGCTCGTTCCACACAGCTCATCATTACACTTGAATGGCCTCTACCAACTTGATAGTCGCTTGGTCGGATGTATTTTCGCCATAGATGACCAATTCTTCTACTACAGAGAAATCAGTGCTCCCCAAGCCTGCAAAAGTAAACTATATCGCGCTATTCATCGTCATCGCCTTCTACCTCCAACACGCGGACGTCCTTCATCATTGCACTTGAATGGCGTCCATCTATTTGATAACCACTTTATCGGATATAGCTTCATCATAGATGGCTAAATCTTCGCCTATTGTGCAGCAATTACTGCTCCCCAAGCCCGAAAAAGCGAACTGTGTGTAGCGCGCACCAACGCGGCGACGCTAAAGTCGGCACTCTCGGCCGGCACCTTGGTGCCGGCGGCCAAAGACGACGAAAATAAAGTTGGACGGCGCTTGATCGATGCGTAAGCATGACACGCGCTAGTCCGTTCTAAAAGCCTGCTGCCATGGTCCTCTTGTTCTGGTGCTCCGCTGCGACTCCTCGGTTGTTGTTGTTGCCTCGGTTCCGGACATTTGTATCCTGGTTTTCATCGTCATCGTCTTCTACCTCCAACAAGCACACTTCCTTCATCATAGCACTTGAATGGCTTCCATCTACTTGATAGTCACTTTGTACGATGTATTTTCGCTATAGACGGCGAATTCTTCATCGACTGTGCAGCGATTACAGCTCCCTTAGCCTGCAAAAGTAAATTGTATATCCTGCCCTTCACCGTCATCGTCTTCTACATCAAACACTCACACTTCCTGTAGTGGAGCAAACATATTTGGGTCCTTGATACACAGACATTTCGCTATAGAAGTCCCCTTACCCCTGAATACAGCAGTTCAGGCTGACTTAGCGCCTCTGGAATAACAACACATGAAATCGAAAGCTATTACAAGCAACAGCGTCTACATTGTACATTCAGCTCATGTAGTGCCTTTGACAACCACTGAGCCCTGGTGTCTTATATTTAGGACACGCAGGTCATGGCGTGCTGTGGGCTAGGCGCCGATAACAGGGAAAACTTCCCGACATAAATACAGTCCAAAACATATCAGAAACCACAAACAAAATTATGATCACTACCGAGACAATAGGTATTGACTAAAATATTTTCAAAAGACGTGAATACTGCTGCAGTCGTGTTTCTCACCTTCCGCCATTGTGATTTCACCTCTAGAGCCTAATGAGGAAGGCAAGGATGAAGAAACTGTCACGTATGCTGGTGGAGGTGTATGGAGAATAGCTCACATTTTTTCAGTATGGTAACCATTTGCGTCACGATTTACAACATCTTGTCTTCGTGTCCTTTTTATAGGACACCAGGGCCGAAATGGGCTGGGCAAATTTTGATGTAAGGGAAGCTCTGAGTAAAATTGATTTTGAAGAATTACTGAGGAAAATGGAAGAAAGTAGATGGGGTGCAAGAGGGCAGGCGGGTGTTCAGGTATTTGTACAGGAAACAAACATTGACTCACAGTGAAGGAAAAGAATTAGGAAGCTTACCAGCAAATATGCGACCGATATGGCCAGCAACACGGCAACAAAGAACGTCAAACGCAAAGTGAGGGAGGCTGAGACAAGGTTATCGGTGACAGCAATGAAAAAGAAACCTGCTATGACTAACTACCTGAAAGGAAAAAAGGAAATCAGGAAAGAAACAATTTATGAAAACTCAAAGGGAAGCTCCTTACTTTTCGAAGCGAGATCATGATACCTTAGATAGCGCCGTTATAAAGCAAAGTACACCAAGGAAGAAGCCGCATGTGCTTGCTGTGGTAAAGCTAGAGAAACGGTGAAGCATGTTTTATTGGAATGTGAAGAAATCTATCCAGCTGCAAGTCTAGGCCCCTCTGACCTCCTTGATGCCCTTGGGTTCAGGGATAGCAGGTGCAAAGTACACATGTCCGCTGTAGAGATTAGTAAGAGGCGGTTGGAGGTTTGGTGGCAGAAAAGTAGGGAGACCACAAGCAACGGAGACGTACAGAAACAGAGTTGCCAGTAATGGTTCAAAAAGGTTGATACCTGGAATTCTTTGTATTTGTGTGTTTCTCAAAAATAAAGGTAGGACATTAGGCAAAATAATAACAAGAGCTTGGTGGCGCAACTGACCACACCGTTTCAAAGGGGACGCTCATAGCATCCATCCATCCATCGTGTCACGTCGGAACCACTACTCGCGTCTGTCGCGTGCCCGGTTGGCGTACACGTGAGTCGAACAGTGATTCCGTTGGTTTGCTCCAGTTGCCTATGCTTGTACAATTCTAGCGGAACTTTCAAATGGGTTTTCCGGCGGTTTTGGCAAGAAAAAGTATGTAGGAAGCCGTTCACCAATCATTTCTTCTCAAAGGCAGCGTTTACTTTGCCAACCGATGGAGCGCGGTGCAGCATCTTGCGAAATTTTCATGCATGGCTCTAAACCCTGGAGAGGCAGTTCAGGGGAACAATGAAATCATAAGCGGGAAAAAATTGGATAGAACATCTGACTAAAAGATGAGAGGAAAGTTTATTTGGGCACTGCAAGCATGTGCCAAATAAATGTACATATAACGTCTACAACAGTAGCCTCGATTTTTATCCTCTAAAGCTTACTTCTTCACGTCTAGAGGTTCATGGTAAAGCAGCGAACTTTCGCATTTGTATAGTGAAACGTCCAGCAGTAGCACGAGAGTCTGAAGGAGCATTGAAATGAGAATTCTTCCGGCGGAATTTGCTGTTGGTGAACTGCTTAACAAAAACAAATTGCTTAACGCTTGTTATAAAAAGCCACAATTTCGGTGTAATGAGTTGAGGCTGTCAATAGTAAGTATAGCGAAAGGCACTGGCCATTAGGCATTCCCTTTTAACGCTACACGTTGAACTCGGCTTTGTGATTTACATGTTTATATTGGTTCAGGCACAGTAACGGTAAATTAGTTTCGCTAAGCATAAGTACTGAAAGTTGGGCGAGTTGGTATCTATTCATCTTGTAACTGCAGCGCGCACACGAGAAACGAGGACAAAAAGGTGAAAGTGACAGACAGGCGCTGGCTCGCAACTGAGTTGCGAGCCAGCGCCTGTCTGTCACTTTCACGTTTTTGTCCTCGTTTCTTGTATTCGCTAAGCATATCTAGACTAACTTTTTGAATTTGATACGCCTCTGAGACTACACGATTGCAGCCAACAAAAAGTCGAAATCTTATTAGTCATGTGGCACACACTGAAATTCTAATCGTTCACTGAGGTGGGCAAAATCACGCATATTCATGTCTTTGAGATTACAAGAAATACTGAACCGAACAACGCCACTCTCACAGCACTACCATGATGGGTGTGTTCTTTGTGCGGTAGTGCTTTCTGGACTAGCGATGTGAATAGTTATGTGTTGCAGCTAATTACCATGAAGGTTTGAGGCATCGTGTTGCAGAAGATACTGTAGTTTCCCTCTTTAAAACACCACAGGCTCAGCTCTACTACCTAGATGGAGTAAAGCTGCGAGTATCACTAAGGCACTCCAACTAGAGCAGTAATGGACTGCAGCATGGTTTCAATTGGAAGTGGTGAACAAATGGGTTTCGTGAACAGTAGGTACCTCCCTATAACGACAGCTGGTCGGTACCATTGTGATAAGGGTACCATGTACCGTATCGTCGATTAAAGGCTGGTACAGGCCAGAATTAAACATTCCATTGCCTTCCGTGATTGGACTCTTGATCCTACCAAGAAGCTGTAGCTCGGCAATTGCAAACTAGATATGTGGGGACGGGGAAATAATTTCTTTTTTGGGGAAAAACCACTGCATCAATTTCGGTAAAGCCTTGTTGCATTTAAAATAAAACGTTAAAGATCTAGTAACGAGAGAAAGTCAATTATCAATGTGTACCACCAGGATTTTCAAGAAAAAAATTATTCAAATTTGAAAACCCAAGCCCCAAGTTCACAACTCGGCATCTCAGGGATAAAAATGCTAACTCTGTTTTGTGAAGTGGACCTAACAGATCTAAAGTATACGAAGTTGTTGAGTTATACCTCGCTCTGAAGTATGCCGCGACTTCCCCTTTAGTAGGACTCTTGAAAAAAAAAAAAACGCGTAACGCATTGTAGCAGTTAACCTTGAGGGGTTAGCTGATATATAAAATTTTTATGTCTTGGATGCTCTAACACATGCACTTTACAATCACTAACTCAATAAATAAGTAAATCAATAATTAAATAAATAAATGGTGGATTTTTTTAAATTTCATGAGTAGAAAAACTTCTATAGATAAATTTACAGAAGCAGGTCGCAGAGCAGAAGGCTGTTTAAGGACCTCTGGCAGGAAGTTAGAGATACAATAAATGCAGAGTAGAACAGCAGTACGTTTAGAAAATAGAGTCAGAATATAAGAAAAAAAATAACACAGTTCAGAAACACCAGTCCTTGCAATTCAAAGCAACGATAGCGATTCAAAGCATCAGGTATTGGTAACAAATAATAGCAACTCCTTTGTTTTAATTTGTAATGAGGATTAATGCTGTTACACAAGGACAACACCATAGCCTAAGCGGTATGCCTTCCATAGTTTAAGTCAGTGTTGCACGGAACGGCGTTCCAAGGAACGGCGTTCCTGGAACTAGTTCCTTTTGGGAGGAACGGAGGAACGCCACCGTTCCATTAAGGGTCTGTGGAACTATAACGATAAGTCGTTAAGTTTATGAAGGAACGGCAGAGGGAACGGCGTTCCTTCTATAAACGTTCCATGGCATTGAACAGACGCACGCACGTACGCAGAACGTCACGCAGGGCGGATAGGCGACCACGTGAGGCACACAGAACTACCGCTTGCCTGTCACGTGACTGTGGGGCATTTTTTTCGCGAATTCTCGCTTGTATTTCTTTATTAATAGACTTCAAGACTGTCAAGTGACGCTGTCTGCTGTAGTTTCTGTCCTCCTTGCCGGCCTGCCGCAAAAGAACCATGACGTCAGGATCGCAGCGCTACTCAAGGTACCTCGCGGCGGATGGAAAGTTTCCAGTCCTCACGGGCACCGAACCCTTCCAGCCGAGCCACAGGATGAGCTGTCACGGTACTTGCTAGTACCATTTGACTACCCGCTGTCGCAGAAGAAGAGCTTCGAGGAATTGAACCAACGTTTCCTCAAGTGCAGCATGGCAGTACCCTCAAGCGCTTCGGCCAACGAGTGCTGACGAAAAAATCAGCAGCCCTTCCCCTGTCGAGAAAATTGGAGTAAGCGAAGCTTGTGGCTAGGCCACGCTGTCGCAGGTGTTCTGCTTCGTTTGCCCTAAACTTGGCGTCGGCGGCGCTTCGCTGACGTTGGGCCTCAATATTGCGCTTCCACATCTTGGGGACCGCGGCTCTTCGCTGACGTTTCGCCTGGGATTCGGAAGCCCTCTCGCTAAAATCGGTGCCCTAAATATCGCTGACATCGGCGCCGTAAAATCGAAGCCCTTTCCCGGGCTAGTTTGCGGTGGCGTCGCTCAAACGCAGCCTGCTCCTCAGCGGAACACACTACACGCGGCCCTCCCACCCGGACGTTATCACTTTTTAGCCCTGTGTGGTAGCGTTTCATAAGACTTGTGTAGTAGTAATCTGGTAGGGTTAGTAGGTTCATTTCATCAAAGAGCGGAGACGTGTGACTTTCATACGGAACATCTGCAATGGCGCGAACTGCCCTTTTCTGTATTACATGCAATTTATGAATGTTCGTTAAAGTTGTCGTACCCCAAACCAGATGGCAGTAGTTTATGTGCGATAAAAACAAGGATTTATAGATGAGAAGCTTAACTTTTTTAGGAAGCAGAAAACGCACCCTAGACAAATTTCCGGTTATCCTGGACACACTCGAAGACAGTTTTTCAATATGTGCATTCCATGACATATGCTCATCGAAATTACACCCAGACATTTATTACGTGGTACTATCTGAAGTTCCGAGGTGCCCAGCATTAACGGTGCATGCAAGGGGGAAGGTTTATTTCTAGGCCTAAAGTAAACAGCTTTAGTTTTCGAAGTGTTTAATTTTAAAGAATTAATGCATGTCCAAGAAGCTAACTTTAATAATACCTGGTTCGCGTCATTGATCAGATCTCTATAGTGTTGCGCAGTGAGAAGTAAGGATGTGTCGTCCGCATATATAACACATTTTACAGAGGCGTCAATGTTGACAATATCATTTATATATATGCAGAATAAAATGGGTCCCAGGATACTACCTTGGGGCACGCCTGCTGAAATTGCTTGTAAATTGGAGGTGTGATTGTTGATGACCACCACCTGCTGCCGATACTTTAGGTAAGATTCAATTAATTTTAGAAAGACACCTCGGAAGCCGTAATGATTGCATTTCTGTAAAAGTGTAACATGATTTGTGGTGTCGAAAGCCTTTGAGTAATCTATAAAGATACCGATTGTGTGCAGTTCGCGTTCAAAAGCATCTAATATGAATTCCTTCTGCTCTAGGAGAGCATGCGCAGTTGTGCGACCTTTAGTGAAACCAAACTGCGAAGAAGTGATGATATGGTGCTTATCTAAAAAAGAAGTCATACGTTTCTGAACCAGTTTTTCTAAACCTTTCGATATCACTGGCAATATAGATATAGGCCTGTAATTGCTTAGTGAATTCTTATCTCCTCCCTTGTACAAAACTATCACTTTCGCCACTTGTAGTTTTTGTGGAAAGATTCCAGTTGAAAAAATGAGGTTGAAGATATGTTCCAATAAATCAGCAATGAGATCCAACACGTGTTTAATGGTTTTAATCTGGATATCGTATGCGTCGCAGCATGTGCTGTTTTTTACAGACGAGAAAGCGTGCGCAATTTCGCTCGCTGCTGTCGGCGCCAAAAACGCGCTTTCAGGGGTACTGTCCGATAAATATGTAGTACAAGCTGGATTGTGCGCTTGCTTTGTTAAGGACACAAAATAATCATTGAAAACGTTCGCTAAATCAGCATTGCGAATAGTGTCACCATCTACCACAAGCTCAGTGGGCCTCAAGTTGTTACCGTTACGGCCAAGAAACTCATTTAGCCTTGACCAAGCTAACTCCGATTTATTCATTACGTCATTGTTGAAAGTGCTGCTTAGATACTTTCGCTTTTCGTGACGCAGCATACTGTTAACTTTGTTTCTTTGGTCTTTGAAACATTTTAGCGTGTCTTCATTTTTATTTTTCAAAAACAGTTCGAATAAGTTATTTTTATGTTTTATTTCCTTGATGCAAGATTTAGTTACCCAAGGTTTCTTAGCTCTGCGCGCAGGCTTCAGTTCTTTGTACGGAAAGCATTTCTTGTAAACTCTTGTTAGTTTTTCGTGGAAAGTATTATAGGCATTATCGGGTTCCTGCTCTCGAATAACGTCTGACCAATCAGCCAATGCTATCTGATTGCGAAATTCAGCCAATGTGTGCTCATTAATGTGTTGAATAACCACTGCTTGTTTTTGTTGCAACTGTTGATGACACACTGTTTCGTTTATCATCATAAATGTGGGAAGATGGTCACTAATGGGCACGCTCAATACGCCAGATAAAGAATTCTTAGCTTCTATGTTAGTGATGAACACGTCGAGTAAAGTTGCGTTGTCTTTTTCAATGCGAGTTGGGGTGGTGATAACATTGGCAAAGCCATTGGATTCAATTATATGACATAGCTCAAGCTGCGCCTGCGACGATCTAGCAAGATCGATATTCAAATCGCCTGCAAGGACTAGCTTACAACCAGTGTCACCAGCCCAACATAGGTATGAGTCCAAGAATTCTAGGAAATTTGACTTATTGCCGCTAGGAGGGCGATATAAAACACCAATAACATAACGATCACTTCGTACAGTCAGAACTTCATAATCGTCAGTGATGCGAGAAAATTCTAGAATCAAATTTCTAGAAACTGATCTGAGGCGATGGAAGCACGGTGGAGCGCGCGCCAAGCCTGTTTCCTTTCCTTTCCCTCCCCGCGACGCACCAATCGACCCTGATTGGTCGAGCGTGTCACGTGATCTGGCGCCCGTAGAGAATTCCCCGCACCTGGTCTACTCTGGGAGCGGAGCTGAAATGTGGGACTCCGGCATGAGCCCCACGTGATTTCTTTCTTTCCTTCTTTATTTATATCGCTATCTCTTTCTTTCTTCCTGTCTTTCTTTCCTTCCCTCCTTTCTTGTATTTGGCTCATACGCGCATATCCATTGCGGGTGTGCGCCACAAATGATTTTATTATCGTTCATCGTGACGGAACTTTTATGTCATTGATGTCATGACCTATCAGTCATGTTAGTCATACATTCGTACCATTCCATACCAAGAGAACGAGACGCGAGTTTTCGACACGTTTTCGATAGGGTTTTAGCATGACACCGCCACCAACACCACCAACACTTGTGAGGCAATACAAACTTTGCTTGAAAAACGGGTTCGTCTGTCAGGCACCAACATCGAGATACAATTCTTGCCGAGTTCAAACAAGGGAGTTAACTAAGTTGCGAATATATATTCTGGCCCTTTCTTTTTCCCACTCATACTGTAATAATGAATTAGCATTCATTAAACGCCTATGTATTGTTTCTTTCGATGTGGTTCCTTGCGCGACAAATTTAATTATATTGGCACATGTGAGTAACTTTCTGCTTGAACATCTGAAGCGCAGTATCCTGACTGCGCATTTAAAGACCGAAGTGGAAAGTGCCATATGTGTTGCACTTATAATCGACGATCACCAAAGTTGCAGTTAGACATCTCGGGAGTATGTCCGGTGCTCCCTGAAAAAATTGTTATAAGAGCGTTTCTTTGGATTTGTTTTATTTCCAGATAATCTGCTGCCGGCGATGTTCAAGTTCGTATAATATACGTAGTTCAATGTGAGTTTTGAATTTCTCATTTTGTGTCGCCTCAGGATTATCCGACACTATATTTTAATTAAAGAATCATAAAATGTAGCATTAATGTAACGACACGTTGCAATGTTCCAAGTGTAACTGGAACGCGTTCCCTTCGCATTAAAAGAAATTGCAACCGGAACTCGTTTCGTTATTGGGAAGGAACGAGGAACGAGCTTTCGTTCCTGTTTTAGAGGAACGTGTAGAACACTGGTTTAAGTGTATTGATGGCAAAAAATCACACCGGAAGCAAATCTTGTTGTGTAAGCATTTGCAAGACATTCACTCAGTAAAGTATCAGTTGAAATTGACAGATTTATAGACATGAAGAAGAAAATTGTAAGTATAAACTGGATTTATTTATGAATGCAGAGTATCGTGAAGCTTTGCAGTAGATGTGAGGCATTAGAAATGTATGTATTGAATGTTAGTATTCTAAGAGTTTATTTCTGGATGTATAGTTGTGAAATCAGGGGAGTTGAATAGGTGTTTCCGCATGATGAGATAGAAGTAATTAAGATGGCTACGATTAAGGCGAAGTCTAATTTAATCAAGGCTGATGTGGTAAAATATTGACTTGCTTTCCGCAATACCTTTATGTCATACAACCAATGTACGCAATGTGATTGTGTACTTCGATTACAACCTAGTATTACTCCGGAAAATTAGCACTGATTGACCGCGGAAATAAAATAATTGCTGCGGACAATTACAAGAATAAATAAAAAGAATTTATGAGTGGAATATCACGATTTTTATTTCAGAAGATTAATTGGAAAGACATTATGACAGCACCAGTTCCCGAGATTGTCGACGTCAGAAATTCTTCTTTCTGGGGTGTTACGTGCCAAAACCAGTTCTGATTATGAGGCACGCTGTGGTGGAGGGCTCAGGATTAATTTTGACGACCTGGATTTCTTTAACGTGCACTACAACGCAAGCACACGGGCGTTTTTGCATTTTGCCTCCATCGAAATGCGGCCGCCGCGGCTGGGATTCGATCCCGCTACCTCTTGAGCAGCAGCGCAACGCCTTGGCTGATTGAGCCACCCCGGCGGGTGTCGAGGACAGATGTGTTTCTAACAACAGACAGTGAACGGTCAGCACGTTATATTGCGGTATCATTGGCATGTAAATATGGCTTTGTGTTAGTGAGAGCAATAGGAATATTACTGATATAAATTAAAAACAAACGCGATCGTAGCATGGATCCTTGAGGCACAGCCTTGTATATAGGTGATAAATCTGATAATGTAGGTTGCATATACATGTATACTGCCTGTTGCCGACCCTAAAGAGAACTTCTAATTAAAGGTAAGGTGCGACTAGTAATACCTATTGCTATGGACTTGTTAAATCAACTGTCATGAATGGCGAAGGCAATGCCCGTCTAGGAATACAGCGCCATTCATGTTCCACCTGTACACGGAGTTCTTTATTCGCGCAGTAAACGAGATCAGTGCTAGGTGTGAAGAAAAACCTGTTCTGAACCCAACGTGAAATATGAAATTTTGGTCAATATTTAATTAGTGGATGTTCAATGTACTTTTCGATTATATTACTCATATATGATAATATGGAATTGGCGTGATAATTAGTCATGAGAAGTGTTTCTCTTGCCTTGTGTACTGGCATTACCTTTGATGATTTTAGTGTAGCTGTACATGTTCCTGTCTTAAAACTTAAGTTAATACTAGGCGAAATAGGAACAGCTTTAAGGTCAGCAAATAATATTATAGTGCTGGGACGAGATTGATGCAGCCCTGCTATGGTTAATTTTGACGGTTCCATAACGGCAACGACTTCCGTAGGATTGGAAGGGAAAAGATGGAGGGACATTCTGGTGACTGATCAAGGGTTACTGCAGAGCTTGCGCTAGAGCACTGCACGGGCTCGGGCTTACCCGAAAGCCCGAGCCCGGCCCGGCCCACGGGCCGGGCTGGGCCGGGTAGACTAGTTTTTTCACGGGCTCGGGCCGGGCTCGGGCACGGCGTGTGCTTTTTGACCGGGGCCCGGGCCGGACTCGGGTTTTTTGACGCGGGCCCGGGCCGGGCTCGGGCTTTCTGGTGGTGTGCATGTAACGTGCAGCGAGTTATTCTCGGGCGTCTCAAGTCTGAAAAACATTATTTTTCGGTCTCGGGCCGGGTTCGGGCCGGTTTCGAGTCGGGTTAGGGGCCGGGCTTGGGCCTAAGGTAAAGGGGTGGCGGGCCGGGCCGGGCGGGTAACGTAGATTATTTCCGGGCCCGGGCCGGGCCCGGGTCTCGCCATAAAAGTTTTGATCGGGCTCGGGCGGGCCGCCCAACGTAAAAACGGGCCCGGGCCGGGCCCGGGCTGAAAAAATCGGCCCGTGCAGTCGGCCCGCTACTGAAAAAAAAAAACGTTCTTGAAGATGTATGCTACATCATTAGGACGATTGCGAACAGTCCCTTTTGATACTATTTTCCAAATTGTGGTCTGATTAGTTCTTTTAGGCAGAAAAGAACAGTACTTATTTTTATTTGTTATTTGGAATCCTTTCCAGCTTGATTTATTTAGTGCTTATAGTATTCTCTCTTTGCTTCCTTTAATAGTTTATTAGGTACAATACAGCAAATGATTTAACGAGGCTTTATTCGGGCGTTAAACGCGTGTTTTTTAACTCTTCATGCATGTTATATGTTTTGCCCAAACTCGTCAGTAAGAAATAATTCAACCATGGACTGCGAAGAGCTCACGTTGTTTTTTGACATTCTTCAACAGTAGTAAATTCATTTATGCATTATTTTATCGCTGAGGGAAACGTGTTAAATGCTTCCTAAGCATCAGTTGCGTGCTCTAATGCTGACCAGTTTAGATTAGCAACGAGATGAATGAAATGTTATATGTTATAGATTTTTCCTGTATGTGTTAACTCACTTATGTAAACAACGTTCAAAGTGAAGCAAAATCGGGTAGTGGTCCGTAAGGCTGACTTCCAAAACACCGCACTTTACAGGAGTAATAAGTCTGATAGAATGTGGTCAATAATTGTAGTAGTTGATCTAAGTGCGGATTTAGTAGGTATACTAATCAATTGTTCCTAATCAAATGCTAGAAAACAGCTGGCATACCCGACGCTGGCGGGTGCGTATTTTCCATGATATTTGCATTCACATCACCCATGATCACATCCTTCTTTTCCAGTGACAAAGTTGAAAAAGAATTAGGTTCGTTACAAAAAGGACGTAATACAGAAGATGGTGAATGATGAATACAAGCAAAAATGAATGATGTATTTTTAAGCACTAAACACACAGAACTGCGATATCTGTTTCGGGTGCAGAGTTACACGCAGTTTCAAACTTATTGGGGCAATTTTCGCAAAAAGTAAGACATGCTAAATCAGAAGTTGCTAGAATTTAACATATATAATACGGTGTCCCAAGTATGTGCTTCCGGACTTTCGCAAATAAAAAAAATGCAGGCATTTATTCTTTATTTATTATGTCTCTACGGTGAAACAAGATGACGTGATGCGCTTACTGGTAGCTCACATGCAATTGATATAACCAAGGAAGGTGTGCATAAAGTTCTTCGAATTTGCACCCATTAAGTTGAACATCTACATTCGCGAACCAAAATCTGGAGATCAAAGGGGTCGCGAGAAAATTGCGTTTATTAGCAGCCCGGGTATGCGCGATCAAATGAAGTGGCACAGTTGATTTCACACCGGTTCGACCAATGTAATGCATTCTGACAATTTGCCCTGCACGTGCATGACAGGCCTTTATAACGTATGTTTCGAATGGTAAAAGCGACATGTTGTAAAGATAGCGCCCTATACAAATCAAATTCCGTGATTTTAGCGTGCGGAATTTTTTCTCTTCGCAGCAGGTGATTTTGCGTAGGTTTCTCTCACGCCTTGTTTCGGACGTCTTGAATAAAAAAAAATAATAGACAACGAAGCTGTGTTTGATGGTGGAGATAGAACCAGGATCCCCCAGTGCCGACGGCCTGCATGATGATCTAAAGTGCTTCGCGTAACATCGTTTATCACACTGTGCGGGACCTGCATATTTTCTTAATTGTCCGTTTTTAGCGGCGGCGACGGATGTTACTAAATTAATGATTATTAGTTAAAGACTAAACATGTTACAACTGACCGAGTAATTGACCGAGACACTTGTAATACACTTGCTATATAGACTAGTAAGTGAAGGCAATCAATGACCGCGACATATACGCTTGGTAGAGATCCTCAGACTACTACAAATTTTGACAAATTCATGCTGAAATTCTTGCACAAAATGCATGAATGGACCACTTAGCTTGGTCCAGCATTTCGCGAAGGTGGTTACCTCAAAAAAATGTCACAGTATCGCCCTAAGGGCGGAGCGATGAATGCGATAGCAACACAGCAATGTCATACGAAGTAAGGTGAGCGGCTTTGGTAGCAATATGAATTGTAGTAAACATGAGCTGATTAAGTAAGCAGGTGTGCTGCGGCGTAAGTAGACCGACATGAAGAGAGACTCGATGACCACGAGAAGGCGCGTGTGAAACGGTGGTGTTGATGAGAAGCGCTTCCCGTGGGCAGCGCGTGCGAAGGGACACACCTGTAGCGCTGCACTGCCGACCCGGGCAGCATTGCATGTGTAGCGTGCGTTGGAAAATGTGGCTCGACTATTACTAACTGATTGAAGAAGCGTGGTGTGAGCGCGCACAAACAAACATGAATAGATCACACTGAATGACTGCAGACAACGACCGTCAAAACGCTGGCAGCGAGCGGATATATACGCCGCAGCAGGGGGTGAAGGTACGCGCGGTCTATCGCTTCAACGGAAACTGAGCGGCGAATGCGCATAAAGGTCAGAGCCGTGTGGAGATAAGAGACGGTGCGGTCGAACGAACGACGAGCGCGGTTGTTGGCAGCGTAGAAGTGCGCCCCCCCCCCCCCCCCCTGCTCCTTCCGGCGCTGGCTTCCCGCTTCCTTGCTTGCGCGCGGGAGAGATAAGAGACTGTGCGGACGAGCGACTAGCGCGGTTGTTGGCAGAGAAGTGCCCCCCCCCCCCCCCCTGCTCCCTCCGGCGCTGGCTTTCCGCTTTCTTGCTTGCGCGTGGGAGATTGAGTGCGTTCGCTCTCCGTGATAGCGCGCGTCCCCGCACGCTGCCTCTGGGGCATACGGCGCGCGGCGAAGATTTTATCTATACGGAACCTCACGGCGACGGCGACGCCGACGGCAGAAATCCGGTTGAAGTGTCCATATAATTGCTATCGCAATAAAATAATGCTTCAAATTATGGCGCATTTAACTGCAAGGCATTGGACGAATATTTCAAAATTGGCGCAAGTTTAGGGATTTCTACAACTTGTGCATGCCTTGAGCAATCATTGGCTTCTAATTAAGAATGGCAACATGTTCTCTTAAGTGCTGAGTCAGAATAATTTTTGCCGAGTCATTCTTTTAGATATATACATTGTTTGTTCAGTGATTATCTCAGATTTACTCATGGCCACCTTTGCAAAGAGAGCAAGGGTGCTAGATCTATAAAAAAAAAAAAGCTAGAGTCTTACCATCTGAAGCACGTTGTACACCACCCTATACGCTACTTGACGCCTGCAGAAGCGAGGCCATAGAATTAAACGGTAGTGACCTTGAAAACTTGCGTTTTTCCCGGTGCCACTAAGAATCAATGAATGAGCCTTGTACCCTGCGTTGTAATTAAATCTCCGTGCTACACCGGCCCGATGGAATTTCGATGCAGCGTCACCTAACGGCGGTGCCATTACTCATGCTGAAGGTGCTGACACGCGGGCAACGCCTCGACAATTAGAAGGCGCAAAGCAAATTCGGCGGCGCATCACAGAAGATGCCGCTTACGCGTAAGGTGCTCGTTAGACGGCCTTCGCAGCTCCTCGGCATCGCACCTTGTAATTAAGACGGGATGTCTTCCACCGCTGCAGCACCCAAGTATGTGCGGCCCCGTATTTGTTCGGTGTGTGCTGAATGCCTGTTGAGCTCCAAACCTTTGTTTTCGCTTCTCAGACAGTAATGCTTTTTTTTATGAAACAAGACAAGAGGGGTGTACAAGGTGGGCCACCTCATGTTTTCGCTTTGTTCCAAACGTGCAAGCTTTACAGCATTCCCGCATGGCAATAGTGCACAAACAAGAGGTACATGAAATAGTGGCACTGTAATGCACATGTTTCCCGCGATAGAGTTGCCTCTGATGCTCTAAATGTTTTGGGGTTAGCTTATTCCGATATATATATATATATATATATATATATATATATATATATATATATATATATATATATATATATATATATATATTCGTCCTTTCTCTTGCGTGAATTAAGATTCCATAACCATCCACACTCGTTACATTCCTGTACGGAACATATGTTACGCTGATAGGCGAGTGCTCTTCGTGATCTGAAAATTCCGGGAGCGCAATGTTCAAACCAAATGCAAGCGGAAGAGATGACGCTTATTGTTCGGGGACGAGATAAGTCCTAATGGCTGCAAAATTTCTTCATGGTAACTCCTTCCCTGTAATTATGTTTGGGCACTTTGCTATTTCATAATTATGTTGGCATCTTAGAGGAGTAAAATATCCGAACTTTGCCCTCAAAATGCAAGGCAACATAGACAAAGATTTCTGGGCATTGATGACGAACATGTGCAGGATATATTTCTTTAATGTTTACAAGCACCTTCCCGGCACGCTCATTTTACTGGCTATCCTTCGGCGTCGTCGGGAACAGCATCTGTTCCAGGATTTAGTGTCGATGAATCTGGTACACCACAAGCTCCGTGAGCCGCAGCCGCAGTTCATTTCATACGTACTCGCGTCTTATCAAGAGTCAACGACCTCAATACTTTAAGAAGTTTTTCGCACAGGAGGCACCGAATTGAGCATCGTGCATGATGCAGGAAGTCGACTGTGTTCGTCCACTGAATGTATTCCGAAAAGAAGGTGTCCCGGATGGCTGTGTGCCCAGGCCGTCTCGTAAATCTCTGCGGTTTGCGACGAAAGGTATCCGTGTGTATGTGTATAGGAGACCGCAGGAAGGAGCCATTTTGCTGGCTGATGATTTATCGGAGAAGGGGAGCGAGTGTAAGCAGTCGCGTCGGACTGGTTCGGCAACCAAAAACTCACCTAGGCATGAGAAGCATTGTTTGCGCTAGCAAAGAAACATGTCGAACACGCTTAACAAACTGTCGGCACTTCTTGGTGGAGTTTCCGTACACAAAGTGCTCCCCAACTGCACAGGGTGCAAGGAGGTTGTTTCCTCAACCAGATAAATCAAGTGCGCCTCCGCACGCGTGTTGAAAAGATGTGGTCGGAGAAGAGGTGTGTAAAAAGGGACGCGCTGGGGCTGCGGCGACGCGCCGTGCATCGCATTGAAAGGAACGATGGGGGCATCGCAGCAAAACGTGAGGAGAGGGAATAGAAGGGACGGGTTCTTATATATATGGGCAAAATTTACCAAACTGCACCAAACTGCCTCAAACTAAACGCCTGAAGGTTTGTCTGTGCCACCTTTCGTATCAATTAAAATCTCCATTTGCATCCTAATTAGATGGCGGCATTCGCGTTTTAATCATATCGAAGTATGCCGTGCATAAAGCGATAGATCTGTTGCTGTTCCGCTGCTTAACGTGATAGAACGTTCGAATGCCGCACTACCGTTCAGATAGGAGAGGAACACCTATAACAAACGTGTATTGAGATGTTGGCGCAAGGTAAGATGTTCTAATTCGCGTAACCAAGTCTGGAGCTATTGAAAACACCATATCTTTGTACCAATTTTTGCGTAATGCCAGTTGAGTGAATGTGAGCGAGCTACCATTGCAACGAGATACAAGGCTATCTCATTGTTCACCAGTGCACCTAAGCGAAATGCAAGATTTCTTTTAAAACGCAATGCATGCATTTCAGTGTGTCCATTGGTTACAGTCATGAAAGTTCAATGAAAGCATGTTCCAGCAGATTCCCTAGAAATATCATTGTTACCAGGCTTCGCTTCACTGATTTTTGTTGCGTGATTCCAACTACATTAGCTTTGATCTGTGGCGATAGCAGCATGTACCTGGTTCATACTCATGGCTGGGTCAACACAGTCGGAAATTGGTTTAACCTTCATTATGGAAATGTGCTTAACTGAGTAAGTACTTGGTATTTGTTTAATCTACCTGAATTTTGTTTTACTGCCCGAAATGTTAGACATTGCTCCTTCGCTCATAGAAAGACCTCACAGAAGCAATATTTCACTTTCTTATTTCTCTTTTTTTTTCTTAATCAACTTGCTTCCTTCCATACTTCCGTGATTGCTTCCTTCCTTACTTGCCTCATTTCTCTTTCTTTCTTTATGTCTATTTTTCCTTCTCTTGTAGCGTATATAGGGGGCAAGGCAGAGACGAGTGGTTCCGGCACTTCGTAATTATCCTCTTCACGCAGTTCCTCCACGCGTTCGCTTACTCTGGGAAACCGCCTAGCGGTGGCCACTTGAACCACAATCGAGGGGCGATTGCTTAACCACGTACAAAACAAGCGTGTTTTTTAGATGATTCGTTTGTGCATAATTTCTTCATCGTGCCGTGGTTTTCATCAAAAGTAAGATTATTTATTTCATAAGTGGGCGGCCAGCATTGGTAAGGTTACTGCGAGATCCATAACGGCACTTTATTTTGATTTGCAAGAATGGACCCTCAGCAATGTGTGCGACCCGGAAGCTGTTGCGTGCGTTGATTCGTGATTACGTTGGGCATGGATGTAAGGCAGGAGTTATAAAGAAAGACTGCTGTTGGAAATAAAACATGATCAAAACACAGTAAAAAATGTCACAGTTTCGCCCTAAGGGCGAAGCAATGAATGCGATAGCAACACAGCAATGTCATACGAAGTAAGGTGAGCGGCTTTGGTAGCAACAACACGCAGAACTGTTGTCGACGCCATCGGCGTTTTGCCCGCGTTCGCTCAAAATGCGTGCGGCGTTGGTGACTGTTGCCGGAGCCTCTGATATAAATAGGCACTGCGTGCCGCAGCTAAACGTCGCCTCCCTTCCCTCCCCCTCCCCCACGGCCTCTCGCTCGTTGGAAGAAGGCGCGTTTGCTCTACATACATGGTGATTGTGAAGGAGAACAGAGACGCCTACTTCTGCAGCCCTTAAGCGAGCACGGCGCAGAACGCGCGTTTGTTCTCCGCCGTGCGTTCACTCCCCGTGAAAGACGCGCCCCTCGCGCCCTTTCACTCGCACATAGAGCGTTCGGCGCGCGGCGACGATTTCTTCTCCAAATGACGTCATACGGAACCTCACGGCGACGGCGACGGCGACGGCGACGGCGACGCCGACGGCAGAAATCTGCTTTTGAGTGTCCATATAATTGCTATCGCAATAAAAAAGTCACAGAAATGCGCGGCACACGCTGCACAGTCACAGCGTAAGCTGCAGGAGCGACTTCATAGGGGACCGTCGTAAACTGCTTTAGACACGGTGAAGCTCCCGGGCCTCATTTTATGCTGCACGTGCATGAGAATCTTCGCGGCGAATCTGTTGTGCCTGGTTTTCGGCAGCACGCACTTGAGGAAGCCTTTAGGCTAGCCTTTAGGTGACGCAGGGTGGCAAGGGAAGTTTCGGCTCTGTCAACAGTAACGGGAAGCTTGGCCAGCATTTGTAAAAATAGCTGGAGCGCTGTACGTATTTAGCCTCGTACATAGAGTTACATGGTAAGCTACGGTCGCAGTGAGGTCTTTTCTACTGTGGCCTTTACGCTTCTACTTTCGGCTCCTAATCCAAAGTTCGGCCTTGATCGTCCTTGCGCTTATTGGTGAGGGACTGTCGATGACCAGACCGTATTGCTCGGCACTATGTGTTCTACGCCAGCCGTCTCCTGCTTCCTCGCGCTGCACTAGGGTAGGGGGATGAAGACCTAAAGCCTGCAGAGGCCCAAATTGTATTCTTGAAGCCCTGATACTAAGTCTTCCAAAAACGTTTTCAGGAAGAGGAATGTACGCTTCCAGTATCAAGCACCGAAGGATTGCTTCCATACGCCTGCCCTTTAGAGATCGCACCCATCGCTCCTCCCTGGATCCGCCAATGGTTTGAGAGGACAAGTATCTTTTTTTTTTTTGTCTTTTCGCTCAATCTAGAGTCACACGAAATTCACATAGGCGCGCTTTCAGCGGGCATGTGACGTCAAACAGTGACACCGTAATTTGTACTACAATTGTCCATAACTAATTCCTTTACCATATATGCCAACTTTTAGGAATAAATTAAGAAATGCTTAGATGCGAACTCTTGTTGGTCTGATTTGTACAGTGTAAGTTTCCACGTGCCACGCGCCTTGCATAATATTTTTCATTTTGAGGCCTGAAATCTCTGCAGCGGCGTATGAGTCTGTAAAGACACATTGTTAAATTGAAGGGAATGACAACGACAAAGTTTTTCGTAGTGAACTACCATGATACACTGGCCATACAATGACTTCAGCGTAAGAAGGACGGAGAGGGACACGAAGAAGGTGACAGTGCTTTGTGTGTCCCGCTTATCTCCTTCATCATACCCGTTCTCTTATTTTTTAGGTGATTGCTTTCACATTTTGTTCTGCTTTTTGCAACATGTCATACTAACAGATACAACAACGTATTCTAAAAATTACTTGCAACTTTGTAGGCGCAGTATAGAACGCTGAGCTGGTCAAGACGATCATACAGCTCCAATACAATTTTTCGTATGGCACATTTGCTAAATTTTTAGCAAATGTGACTAAGAAAAATCGCTAGAATGGAGTTTATTAAAACTTTTAACGCAAGAAAGCCAACGGGAACGTCACATAATAAATTATTATACCGTACGGACCATGTTCCAAAACCCTTCACGAAATTACTCCATCCTGTCAAAACTGTTCTAAACACTCAATTAGAACAAGTAACATCAAAATATCACCGCGAAACTCAAGGACCGCATGCCATTACCCACGGCACTTGGTCGATGTCCTCTTCATTCAAAATACGCCTGAACGAGCATTCTATAGTAGGGTATCCGGACGTGCCGCAGGGACGTAGTGAACCGTGGAGACGAAGTGGTGTCCATGACCCATAGACAGTCAGCGCAGCGTAAGGTAAAGGGATCTGCGCTGCTCAATCCGGAACTACAACAACGCTCTGCGCTTTGCGCATTTGTACAGCGCAACCTTCCCATTCACGTTAGCTGGACCTTCTGCGGACTAAAGTAAATAGGGAACCACACTCCAGAAGTGACCGAGAAAAGACCAGAACGAAATATTTTGTTACGCGTTCTATCCTGTGGAGTTTCCCTCTCCATCCACACAACCAACCGACCTTCTTCGGGGAGCGGGGGAAATGTTGGACGCCTGGACGATTCTGCAAAGGAAGGCAGCGAAGAGTTTTCCAGACGACCCTTTTTTTAGTGTGAATATATTGTTCACAGGATGGGTTTGTTGACTAAGCCTCAGCGCTGCAGAAAGGTGAACGAACCAGGGGAGGCTGTTGCTAGCTTTCGCCTTTCCGTGGGTTGTTTGTAAGCAACGCGTTCTTTCATCGTTTTTATCTTCTTCTTTATCGGCGATTTGGTAGATTCGAGGGCTAACAACGGACAGGGGGTGGGGGAGGGGGATTCACGTTGTTTACGGGCGTCGGAAGGGACTACTGCTTTTTGCACCTAAGCAGCAACGCTAGTGCCGGACACGGCGAAAGGAGGCCGTGGTATCTTGCTGGCCTGCAAAGACGCGTGCCCTGCTGCGTACGCGTGTTTCCACTAGCGCCGACCCATCGCCATTCATACGACAACCCACGGCGCCGCTTTGAAGCGCCGTAAAGTGGACCAGGGGTTCATTGTAGTCGCTTGTCCACTCGCTCTTTGAGTTTGAGTAAGGAGAACCGAAAGGCTTCGATGCGTCGCCCACCGCTTCTTACTACATTTTTTTCTCTCCCTCTGTACGCTACCAGGGGTTCAAAGAAAACATAGTTTCCGCTTATTTTTATTCGTTTTCTTTTTCAGAAAGAGAAGGGGGATGACCTTTTCGTCCGTTTGATGAGCTTCCCCGCGCATTATAGTTGGCGCTATTCAATTCCTTGTCCATAGGAGCCAGACGTCTACAGGGAAGCCTTTAACCCGGAAGAAATTACGAACTTCCGGCACCGACGCAGGGAAGGCGGGCCACATGAAGTGGGTGCTGCAACAGCACAGTGGGGCCGAATGACCGCGCAGTCTGGCTGTTGCGCAACGGAAGCGCCCCCGTTCCTCCATTGAGATGCCGCGCTCTTTCGCTTCGAGAGGTGCGGAACGGGAAATCATAGTGTGTGTTAAATTTCCTTTGAGTAAACTTTGGAACTTGGATCTGCCCGCCTGGTGATGTATTGGCTTTGACATTGAGCTGCCAAGCCCGAAAAGTGGGATTAAATCCCGGCCGATGCGGCTGCATTTCGATTGGGACGAAATGCGAAAACGGCCGTGTACCATGCATTGGACGCTCGTTAAAGAACACCAGCTGGGGAAAATTAACGTAGAGTCCCCCACTCTAATGTGCTTCAATAACATATCGCATTTTCGACACGTAGAACCTCACTATTTAATTTTTTAAACTTCAAATTTAGGGTATTGAACATCAGACCAGGGAAATTCGGACATGGCGGCTCAAAGCCTTAGGGCAAATTGTTGAAGGCTTATACTTACGCACACTTACTAGAATGCATAAGCTGCCTGTGTAATAATATCATGTGTGTCAGTGCGACGAAGTTTTCCGTGTCAGCCAGAAACTGCTTTGCACCTGATTGCGTCGCTACCGAGTATCGGCGAGCGAAATACGCGTTATCGATGACCAGGTGAACGTTATGCTCAAACGTGGTGTCATCCAGCCTTCTAGTAGTCCCGGGGCATCACCAGGCATCCTGCGTGGCCTGAAGTGGCATACTTGTTCTCTGCTACCTCGATGACGTTGTCGTCTTTTCCACAGATTTTCCGAATAATCTTCGTATTTTACATCGTTTTAACCTGTCTCCGGAATGCTGGTGTCCAGCTCAACTTGAAAAAGTGCCTATTTGCACCTCGAAAACTGACTATACTAGGCCATGCTGTCTCCAAACAAGAAATTATTCCTGCTCCTGCTTAACTTCGCGCCGTATCCGAATTCCCGAAGCCCACTAACTTGAAAGTACAATGCAGCTTCATTGGACTATGCTCCTATTTTCGACAATATGTTCGCAAGTTCACTGTGATCGCACTCCTAAACCAACGCCTCCAAGGCGACAATGAACTTTCTATTTGGTTGGTAGCCCGTGATGATGCGTTTACGACTTCTTGCCGTCTACTTAGGTGTCCGCTAATCTTGCGCCATTTTGATCCAAGCGCACGTACAAAACTTCACAGTGACGCCAGTGGTGTCGACCTTGGTGCCGTGCTTGCACAACGTAAGAACACTAATGCCGAAAACGTAGTCGCTTATGCTAGTCGTGCCCTCACAAAACCTGAGGCCAATTATAACTCAGTAACAGAAAAAGAGTGCCGGGCGATCGTATGGGCACTTCAAAATTTCACCCATGTCTCTACGGTCGACCCTTTGACGTGGTGGCGGTCGCCTCGCTCGGTGGGCCCTCCGAATCGAGGAATATGATATCCGAGTCGTCTATCGCTCTGGACGCACACTCTGACGCCGATACCCTCTCACGCTTCCCAGTTACTTCAGACGCCATTACTTCTACCTACAGTCATGATATCTCACTACTTGACATCCTGGACATGGCTTCAGAGCAACGAAAAGATCCATGGATCGTGATGATATTCGATGTCTTGTCCCACTCTCTGGCAGCTTCAGCAATTCGAGCGTTACGACCGCACATGGTTCTTAGTCTTAACCCACCATCTTGTAAAAGGTTTATGTTCCGCTTTTCACTGCAACGCCCAGTGTCACGACGGAGTGTCGAAGATCTACACACGGCTTCACCTACAATGCTATCGGTTTGGTATACCGTACCTCTCCTACCACTTCCCTGCCCAGCTCACCCATTTGACAGTGTCGGCATTGATTTATGCGGGCCTCTTCCATCTACTGGCGCTGGCAACCGACGGATTGTCGTCGCCGTAGATCAATTGGCGCGATATGCTAAAACCGCCAACTTACATGCTGTATCAGCAAAAGACGCTGCCTCGTTCATTCTACATAACTTTGTTCTCCGCCGTGGTGCACCTCGTGAACTGCTGAGCGATCGGCGTCGCGTATTCCTCTCGGACCTGTTGCAGTCGCTTCTATCGGAATGCAAAATTATTCACCACACCACTACCGCTTATCATCCACAGACCAATGGCTTAACAGAATGATTCAACAGAACTCTTGGTGACATGATATCAGTGTATGTTGCATCAGACTACTCCAACTGGGATCTTGTACTTTCCTTCCTCACATACGCATATAACACTGCCTCCCAAGCCACTACCCGGTTCTAACCTTTCTTTCTGCTTTACGGCTGCCAGCCCTCCAGCACCATTGATACGGTTCTCCAGTACCGACCGGACCCTACCGACTGCTCACCTGTTGCTATGGTTGCTCAGCACGCCGTAAAATTCCGACAACTGGCCCGTTCTTTGACGTCTGCTCAACAATGTCGCCAAAACAGCGTCATAACCTCAAACTACCTCTTCACCATTTCGCCATCGACTCGCTCGTGTGGCTTTGAGTCCCGCCTGCTGCTGCTCCGGGCGTTTCGTCGAAGCTCCTTCCCAAGTACCACGGGCCCTAATGCGTGGTTGCGCAAAAATCACCAGTTAATTACGTGGTCGAACCCGTATTGCCATCTTCCAATATCCGTCGTGGTGGGCGAGAGACTGTGCACATTGACCAGCTCAAGCGGTATTACGATCCACTGACATCTCCCTACATCGCCAAGATGGCTACTCTTTCATACCGGGGGTGATTGTGAGGAAGAAAAAGCCCCGTTGCCATCGTGTGGCTCATACCCAGGGCCGGTATATTGAAGCGATGCGTTATGCTTTATTTATACTTGTCTTATTCTATACGTTAAGAAACGATGCTTTGTTGCTGGGATGCATCGGTCATAGCGTCCCCCAATGCATGCTCCTTCTTTAATGGAATGGACAAGGGCACCGAGTGGAATGCTTGTGGCGGCGAAGAAAATGTAAATCACTCTCGCTGCTACTGCCCGCCCCCAGAAAACGAAAGATTTGCCCCCCGCACCACCCTAAACCAGCTAAAGGGAAGACTTCGTTTTGCACACAATCTCGGAACCATGATCTCGCATATCAAAGCTGCAGAAGGCCAGAAAAGTGCTGCGGTGATTCCTGACCGCTACTGGATTGGGCGGCCATCTGTGATACAGCGCTGAAAATTTTCACTACGTCGGCGACATGAACACTGAACTTTCTTTCCTTCTCTAATTGCTAATTGCCGGGAAACCAACCCTGGCTTAGTCTTGCTTAAAGGGGCTATTTCAGAAATACTTTGCCGCAAAAAGTACTTCAATGCGTTCGGCAGAAGCGGAGTTATTGGCAACCAAACATGGCCTCCGCTGTGCTCCCATTCCTTCTTCAATGCCTTGCGCTGCGAAGGCTATGGCGGAGTGGGGCGGAGCCACAACGCTCCTCCTCCTTTCGGGGGTTTTACGTGCCAAAACCAGTTCTGATTATGAGGCACGCCGTAGTGGAGGGCTCCGGATTAATTTTGACCACCTGGGGTTCTTTAACGTGCACTACAACGCAAGCACACGGGCGTTTTCGCATTTCGCCTCCATCGAAATGCGGCCCCCGGGGGTTCCGCTCTCGAAATGTAACCGTGGCGCGCAGTTCAAATTTCATTTTGGATGTTAACGTAGACGCAAGGACTTCCGATTTCGCTGCCTACGACGCGCTAAACTAAGTAAAACGCGTTTGTCCTCAGCGAGCCGCAGTGCGCTTAGCCAGTGGCACATGGCGGCACCCCGCGGCGGCCGCGGTGCAGCCGAACGCAGCGACCAATAGCAGACACGTATCGGAATGCGCTATAATATTAAATACAGCGTCCAGAAAAGAGTGAGGAAGATGGCATCTCTCTGAAAAGAGAGCGTTCGAGAGAAATGTGACTCCGCGCTCCACTTGCGAGCTCCATGCACCGCGTACGACAGCAAAACTTCGTGAAGATCTTGACAGCAGTGAATGGCACCCGCGAACTATGTTATTTCACCAAGCCTGAGGGGTAGTTCAGGGCCCCATTAAAGGCAACGAAGCGTGAAGTCCAAACAGACCAAACAGATGTACTGATCTTGCGCACGTTTCTCAGGCGCACAACGCGTGCCTCGTTTACATGTAGGCAAACTAGGCCGGTGTTAGCAGTTTCACGCGATGACACTTAGCGATTACGCCACACTACGTGACAACAGAAATTATTCGTTAATTGCATGGCGCCATCTCGCTATGAAACCACCTGAGCATGTAGGCTATGAACTACGGGGCGTCTTTCCATAATCGTTGCGCAAGCGTCGTTGACCGTGACCCCTACGTGCACCTTTTATTCAATGCCGATCTGGTAAAGGTTGGGGAAGTCCCGTGAGGAGGCGGCGATTACCAAAATAGACTTCTGCTGATAGCGCCCTCTTTCCTGTCCAGCATTATGTGTGCATAGAGAGCATCCTGAGGGGAAAATTCTATCTTGTTTGACTGTGCGTAGGAGCATCGGTGGAACAATCGGGTGTTCCAGCCTGACGGTGTCGCATACACAAAATATTTGGTGTGAGAACCCGGCATAAGAGAAATTAGTTTATCGCACCAGCTGTCAAATGTGACTTCTACTGTCGGCACTAGTGTTTCTAAGTTCATATCCAAGTCGTCCTATATTTTTTCGCCGTCGCAGCCTCACTAGCCCTGAAAAGTGAAAATTCTAAATGTGCAGCGTGAAGGCCACTATTGTCTTTTAGTGAAAAACCACATGTGTTGTATGAGACAGCAGCCATGTACTACGACACACACATAGCCTTTCTTCTCGCTCACTGCATAGAATTAAACAAAAACGCAAATATAGAGTAGGGTTTGGCTATCTATTCTCTAATTTGTCCTCTGCACGCTTTAACAAATAAAAGATGCACGAAAAGTATTCCACACAGCTGGGCATTCTTCGCAGAGCTGTGATGCTTTTCCTTATCTAGGACCTTGTTGGCGTTGGGATCATTCCTATATCGATCTTAGACCTGTCGGACCTTTTGTCCTTGTTTGCTGTAGCCATGTTTTACTCGTCCTCAATATACACCCTTCTACCATTCCTACAATATCAACTGAATACCAACTAGACGAATCAGCCACCCTTCTTTGAACGTAACGTAGCTGATAAACATCCTCTAAACGTCACAGCTACCATTCGCAACGCAATGAGACATCGGAGATTCACTTCCTAGCTCATTACCGCTGTTTACTTGTGTCAGCCATGTGTGAAATGCAATGCATTGCGCCATTGCGTAAACCCTGCTACTGTACACACACACACACACACACACACACACACACACACACACACACACACACACACACACACACACACATGTATATATATATATATATATATATATATATATATATATATATATATTGTGAAGATGCAGTGACCTTGGGCTCGGGGGCTTGACAAGCGGGCGTGAAGAGAGAGAAGACGACGAAGAAAGAAATGGAACAGCCGGCCCACGAACAGAACAGGTGCTTTCTCTGTCTCTGTTCCTTTACAATGACGCAGTCGACCAAAGCCGAGCTTTAAGGCGTTCCAGCCTTAAGTGTTGCCTCGCACGGTTCTTCGGCGTGCCGGGTCCCTCCTTCCCAGGAACGCCGTTCACGCTTCCTCAGGTATGGAGCCCGCCAGCCTACCACCGTCGCAAGCACCCCCTGCACCGTCCGGGGACGGCGTCCAAGCATCCTCGGCGGCTCTCGCACAGGGATGTACCGATGCCCTCGTCCAGGCCATCGCCGAGCTGACACAACAGCCCCCGGGTGTGACGACCGCCTTCGCATCCGTCAGCGGTTGCGTCCTGCCTGGTAATGCCGTCCGCGCTTCCCTGCAGTGGGCTTTTGTGGAAATACCAGCGTTTCGCGGCTTTCAAGACGACGTCATCCTTTGGCTTGAAACTATCAATGCCTTGGGTGATCGTCATGCTTGGCCAGAACAAAAAAGATGGATGGTTGCGACAAAACGATTTTGCGGTGCCGCCAAGGCATGAAAAACTACGAAGGCATCAAGCAGCGGTCCTGGCCTGAATGGCGTGCAGCTCTGATCGCTGCTTTCGGCCCGCTCACGTATGCCAGCGACGAGCCCGGCCAGCACTGCTCTGCGGCCGGAGCTCCTCAGGAGCACCACCTTGACGCGGCAGCAGTGCCCAGTAACGCCTGGATGGAGAGGTCCGCAGGCTGCCCCGCCGCAGAAGCCGGCTCCCCGAGTGTCGTCGCAGGCCCCATCGCAGACGGCGGGAAGCCCACAGCGACTACCGCTCCCACTTCGAGTCGCCGCCTAGCGGCAGATCCCAAACCGGCCTCATCCGCTCCACCACAACCCATAAACACACAGCAAAGCACCGCTGCTATTTCGACTTGGTATTCTAATGGCATCCGGGACTTGGCACCCGCAAAGGTTTTGGCAGATTGCCTCACCACCCGCCCGCTGTAGACCCAGAATGCGAGCCATTTTCACCACCACGGGTATCGGACTCTGCATCGACCACTTCGGACACTTTACAATCACTTCCAGAGACCGCGACTACTTTCGGTCCACAGCCGTCAGTGAAAGGACTCCCAAACACATCAACAACGGGGCGCATGGTGGCGCCGGCGCTACCACTCCAGGCACCCGACCTGTCCACGGATTGTAGTAGGGACATGATTTCTGACTCGTCGGAGTCACATCGTTGCATGTCCCCGCAGTCATTGGCCAAATTCGCGGCCCATCACAGCGCACGGAGGGAGGCCTGGCTGAAGGTCGTCATCAACAAAGACCTGTCCGCACGCGCAAGACGCTGAAAGAGACGCGCAAAAGGCCAGTCGCGCAGCGCTCGCGGTCTTTCTTCTAGCGCGGCTGATTCAAGCGCAACGATGAAACTTCATCACTCAGCGGCAACAGTGCGAAGACGCATGCTACAGCTAAGCAGAGCAGCTGTTCATCGTCCAGATTCTACTGCCGTACGTGCACATCTGCAACGGGATAATCGTCGGCGAGACCTGGGACCAGCGCGCTGCAGTCAGTGCCGCCCGCCAGAGAAGCTAGTTGCGCACTGGACGGCTCACCAACGACGACCTCACTCCCCGGACAAGTGGCCTGGTTGCAAGCGCGCCATAAACGTGCAGCGTGGCCGAGTGTGAAGATGAAGTGAACTTGGGCTCAGAGGCCCGAAAAGCGGGCTCGAAGAGAGAGAAGACGAGGAAGAGAGAAATAGAGCAGTCGGCCCAGGAATAGAACGGGTGCAGTCTCCGTCTCTGTTCCTGTAGAATGTATATATATATATATATATATATATATATATATATATATATTGTAGCGAAGAAGACTGGCGCCCTGTGTGACTGGCGCGCCCTGTGGACGCACTATCATCATCGGCCCGCCGACGAAGACGGGCTCGCGCTCTCGGTGTCCGACGCACAACTGAGACGGTCGCGTTTCTGAGTCGTCACTAAACCCCATTACATATTTGGTGGAGCTGTGCTGGGTTCTACTTCCCCAACCCTGGAACTACGCAATCGGACGCTGCCGGCCATCATGCCTGACGACGCCAGCCAAACAACACCTCCGGCACCGCCAACATTGATTTGTCCTGGCCCCGTGCGTCAACGCGATCGTCCCATCTTCAGCGGCTCCGACGAATACGACGTCGAAGATTGGCTCTCGATCTACGAGCGGGTGAGCGCCCCCAATAAATGGGATGATGCTACGAAGCTCAGCTACGCCAACTTCTATCTTACGGGTGTCGCTAGCGTGTGGTACCACAACCACGAATCCGACCTTCGCACCTGGTCCGATTTCAAGGCGCGCATTACGCAAGTGTTCGGTCGCCCTGCGGTGCGGAAGCTCCGTGCCGAAGAGCGCTTGCGCAGCCGTTCCCAGCAACCCGGTGAGAACTTCACCAAGTACATACAAGATGTTGTAGACCTTTGTAAGCGCGTCGATCCATCGATGACTGAGTCTGACAAGATCCGTCACGTGATGAAGGGAATCGAAGACGACGCATTCCAAATGCTCCTCTCGAAAAGCCCGCGGACCGTGGTCGAGGTCGCTGAACTTTGTCAGAGTTACGACGAACTCAGGCGGCAACGTCTGCTCACTCGACGTTCTTCTGTTCCCGATGCTTCCGTTGCAAGTTTAGCCGCTGTCACTAAGAACGACTATCGGCTCGGCGAAATCGAGGAATTTATACGCTCCGAAGGAATTTATACACAAGCGCCACCGTTTCAGTAGTTACGGAAGAACTTTGTCGCAAGCTTCGAAAAGTAATGACGCCCTTATCTGCGCTGTCACTCCGGACTGCAAGTTCCCATTGCATTACCCCTGTTGCCGCATGTACCGGCCGCATCGTCATTCAAGGATACACGTATACAGTCGAGTTCGTCGTCCTCTCATCCTGTTCATACGACGTCATCTTGGGGTGGGACTTCCTTTCCGATCATCAGGCCGTCATTGATTGTTCTCGCGCCGAAATTGAATTTTCTCCGCTTCCCGACACCCGCTCACATGAACTTGACGATCTCGGCGACAAACTGGTCGTTACAGAAGACACCACGATCCCTCCGCACTCTTCGGTGATTGCGCATGCCTGCTCTACTTTCGCCACTGACACTACTGCCCTGTTTGTCCCATCGGACATTTTTGTTCGCCGACAATGTTCCCTTCCCTTCGCTGTCCTAACTGTCAGTGGTGGCTGCACGAGACTACTCGTTCCCAACGCTAAGGCCACGCCCCTCGTCTTCCGTCGTGGCGAGTGCCTTGGACGTCTTCAGTCTGCCGACTCGGTTACCATCTTTGACGCGCCTCTTGACGACACCTGTTCAGACGTGAACTCGTTGACCTATAGCTTGCATTGTTCCCAGCCTAGGCACGACGTCTTCCATAGTTCAGTGGATGCCCTCTTGAGCCCTACGCAGCGTTCGCAGCTTCTCAGCCTTCTACGGAAATACCAATCTACGTTCGACTGTCAACACGCCCCATTAGGCCGGACATCGACTGTACGTCACGAGATCGACACCGGCACCCACGCACCACTGCGCCAGAGGCCTTATCGTGTATCACCCGCGGAGCGCCATGTTATTGAAAACCAAGTAAGCGAAATGCTTGAGCGTGGAGTGGTTCAACCTTCTAATAGTCCCTGAGCGTCGCCTATAGTCCTGGTTAAGAAAAAAGATGGCTCAATTCGATTTTGCGTTGACTACCGCCGTCTTAATAAGATAACTCGCAAAGACGTCTACCCTTTACCGCGCATCGACGATGCTCTGGATTGTTTGCAAGGCGCGGAGTATTTTTCTTCGCTCGATTTACGCTCAGGCTATTGGCAAGTGCCTACGAATCCTGCTGATCGCCCGAAGACAGCCTTCGTGACCCCAGATGGCCTATATGAATTTAACGTTATGCCGTTTGGGCTTTGCAATGCGCCTGCTACATTCGAACGAATGATGGACAATCTGCTTCGTGGGCTCAAATGGAAGACATGCCTATGTTACCTTGATGATGTCGTCGTCTTTTCTCCAGATTTTCCCACACATCTGTACCGTCTCGAACAAGTCCTGCAGTGCATCACCGAGGCAGGCCTCCAACTCAACTTGAAGAAATGTCGCTTTGGAGCCAAGCAGCATGCTATACTCGGACACGTCGTATCGAAAGATGGCATACTCCCTGATCCTTCGAAACTTCACGCCGTCGCCGAGTTCCCGAAACCCACATCTCTGAAAGAACTTCGGAGCTTTATCGGGCTCTGCTCCTACTTTCGCCGTTTTATCCGGAATTTCGCTTCCATCATTGCTCCGTTGACTCAGCTGCTTCGCGGCGACACACGACTTTCTACTTGGACCACAGCTTGCGACGATGCGTTTGAAACCATGCGGCGTTTGCTCACTTCGCCTCCCGTACTGCGCCATTTCGACCCCACGGCCCCCACGGAAGTCCACACCGACGCCAGTGGCGTAGGACTTGGTGCCGTGCTTGCACAGCGAAAAAGTGGGCATGATGAATACGTAGTAGCCTACACCAGCCGAACACTAACGAAAGCGGAATCTAACTACTCCGTCACCGAAAAGGAGTGCCTGGCTATCATCTGGGCCCTTGGAAAGTTCCGACCCTACCTGTACGGCCGCCCCTTCGACGTCGTTACAGATCACCATGCTCTATGTTGGTTATCGACTTTAAAAGATCCGTCTGGCCGCCTTGCGCGCTGGGCTCTACGGTTACAAGACTTCGACATACGCGTCATTGACCGGTCTGGCCGTAAACACACCGACGCGGATGCCCTCTCTCGGTCGCCTACACCAAGTGACATGACTTGCATTACAGCCATCGAATCGGCGTTTTCGTCGCCTGTGCCCGTCAACATGGCTGTGGAGCAACGTAAAGATCCCTGGATTGCGGCACTTATGGATTGCATTTATGACACTTCCACAACACGCCCTTCACGTGCTATCCGCCGCCACGCTTCTCATTTCGAGTTGCGGGATGGTGTTCTCTATCGTCGAAATTACGCTTCCGACGGTCGCAAATGGTTGATCGTCGTTCCCCGCCATCTGCGCACAGATGTATGCTCCGCTCTCCATTCAGACCCGCAATGTGCCCATGCCGGCCTCTTCAAGACTTACGCCAGGCTTCGCTCCCGCTTTTATTGGCGTGGCATGTATAATTTTGTGCGACAGTACATTCGCTCGTGCACAGCGTGCCAACGACGCAAGCTTCCTGCTCCTCGTCCTTTTGGTCCTTTACAGCCCATTCCTTGTCCGTCCCGACCATTTGACCGCGTCGGCATCGATCTCTACGGCCCTCTTCCCTGCACATCAGCTGGCAATCGCTGGATTATTGTCGCTGTCGACCACCTCACCCGCTATGCAGAAACTGCGGCACTGCAAACAGCGACAGCCCGCGACATTGCGTCCTTCCTACTGCATCACTTCATACTGCGTCATGGGGCACCGCGGGAACTTCTTAGTGACAGAGGGCGTGCGTTTCTTTCCGAAGTTCTTAACGCCCTTCTGACCGCGTGCCATACCGTCCATCGCACCAGTACAGCTTATCATCCGCAAACGAACGGCATAACAGAACGGTTTAATCGTACTTTGGGCGACATGCTATCCATGTACATGGCATCGGATCATACCAACTGGGACCTCGTTTTGCCATATGTTACGTACGCCTATAATACCGCTTCACAGGCCACAACGGGATTTTCGCCATTCTTTCTCGTATATGGCCGTGAACCTACATGTACGCTCGACACCATTCTCCCCTACCGGCCTGACCCATCAGAGGGCACGCCTCTGTCTGAAGCCTCCAAGTATGCCGAGGAATGCCGTCAGCTGGCCCGTTCGTTCACGGCGGAAGACCAGAGTCTCCAAAAATTCCGTCGCGATGATGACCGACGTCCCTGCACCTACCAGCCGGACTCACTAGTCTGGCTGTGGATACCTTCAAGCACCCCTGGTCTATGCTCTAAACTCCTCGCTCAATACCACGGTCCCTACCGCGTCGTTGAACAGACGACGCCGGTCAACTACGTCATCGAGCCGCTAACGCCATCTACTGACTTGAGGCGTCATGAACGCGAGACAGTCCACGTCCAGAGACTTAAACCCTATTACGACCCCTTTGTCCTCTCCTCTCCTTGAGTCGCCAGGATGGCTCCTTCTTCTCCAGGGGGCAGTTGTAGCGAAGAAGACTGGCGCCCTGTGTGACTGTTTCGAGTATCCGCATATGGAGTTCTGGCACTACAGATCACCGAGCTACTTTCATGCGCTCAGGAAAAACACCGCCACATAGTGTGTCAATGGACCCTGGACACTGTGGGCTCAATGGTAATGAGATGGCCGATGCTGAAGCAAAGCGCGCCCTCAGCAATGGCCTGCGGACTGTAGTGCCGTTCTCTAGACCGGACATCACATCCCTCCTGTCGAAATTAATGAGGAGTGCGACGAAAACATACTGGGCCCAGCCAGACGCTCGTCACGTCCTCCTTAAAAGGCTGGATCCCGATATGCAATTTCCTGTTCTGCGTGGAATTGACGCCCTCATACATGCCTGATACACAGACTGCGATTAGGCGTCGCTTTCACGCGCAAATACTTGCACATCATTGGACGGACAGACTCCCCGTGTGTGGTGTTATAGAGACTAAAGACCATGTGCTCGTGGTGTGCCCTAAGTATGCGCGCGCAAGACTGACACTGGCAGCTACCTTGAGGCATTTATACAATGGACCACTGTCAGAGGACCTCTTGCTAGGCGCATGGCCACAGAGTTGACAGACGATAGAGACAATGCGTGCTATTTCACGTTTTTTAGGCGACATGGGCCTGGACTCACGATTGTGATAATATTTATGCAATGTGTCCTTTCACCTCGTTCCTCCCATTGACATGCCCCATTGTGGCCCTCTTTCTTCCCCTCTTACGCTACCTTACGTAGAGTAGCAGGCCAGATGATCCATTTTCCGGCCAACCTCTCTACATTTTCAAATCATTAAACTACTTCTTCTTCTTGAGTAACCATTCAAGCTATCGAATAGCATTAAAGAAAGGTCCACGAAAGTAGTTGTGAAGAAACCTCTTGAGCATTCGTTCACCTACTCTTGGCTTTCGCTTTCGTGAGCCGTAGTGAAATTCGCGACCAGCGCTACACGGCAGTCCACTAGATAGGTATAGCAGTTCACTGAAACTTTGTAGCATTACAGAGTCTGCGAAATCACAATTTTCAGCAGCGACATACAGCCGTCAACGTAGGCGCCACCGACGAACGCAGCCGAGTCGTTGGTGCGCCGTAGCAGCTTTTATACATAGCAATCGGGGAGGGGAAACGTTACAAATGGGAAGGCATGACAACGTGAGAACTAAACGGGACTAATGCGTCAGATTGCAATAGCAGGGGAAATGTTACAAATAGGAATGTATCAGCGAGGTACTGCTGTAATTCACAAATCACCGTGACGATGAAGAAGTGCTGCAAATGCCGGTAGATAATCATCGAAAGATGTAATCTCATAATGCAATCGCATTACAGTCAGACGAGTGATACGTTCAGGTTTATTTCTCGTGTTTTCCGCCACAGAGGTTTGCAAATAAAGTTACAGACTCAATGTGTAATCGGCTGAAGGCCCTTTCTCTGACCCACAAACATCGTAGAATACAATCCCGCTTCGTAGAATTTGGCATCCTAGGCAGCTGCAACAAGCTTGCCGCCAGTATTGCGACATGCGAGAAGCATCGTCACACACCCGTAACGCAGTAGAGTAGCGCATAAATCCGTTCAAGATAAGAACGTGCGAAATATGCCGTGATGATCTTTTTGATACAGCAATCCTACTCCAAACGTTTCTTTCTTATTTTTTGCCCCTTTACTCTCGTGTGTCAAGCCACGGCTTGTTGACGGTGCGTCGCATTCACGTATGAGTAGCGCCTGCTATTCATTAGCACGGCACGTGGATCGCTATTGGATTCGTCCGAATCGAATCGCAAAATACGGATGCCGCAAAGTTAATGGGCGTTGAGAAGCCGTTTCATTTGCAGCCGGTATACCTCGCTCCCAGTCGACCGTGAAAGGGTGCGTCCTCCAGCGCCTTCCACTCCGGCGCGTGACGCCATTTGTTTCATTTCGCCACCCCTTTTCGAGCGCTGCGAGTGTTACTACTCGTTCCCGGTGTTTTCTAGTTGCAGTAGAAGTAGTCCGACCTCCCACCGTTCGTATTTTCACGCGACGATTACCGATTAGTCGGCTATAGAGTTCCACGTATGCACAGCTTCCTACGCCACTCAAACGGCATACGTCTTGGCGCATTTTTCGTATCTACGTCATAACGTGTTTGCTACAGCTTTCTTGGCCATGAAAACGAAGATAAAATGGACAAACCTCTAGTTTAGTGGTTAACATAAAGTTAGGCGTAAATATAATGAGGCGTTAGCCCGAAATCAAATATTACACATGCTGTGGCGGATAACATTTAGTCGGCAATTGCTTATTGAGTCAAAAGTACTATGGTTGAGTGGAGACTCCCACGAACAAGTCAATGAGATTAAGTCTGTAGACAATATAATCAGCAGAAAGACACCTTCCTGACCACTGTCAGAAGGATAAAACAAACTAGGTCGGCTGGGAAAACGCAAGAACGAGCAGTGTCCGTCGAGCGAACTAAACGCAGATATTTCGTACAAACCAAGTGTAGGAATGTCCGCCTAGAGTTAGAAAGCTGATTCCAATCAAAACATCCAGGTAAATGCGTAATGTCGCCATATTTCGAGTTGAGCGATGCACTGACATTAGTTACCGTCAGGTATAAACGGGGGAAGCCTTAATAGATTGTGAAGTGGTGATGTTAAATCTATGTCGGCAGTAGTCATCGCGAGCAGTCATGTATTTCGACAACGCCAATTAGCGAGTGTACTTAAACATGGGACGTTTTCGTAGCTGACAGGGACTGCTGTAGGAAAATAAACTACCTATGGGTAGATATTAGCAACTTGTCAAAGGAGTGTTGGCAGCGTTTAATTTCTACTTTTGTTATAACGTGCAATGTGACGCACTGTATAGCATATATATTTGGGCGAGAGCGAAAATTTCCACAACCGCCGCTACATCGATCAAGCAAGAAGACCTGCATGAAAACTCGAAAGTTCGAGAAAGTTTCCATAAAGAAAAGAGCGCCCTTCCCGTGAATGAACCTGAGATATGGGTTTGTCACAACGGCCGTTTAAAACATCCCTTCCTGGGTATTCCAGTTATCCGTATATAGTAGCTATTGCAGAACCATAAAAAACTCTAGTGGACTAGGTAAGCTCGGTGTGCCTTCGGTCTTTTTTGCGTCCTGACATGTAATATTCATTAACCCTTTTGTGAAAGGCTTGGCACGACGTAGAAATCCTAGTCTTAACACCAAAACAAGATCAATAGCAAGCTGATCGCGTAGGGGACGCAAAGAGATCGCAAAACTGCCGCTCTCGACGGCAGCATATCGCCTTAATTGCGTCGTTCGTTTCAAGGTGACGCGAGTGAAAAAATGGAAACATCTGCTTGGTTCGCGGACCTTGATGGCCTCTGAGCCGAGCGGAAGGTCAAGCACTCTCTCAATTCGTCGGTTTCAGAGGCGCAGTGAAGTTTCTCGGAAAACAAAACAAAACGAAAGCGATAACCCGTTACGAACATTGCGAGAGGGCGTCCAGATGGGTCGCACGAGGACTAGCTAAATGGCAAATTATCCAGTGCGGAGCCTCTCGCGTTCATAGGAATGCCTAAAGTTTCAGCTCGGCAGCGTCATTTCATCCTAAGCGCAGAGCGTACAGTTGTTCAGAATATATAAACAGAATAGGAAGCCGCATGCAGTATTAACAAACACGGGCCTTGTTGGCACGAGCCACAGCACGCGAGGGTGCGTGCCCCGCAAAATTTGGCTCGTCAACAGAAAAGGCAACCGTGACAACGAAATGCGCCGTCGCAAGCTTGTTATCTTATATCATTTGGACTTGTGGCTGAATATAAACGGTTGTTTAGCGCAGATGTACGATTCAGTGGTGCTGATCGGATAACTTCAGACATCTCTGTCAGTTGATAAGGTTTCTTTTGTACAAAAAGCTATTAGTCGGGCAGGACGTGCGTCATCAATAATAATTATACTCGCCTCAAAAGAGTGGTACTTTTCTGACACCTACTTGTTGAAAAAATTCACATAAGACAAGAAGAAAATGTAAGCGGTACTTTAGGGGTTTATGGTAAGATAACCTGCACGCACGTGGCACGAGTACCGTTTTGAGGAGGAAAGATGCGAAGAAGCATTTATGATCTATTAACGGGGGTTATTTCCGTGAGACGTGCACGTTGCGACACACAGAGAGAGAAACAAGGAAATGCAGGGACGTTAACATGATAGATGTCCGCTTTACCTACTTTGCACACGCGATAGGCGATGAGGGATTAAAAAAAAGGAAAGACGAAGAGAGATCATTCACAGGCATCGTAGTCTACAAGCGAATATTTAGGTATGGTGACTTTCAAAGAGTGATCAGACCACGCGTACTTTTCTGGATGGATGATGGACGAGGCTATGCAACCAGCATCTTTGTTTCTGTAAAAGGTATGCCGTCCAGTTGGCTGAGTGCGCCCGAAGATGGTGACGCTGGACTTTAAAGCGGGCGCAGTAGCAGAGCAGGTGCGAGATTGCCTCCTCAATATTACAGTGGTCACATAGTAGAGACCCGGCCGTTCCAGTGAGGAAGGAGTACGAGTTTTTGGAAGCTGCACACAATCGTAGCCGTCACAGTAACGCGGTGTCACATCGCGATAGGTTAGATGGCAATCGCAATTGCAATGACGGATCAAGCATGACCGAAAGACAGTTGCAATACTCCGGGGTCTTTAAAGCGCAAGCGTGTTGTCCCGAGGTACTCGCTTAAGTTCTCTCGCGACCTCCATTCTTGATGGTGGTATTAGCACAGTCTGGACGTTATCGTGGGCTGATCTAGCAGCTTTATCAGTCAGGTGGTTGCCGAGGCCGCAATGACCAGGTAGCCACTGGAAACTGACATCATGTCATTTTCCAACAGCGCGTTCATAAATTTCTATCATGTTTGGAATCGTCTTTTCCTAGTTCCCATGACGCAGTGCCACCTGCGGGCAGTGAACTGATGCTTTAGAATCGCAGGACACTGCCTATTTACAAGGAGGATCCTTTTAAATATATCCAACACTGTCGTTAAGAGTGGCAGTTTCTGATCCTGTGGAAGTGGTCACATGCGACGTTTGAAATTTAGATATGAGGAGAGGTTGCTTGTACAACGTGGTATGAGAAATAGAAAGCCCGCTAAAAGAGACAAAACCCTGCTACTTCAACTTCACCACCTAGAGAGAGAGAAAGAAAAAAAAAGAAGTGATTAAGAGAAAGATTTAGCTCGGAGCCTAGTACAGACTTTCCATATTTAGGAACCTGCGAGTTCTTTGTGACTTTGTGAATTCTGTGGGTGCAACGAAACAATCGGACACCTTCTTTGTAAGTGCCCTCGTTTCAACCCTCAGAGAGCAGCTCTCTCAGCGACGATAGATCAACTGGACAAACGGCCAATAACAGCAAACATCCTTGGAAACTGGCCTTCACACATAATGGCGCGGGCTAGCCTGAAGGCACTGCTGCGTTACTTAAGAGACACCAGACTCAGTGACAAATTTTGACTCTGCACTGTGTGACGTAGGATGGAACGTTGACACTATGCAACACGAGAACGCCTTCACAGACTGCATGACAGTGCCCACAGAAAGAGTTCTGTTTTGTGTGTGTGTGATTTTCTTTTCTTTTCTTCCTTTCTTATTTTTACTTATTTTTTCTCTTTCTCTCCTTTCGCATCCCTTTACCCCTCCCCCGGTACAGGGTAGCCAACCGGAGATAACCTCTGGTTAACCTCCCCGTCTTTTTTTTTATTGATATGATATGAGGAGATGTTGACGCACAAGTAAGGCGCCGGCTACTCCTCAACTCTTGAATACGTCTAACCTACAACATACAGGGTTTAAAATAGCCTTCTCAAATAAGCAACGTTTGCACAGCAACACGGTGAGGAAAAAAAAGTGGTACATACAATGTAGAAGTTCAAATACTCCACTGCACTGAAGAAAAAAGTCTCAAGAATATAAACAATAATGGCACCTTACAATACAGTCTCTAGTCAGCGGGTGGTGCACACATCATGTACATGCATTTTTACATATAGTCACATATAATCACATTTTCACATACAGTCAGCACATAATATAAACATAAACCACAAATCCACAAATCATAATCTCAACACATGCAATCAATCATACATACAACACAATCATAATCCACAAACACATACACAGCTACATTGAAATAAAAGAAACATTACAAGCGTTAATAACGGCCAACAATGCCGCTCTCTTCAAGAAATGTTGTTAACGCTTTTAGAGCGCTCTTTTGCAAGGCCGTTGTTGACCAAGGGCCCAAAAGTTTCCTTAAACTGAAAGGTCTGCGGTCTAATGCCAATAAAGTTGATTTAAGTCGGCGTCTTGGTGTGTCGTGATGTGGACAATCTAAAAGGAGCTGATATACATCTTCATCTACAAAACCAGAATCACATTCGGGGGTTTCCGCACGGCCAATTCTATGTAAGAAATGTTTTGTGTAGGCAGTGCCTAGTAGTAATCGATGAATAAGAGTTTCCATATTTCTGTCTAATGACAACGGAAATTTGAATTCAATAAGCGGATCAATATGGTATAAATCAGAGCTCTTCGAATTCTGGTCAAACCACGTATTTCTACACATTTTAAAAGATGTTGCCCTTATGATACAGCGTAATTCATTTTTTGATATTGGGAGCGAAATTGCCTCATCTTTGAGGTGTGCTTTTCGTGCTGCTTCATCGGCTGCTGTGTTGCCAGGAATGTTACAATGTCCAGGTATCCACTGGAATCTTATTTCATGCTTCTCTTGGCTTGCCTTCGTGAGGTCTCTAAGTGTTTCGTATATTATACTATCACTGATTGCTTTTGATTTTGTGCTGCAGAGTGATATGAGTGCCGCCTGTGAATCGCTGAAAATTACCCATTTTTGCGCATCTCGTACTGAAGTTATAAATTTTAACGCACATAGGATTGCGAACAGTTCAGCCATTGTGGATGAAGTCGCACAAGATAACTTAAACGATTCGTGTTTATTGAGGCGTGGTATATAGAATGCTGAAGCTGACGAGGTTGCTGTACTGGAGCCATCTGTATAGACGTGTACGTATCCTGAATACCGCATATAAATCTGGTAAAGTGCTAGTTGTTGAGCAGCTTGAATGCACATGTCTCTTTTTCTGAATATGCCATCTACTGTCTTTCCTTTACCTTTTTTCTCTCTCTCTCTGTCAAAAAATTCAGAGCCCTTCCCCTGTCGAGAAAATGGGGGTAAGCGAAGCTCGCGGCAAGACGATACTGCCGCAGGCGTTCCGCTTCGTTCGCCCTAAACTCCGGGTCGGTGGCTCTTCGCTGACGTTCCGCCTAGGCTTCGGAAGCTCTCACGCAAGAATCGGGCGACAAGCTTCGCTTGCCCCCATTTTCTCGACAGGGGATGGGCTGGTGATTTTGTCTCTTTGGGTCCCACGTGTGACAAGGATAGTTCAAGGGCGCGTTACAGGTCCCTGAGCCCACAGGGGTATGTGCCACTCAGCTTGGACCCCTTCTGCACTATCACCGGGATCGGCCCACATGACAGGTGTAGGTGCCATTGAGCTTGGGCCCTTTCTGCACTATCACCAGGATCGGCCCACTTTTACGCGTGACACAACCGCCGACACACGTGAGCCTATAAAGCTTCGCTTAAAACGAACATTAGCTCACTAGACAACCACCAAAATTGTCTGTACAAATTTGCGTTTCGTAAAGCAGAAGGGAATCTATCGATTGTATTGGGTGGCCGGATTCTCAAGACAATTTTCAGCAAAACAAAAAACAGGATTCACAAACCTACGTGCCGGTATAATGTGAATATTATATTACTATTGGCGATATATAGCAGTACACCTTCACGTAGAAAAGTAGTTCAGCTCTTATAGGCTAAACACGTCCCCAAACAATCTTTCGTACAGAAGCAAGTGTTGCCCATGAGCTCTAATGGGAACAAAGTTGACGTGTAGAAAAAAAAATGGATGGCAATTGAGAATGGATGGCAAATTTGGAGGATGGCAAATAGAGGATGGCAAATTTGAATGTCATTGTTTGTAAAGGCATGCCAAACTCCAGGCCTGTTAAACCGATGCGGAGAATATCCACTCAGGCTGAACCAGCCACCCAGTAGAAAACTTGACCAATTTATTCACCATGGTCCTGCCTTGCGGTGTGGTACCTGTCAGAAGAGGCGGTGCCTGGAAGAAAACTGTGCTGGATCACATCAATGACAAAATATGTTCCGAAAGCTATGAACACGCTGACTGCAAGGCTGTCGAATGCAAATCTGTTCGACAATCTATGCGTGCAAATTCTGCTCTTAACCATACGGCTTCCTCATCACGTTGTACGCAGAAGTAGTCCGCACCCATACTATGTAAATACAAATTATTTCACGGGAAGCAGCCTTGGCATAGGGAACATCTTAATCTCGAGGCGGCAAGCAAAGCGAAGAACCACCCATTACAGCAACAATTGAAAAAAAAAACATTCGCCATAAAATCCGCGGATGTTACGCGCTGCGGGAATTGGTTTAAGCAAAGTTTCCATTGGTATTTGTGAAGAAGGGTGTGCTTGCATCGCGACTAACCGAAAGTATAGAGACGCAGTTGGGGATTTTCACTGGGAGTCGTCTCGTTCAACAGTCACGGATAGCACCGTGCCTGTCAGGGTTGGGCAGATGATTACGCCCATGCCATTTGCTGTTGATCGACGAATCGCATCTGCTCCTCATTAGGAGAACAAGTTTTCTGACTCAAGCTTTCGTTGTCTAAGAAAACCCTAAAGTGTTAGCTGTCCACCCCACTTCTCATTCTGTAATGCATCAATCGTTTCGTCCAGCTGGAAACAAAAGGCTGTCCTGCGTTCGAAAACATTATTGCCTTCTTTCTTCTTCAGTCAATTAATTTGCCTTACTATATTCAGTCAATCATAATTGCCGGAGCCTTGCAAAGTATTTCTCACTAAAGAATGCACATCATTCATTAGCATATACCTGAAAGTATCGAGGCATATTACTACTAACAAACTGGTATATAGTTTCAGCCGGAGAAGCTAAAATATTGTCGCATGTGAGGACTTACGCGCACAAAACACAATATATGGTTTCAGAACTTACGTCTATGGAATTACTGTTTCCTGCGCCACTGCAAGATGTAATCTGACATTATGGATTGATGGATCTGCGACATTTCTGCGTGGATATCACTACGACAGTTGCATCGAAGCAACGCCGTGCTTTAATGATCTCGTTACCGGCACTCGGTGGACAAATGATGCAGAAACATATGGCAGCGATCACTTTCCCAATCCTTATATCACGTCGACACTTGAAGATCACTATGAAACGAAGAATATAATAAATTGGACGTTTTTATTTCACCACTTGTCTAGTCGTGTAGCTTGTGAAGATGATGTGTAGAAACTAACCCATCTCACGACGAATGCCCACGGTATTGAGATTAGCATTGAAGCAATGTAGCGATACACCGTATATCAACCGCAGAGGCACATCATGTATCAGGTGTGGATGAAGCTGGGCTACCTTTCGCTTTTGGTAGCGTTAGCTACACTGGCCTAGCCAAGCCCGTTTCGCGCGGCACATCAAGAGCCGTGCTGCGCATGTGCAAGGATCAGTGATGTCACACGGCTTGCGCACCGTAGCCACCGGAGCCGGCACCTCTCGCGCACTCCGCCGCCGCCGCGCGCGACTCACCGCCGGCGGTCTGCGCATTCCAGAGGAGTGACGTCGTAGCCGTGGTAGACGCACTGGCGCCGGCGCGCGCTCGCTGTGCAGTCGCCGTCTGACACTGCGCTGGAGCCGCTGCGCTTCTGACTGGCGTTTGCCAGTGTGGTATAGCCATGGAGAAGGAGAGCGCAAATGCTGCTCAACAGCGCAGAAGAACGGAGAAGCTTGACTCATAAGAATAATCTTATCTTAAGCATAATCTTAAGAATAAGCTAAGAATTATCAACTGAACCTTTGCTAACGCTACGTATATCCTGGAATAGCCGAGCTAAGCCACTGCAAGTTTTTCTCATGACAGGCAGCGCCATCTACCAGCGCCACCCCAAACCCCGCGCGTGTGCGTGAATGTATGTTCAGACACGATTGCTGAACATATATGACGCTGGCACACGCAAAGTGCCTAGAGCGGCCAGTCGCGCGGCAATGTTGCGTGTATTCGTGGACTTCCCCCTTTCACGCTCGGAAAGACACTCTCATGTAGGACGTACTGAGGAACAGAAAGCTGTATCCAAAGTTTTTCATGTTGCTCTACAATTTTCTCACTCACACTCTTCATCTAATTGTAATATTTAGGAAGCTAATAAATAATTAAGACTAATTATGTATTTAGGCGAAATTCAAAAAAACAGTCTAATTGTCTCCAAGCGACGGCAAACCACATTACCTTGGTTCTGTCCAGCTACCTGGCATTTGGATATTTTTCAATCTTGGTGCATGATAGTCGGGACACTCTGTTTAAACATCCCGTTCGGTGAAACAATACAAAATGTGTGAATGTCAATACACTGCCCCAAATTTCAATATGTAGTGTAAGAAAGAATCGAGTGCAGAGCAGTCATAAAAGATTACCTAAGTTTGACAGCAAGCTCTGAAACTAATTATGCTGTCGCAGTGAGATTGAATGGGAAACTATGCCGTTAGATTTTCTTGTGGATTTCCAAGTACAAAAGCGATATTCGAAGAAACGTAGAAAATAACATACGCTTTAAAGCCGCGGTGAAAGAGTCTCCAAATTGCCCTGACTGTGAGAGCACGAGGTACTTGGTGTTGTATATGTAAATGGTTGTACACATGGCTCGCATACCAGAGCCGTTCGATGTGCGCATGAAAACAGCCGCTCTGCTCCGTTTTCATTGGATGTTTGGAAATAATCTAAAACATAAGCACTTACTGTCGGACAAGGCCCGTATGAACTCGGCTCATCAACGACCCTGGCACTTCAATACGTTTTGTTTTGTGCAATTTTCTTCTTCCTGATGCCATATCTGACAGAGCTCATGACTCGCTTGAATTTACGAACCCCGCGTCGTTCGAACTATCCCTCAATACCCGGCGGAGGAATTCCTGGATAGCGCAGTGGTGCAATATGCTTTGACCTTTCTTTTTGAAAAGCTGGAACTGTTGTAAGGTCGAGAATCTCACCTACTCAATCGCTAATCCCAAGCTAGCAAGGCCCTTCGGTGCGCGCATGTGAGCATTGGAGAATGAGTAGTGCATCGTTTATTCCGTACGCCTCACGCCCGTCACACGTGTTTGCGTTGAGTGGTTATTTACGCGGCCGTTTGCGATTCCTTCCTTGTGCACGTCAGAAGTTCTTCTTCATGGGTGTTCGGTGGCACGACATGAATCTTACTATCTTACTGCGTGGGACTTACTTGTCGCTCTCGCCTAAAAAACGCGTCGAATTTGTCCCTTGTGCCTAGTCCGTACACGAGGAGCTGATAAGGTTCGTACTCACGCTGAGGCCCGCGCGATGCCCCAAGGTGTACCCGGATCTATCGTAAGGCGACGTGATAGCGAGCGTAAAATTTTGCAGCTTGGATATCAAGTGGCCAGTGGAACCTGGGAGACCGCTTCCTATCATGTTCGACGCGAGGCTGACAGTATGGCCGTCACGTCCGTGGAGTACCGAGACGCGATGGCCGAGCGAAGCGAGCTTCACAGACGCCGACTGATAGAGTGGGAACGAAGTGGGATGTAACTCATGTAAGAATGGCAGATGCCGCACCGATGTGCAAGATATGCAACGCGAAACACGGACTCGTGCTTTTGCGGAACACATAGCCACCCATTTTGCGCGTACGGAAAGCAGAGACCATTTCCGCCATTTCCAGTTTCTTGCAACATTCCGTACGCGCTGGCAAGAGTGTGAATGAGGCTCTTTTACTACTATTAGCGTGGATTTCCTCTTTATTGTAGAAAACAGACCATAAATTTTCATTCATAAGATGCAAGCTGTCTGTAGAGAACACCGTTGTTCCTCGATGTCCGAGAGAAGTGACACAATCTTGGAATTATTTGCTTACAGCAGTCAACGAGCCCCTCTTTCTATTCAGAGTTGTATACAGCTTGATAGGTGCTCATTTGAACCACATTGGCATTCCTCGTGGCTAAAGCTGCAGTTAGCGCAGGTACAGGGTCGACCAAATCTAAGGTGAACCCCTCATTAGTATTCAAGATATCATAGAAGCTGATGTTCAGTACACAATTCGAAAAATCATTATTGTGTTTATCGACACCATGATTACGCATCGTATAACGAACATTTCACTCGTAAAACAAAATAAACGCTGTAGTTTAACTGGCTTGAATACTAATGAGGTGCTCACCTTAGATGTGGTCGACCCTGTACATTTCTGCGGAAGCATTCGCTATCTTCATGTGTGACAGCTACGGCTGCTCATAAATGTTCGAGCTATTCGCATAATATTCGAGGCACAGGTATGTGAGGCATTAGCGGTACGCTTAGTACGTGAACAGGGAAACAAGCCGGAACCTTGTTCTGATAAAGCTCTCGTTTCCGTTCTGATAAAGCTCTCGTTTCCGAATCCAACTCGTCCGTATATTCCTTAGTTGTAGCCGTTCGGTAGATTTGTCACCTCGCGTACGGCGCGTTTCGCGCAGTCATCCTTCTCTCAATAATGTTTTACAGTCCCTTAGTCTGAGAGTCATCACTAGGCGTTGGACGTGTTTAAAGACACGCACGATGTACAAAACACAAGCCTGGTAGTGTTAGCAGTTCCCTCGCCTTCAGTGTTTCAGATCAGTGCGACAAATCAGCGTTGAGACAGAAAATCACAGCGTCACCGTGCTATGGTTAAGGTACTGCGAACTTTAATGAGACGCTAAAGTGGAGTCGTTTTTGCGGGAGTTCCTCTTCTGCCGTTCTCATAGGTCCCAGTGAGGTTAAGTGCGTACACTTCTTGCGAAAGGAAGAAAGACAAGCGCCCGGTCGCCGTGGTGGCGTCGTAACGTTTACGTAGCGCTGCTAAGGCGGCACGAGATTAAATCACGGCCGCGGCGGTCACATTTTGATGTGGGCGAAATCCAAAAGCCCCTGTGTGCGTGCATTGGATGCACGTCAAAGAAGCCAAGATGGTAAAAAGTTAATTCGGAGTCCACCACAACAGCGGGCCTCACAATCGTATGGTGGTTTTGGCACATAAGACACCCCAATTAAATTTTAATGACTTGGACCTTCTTAGAGAGCTGACAGAGTAGAGTATTCATTTCACATCACATCACTTTAAACGTTGCACTTTTTCTTCCGTGCCTTATGTCATCAATGTATTTGCTTGACGATTTTAGACAATAGTCTCAAAAGTAATGTCGGCAGGGCATACACGAGAAGATGTTCTGTGTTGTAGATCTGGCCGAGAAGTGAAGAAGCTTGGTGAGCTTTGCATCATTTCAGTGGCATTGTTATTGGTGCTGAAGCGGTTGTGAACTATCCCATAATGTTACTTTTTGTCATAGATATATCTGAGTGTTTCTGGTGCAAGCACATCAATTATTCTTGCGTCGACAATGTGAAAACTCTAGATAAGCAACGATAATTGGTTGGATACCTTTAAGAACAATCTTCGCTTGGAAATTTCGCGCACTTTTGTAAACGCCATTGTTTCAAGCAGGATGATGTGGCTGCTTGGCAACAGGGAATAATTCAAATTATGTCATTAGTGTTACGTAGAGGCGCAAACTGTGTGCATGTTTTGATGACGCTTGGTTGATATGTTTATTCAGGTAGTCGGTTTAATGCACCACAAACACAGAAGCTATGCGAACAAGTCAACACGCCGATAATTTTCCATATAGTAACGCTGTTGTGATTAGAGCCAGGGGCGCAACAGTTAAACAATTATCACCTGCTTTTTTTTTTTGATGCAAAACGCTTCGAATACTTCCCTACCCACCTGCCTGTTACAGCGGGACAAAAAAAAAAGGAAAGAGGAAAAGAAGTGAATGTTGCCTCGTTGATTCGTGGTTCTGAGCATTTCATGAACTATACGTTTGAGCGAAGTAAATGTTCCGTTGATGTCTATAACGTAGTGAAGTGTCCTGTGTACGTTTCAATTTTGTCCCACATCTAGAGAAGCCCGCGAATACACGCAAAATTGCCGAGCGACTGGCCGCTCGAGGTACTTTGCCTGTATGGTGGGCTTCTTTCAGGCTTGAAAAAAGACTTTTATGTAGGGCGTATTGAGGAAAAGAAAGCTGTACCGGGAGTTTTCCATGCAGCTGTACAATGTTTTCATGGACACTTTTCATCCAATTATAATACTCGAAAAGTTGGTTAATTAATTAAGAATATTTATATATTAGGCGCAATGCAAGAAATAATCAGAGAATCTCCAAGCGACCGCAAACCACATTGCCTTGGTTCTGTCCTGTTACGTGGCATTTGCATATTTTTTAAAGCTTGGTTCATGTTACGTGAGACACCCTATATTATGTCTTTTCCAAGTAATTTTATTCGTAAGCTGCAAGTGAAATCTGGGAATACCTTCTCACACACGCAAAAAATTACTTGTGATTGTGTGGGAGCTTGCCTTTTTATAACCTGAAATAGAGCACTGCACGGGCCGATTTTTGCGGCCCGGGCCCGTTTTTACATTGGGCGGCCCGCCCGAGCCCGATCAAAACGTCTATGCTGAGACCCGAGGCCGGCCCGGGCCCGGAAATAATCGACGTTACCCGCCCGGCCCGGCCCGCCACCCCTTTACCTTAAGCCCGAGCCCGACCCGAACCCGGCCCGAGACCGAAAAATACATGTTTTTCGGAGTTGAGAAGCCCGAGAATAACTCGCAGAAAGCCCGAGCCCAGCCCGGGCCCGGGTCAAAAAGCACCCGCCGTGCCTGAGCCCGGCCCGAGCCCGTGAAAAAACTGCTCTACCCGGCCCGGCCCGGCCCACGGGCCGGGCCGGGCTGGGCCCGGGCTTTCGGGTAAGCCCGAGCCAGTGCAGTGCTCTAACCTGAAATATTGCGATATGTGTTTTGTGTTGTTTCCGTTGAAAATGCGTAGGTGGTCGCTGCATTAGGTAACTTCACCAGTGAAACCAACTTGAAAAGGATGCACTGTTGCCTTCAAAATAAAAATTTTCCATTGTATATAGCGTTGATATCTCACATTTTGCGTCATGCCAACAACAGCTGCTCCATGCTGCTTTCGTGATTGTACGTAGTATTAGCATTACAGTTACAATACTTGTGTTGCATACTACACGTAGTGTAGGCCCCGCATTCGAAAGAAGCACTCGGGCTAGAAATAAGAAGAATGAGCACTTAGGAATTGTTCTTAACTGCAAGTTCCCCGCAATCGTCATGTTGGACACATCATTAGCGCGGGCCAAGTGCAAATGTGCTTACGAACGAGAAAGCTTTGTGAAAGCGGCCCCAGAAACATTAGAACACTGAAATAATCCACAGTCACGTGTACTTGCCCGTAATTGAAGGTGATATGTTCACGAAAAATTTAGCTATAGAGTGAGTGCGAGGAAACTAGAAGAATTTCTGATGAAAATGGGGAGAGAGAAAGCAAGGAGAGGAAAGGCAAGGTTTTCGACCAGACGAGCATCTGGTTTGCTGCCCTAAGCTTAGGGTAGGGAGGCAGAGAAAGAGGAAGAGAGTGAGCACTGTGTCTACACGCTTTAAGCTGTGCGAACGCTGCACTTTGTGAATGCTGCGCTGCTTTTTGTCGAAGCTCCGTGACGCTAAAGACAAGTCTCATAGCTGGTGATGTAATTTCATAATAATGTTAAAGGATAATAATGTCGCTGTGCCATCCTTGTGGCTCAAAAATATATGATAAGTATTTTCTGCCGTATCGATATTGGCGGGAATTATGAAAAAAATGAAAAAGGAAGAAGCGCTAGTGACCTTCAAAAATAAAGGAAGCGATAATGAGACATAGTTCCGATACCCTCTTCAGGGTCACCGGCATGCGAATCTTATGCAACCACAAGACGTGAAGCCCAGTTTTGACGCATTAATAAAAGGTTGTAGCTCTCTTCAATTTGGTGATGCCGAAAGCAATCAACGCCTCGAGGGTGGTGATCTTAGCGAAGCCAAGCACTATGACGGCCATTATCGCAAATCATCAATGTGCGTAGTCACGTGCTTCGAAACAATGAGCCGTGGCTTATGAGGAACGAAGAAAGTAAAAAAAGACAAGCAAAGAAAGAGAAAGAAAGAAAGAAGGAAGGAAAGAAAGAAAGAAAGAGAAAAAAGGGAAGGACAGAACCACTTTCGTGGCCAAGTTTCGCAGCCCTGACTGGTGCTCGCCCTAGTAGCTGGAGGCCACGCGGACCACTTCACTCGCCATTGGTCGAATATTTTCCCCAGTCGCAGAAGGGACGAACGGAGGCGTTCGTGGAAAAAAGATTGGTCAGAGCTTCTTGCAGCCAACGTTAACACAAGAAGAGCAAAAGGATTTATTCAACGTCTTGCTTCAAAGTGAGAATTTAAAACGCTGGGCTTGTGCGTTCGCGCGAGAGAAGCGGGAATAAAAAACGAAAGCAAATGAATATTTCCGCCCTAAACTTGCTCGCAACATAAATTACCAAAAAAATTAATTTTAATTTAATTAAGTCTCAGTAACGAAAAAATTACTGGCGGCTACTCCACTTTACTGGAAACAATACGCACTAGGTTTGCTTCGCGTAACGCCGTTCCTCTTTTTTTTTTAATCGTGCTGCGTGATAGCTGGGATACCCTGTATACGTAAAGAAAGAAAATACTTTCTAGCAAAGTAGCAGAAAAGTTACACGGTAATATAGAATCTATTTTATCAAGGATGGTACAGAAGTCTACCAAAGTATTCACCAATCTTGTTCCAATCGATCTCCTTGATTGCGAAGATCTTCTAAGATCATGCAAAGGCACGGGTGCCAGCACATCCATTCAAAGGATCCTCTTTTCAGTGCTGAGGACGTGGCCGCACCATTGTCACGTGCGCGGCCACGTCCTCAGCACTGAAAAGAGGATGCTGGGATTGGATGTGCTAACACCCGTGCCTTGATCTCGATTTAAAAAAAAAAAAAACAGGAGGAAAATGCGAAATAGAGTTGAAAAGTTTAACGCCACCTAAACAGTCGCACAGTCCTAAATAACGACAGTTACGCTTTATTTGGGGGAGTCGCTCATGAACTACTGAACGAACACCACAAAAAAATGCAACGATAATAAAAAAACAAGAACAGTCGCCTTTAAACTCAGCCTTGCCGGCGCTCATGGTGGAGCCTAGGCGGGACACGACTGATGAATTCGATACGACACCCCAAAACACGGGGGCCACGCGGTCCAACTTTATTGCGTGGCAGCCCTTGCGGAGATTTCTTACGTCGTTTTCGTGATATCGGGTGGTTTCACGATATTCGATTCAATATAGCTTAAGGCCTCTGTGAAACCGGCCGACCCACGGGTGGGCGTCATGAATAGCAACGACTGAACATAATTCAGAAGACAGCCTTCTTTTCGTATTAATTTTTTAATATTATTATCTTTTTTGGGGAAGCCACCATCGAAGGAAGATACGCAGACAAGTGTACAGATGCGCAGGAGTCGACAACTTTGACATGTCGCGTTCGAGACCAGGCGGATGAGTCTAGAATAACTTGAGATAGAGAGGCTTGTGCATAGTTGTCTCTGAGTCTTGTAAGGTTCTCAGTACATTGGTGACGGCAATGTAAATATAGCGAATACATGTGACTGCAGAGCCAACGTTGTTCAAGTAGGGTTTTTTGGGGGAAGAGACAGGCTACGTCGAACGCGATTGGCTCGGTATGCCTCCGCCCAACGCGGTCATCAATTCGCCCTTCGACGTTGAGACGAACAGGCATAGGAGAAAGGTTCACATCAACGGAGTGCTTTGTACAACGGAAAGTGGTAAGGGAGGTTTTCTAAAGTTAGATTCTCGGCACGAAAGGTTACTCTTTGCTGCAGGTCGCTTGATGAAAATAGTTGTAGCGTCTCTACTACGCGTCTTTCAAATTTTGTGTTGTGAATAATAACAACAGTGTATCACGCCGAGCAGTCACAAGTCCTCAACGCTGTCTCCAAACATAGAGGTATGTCTCGTGTTTTTTCAAGATCACTTACTTAGCTGCTGGTCTTCAATCGTACGCATCGCTTGAGTTTGCATGTCTTACACATTACTGGTTGTGTGGTATTTGGAAAACGACTTATAGATATAACAAAAGTGATCACCCTGAAGTGACGAGAAATGGTGACGTCTCTTGATTAATGATACATTAGCTACATTAGAATACCAAGCGCCGAATTGACAAAACCTTTCGTTCGTGAGTGCTCCTTGCTATTAGTCTGTTGGTTTCGGTAATGAAATGTCCAACGTCATGATTTGTTGAATTTTTTTGTTACCAACAAGTCTAGCTTAAGCCATTTTTGTGAACGCTATCCCACTTGTTTGTCGATTACAACAAATATAAGCAGTTATTTGCTTCCCATATTGGATCTTCCCACAACCATTACCCGTAATGCATACACTGACATTATAACTTTCTCTTCCCATGCATGTATCACCTCTAAGGAGGTCACGAGCGCTGCAATCCACATCCAAAGCTACGCCTAAATGCCTCCCCCTGTCGCAATATTTACTGCTATAGTACGCTGAGTCCTTCTTAAAGCTTTGAAGTAGGAACTGCCACTTTATATATATGAAGTAGTTTCATGGTCATGTTCTCCGGGTGCGAAAGTCGGTGTTAAGGGCCTAGACTGCTTATTTTTGCTGCGGGCTTGCAAAGTTTATTTCGGTATGCGACCGTATAATAACCTGTAAATCACTCTGGCGAAGGCGAAAAAGCCTACAGTCGGTGACAACCTCAGTATTACAACCAAGCTCCGCGCACAAAAAGCTTTACATATACCCTTCACGTCTGAAAGAGAGCTGAGACAGCTGGAGTTCACTCACAGCTTGTATAACATTACTCTTAATTTAGATGCTGGGTAATTAGAAAAGTAAACGGTCGTTGTTTCAGGCACAAATAATAGCTTGAGTTTTATCAGCACCACTCTTTAAAATTATCCAGGACATTCAAGCTGCAACTAGAAACCAGTGATACCCGTCGCGGTGGCTCAGTCAGGTAACGCGTTGCGATGCTGAGCACGAGGTCGCGGGATCGAATCCCGGCCTCGGCAGCCGCATTTCGATGGAGGCGAAATGCAAAAATGTCCGTGTTCTTGCGTTGCAGTGCACGTTAAAGAACCCTGGGTGGTCAAAATTATTCTGTAGCCCTCCACTACGGCGTGCGTTATAATCAGAACTGGTTTTGGCACGTAAAACCCCAGAAAGCAGAAGAATCCAGTGACACACACGGACAGATCTGCCCTGAATAAACATCATTTTAAACAGGCAATACCGCTAGACGTTATGGAAATAAGCGAGCCTATTCAGTTGCATTTAATTTTTATATAATTTTGAGTGGACCCCAACTGGGACTCTGCTCTCTTTCAGACGTGACTGACCGTTGTGTACTTCGTTTTTGTGTAAGGCTTGTTTGTAATTCTTAGGTTGTCACCGATTATAACTCCTTCATTTTGCTACTTCATAACTCTGACAAGCCAAGCAACAGGCTTGTTTTCTAAATGGTGCTAAACAACTACATTCCAAGACCAACAATTCTGAAAGTCTCATTGCTCAATAGCAGTTATTTTATTAAAAAGGCATTAACGGGCTTCAAATCTTTTGTGGCATGCACACATGTTTCATCGTTTGACTCAAGTTGTCTGCATAAGGAGGCTCACCTTACTTTTGAATGTTCCTGCAGGTATCGGCAACATAAAAATCTTGAACATAGCGCTACATCTAAGCGTAAGCCTCTGGTAAATAAAAATGATGTGATACCGACTACTGCGGGCCTTCTAATTGGAATGAAAAACAACATCAACGACAACGTCACATCAGTACGCACAGTTGTGTAAAAGCAATTTTTTTTATGAGATGCAATACCAAACCTGTTTGAAGAGTGAGTCGACGCGTCGCTCTGTATCGCTGCAATTAATTAGTGTTTCTTCTCGCATCAGAAGGTCGTCACTTCAACAAAAATCAGCGCACCTACTTCCATTGCATATTTCCATTCTTTTCAGATAGCATGAGCATTCTGACTTTCGTTTCGAGCTGTCTGCCCAGCTGCCCGTAAAGGCATAACAGAGAGATGCCGACAAAAATCGGAGAAAAGGCTGACCACGCGAACTGGTAGGCTGCCCTATATTAGGAAAAATAGATAACCAGATGGAAAGGAAGAACACGGCCCACGTAAGCATAGCGGCATAGTTCATTACAATTATAATGGCAGCCAGTCGATTTATTCAACTGTAACAGTACCTGTGTTGCTTATTGCGCCAGCGGAAGGTGCGACCTTGGTACCTGGGCTGTTGCTAACGAAAGCATTGTTGACTGCAGATTATATGACATATGAAAAGTGACAAAGTTTTTGTGTGCCGTTAGTTTTAGCGCGTTTTTTATGTTTTCTTTGTATAACGAGAACAATGCTTGTTTCTGTATATTGTCCCTATTGTACATCCACTGCTGTAATAATTCCGTCCATGGAATTGACAGTATGTCCAAATAAATAAATAAATAAATAAATAAATAAATAAATAAATAAATAAATAAATAAATAAATAAATAAATAAATAAATAAATAAATAAATAAATAAATAAATGTACCATGGTTCGAATCAGAAGGCGCTGGCTCTTGTATGGCTGGCTCTTGTTAGCGCACAGATGCAAAGGCGATGCTTAGCAGAATCCTGATGAGCGCCAACCTTTGCATAGAGTACCATCGCCCGTTTCAATAAGCCAGGAAGGCAGGCAAAGTTTTGCAGTGCGACACAAGCTAAGAAATATTTATTGAAGAAATATTTACGAAATAATCAAGCATTGAGGTAAATATGCTCCGACCTAAATAATAAAGGCTATAAAAATGTACCGCGTCCCTAGGTCAGGCGGACATACCTTGACTCGAAGGAAGTAAGCTTCACAAACTTAATTTCGCAAAAATTTGTTAATCACCTTGTTATTAGTTCCTCGGGAGTTGTGTAAGATGTAAATTTGGAGGCACAATAATTCTAAGGGAGTGACAGATATAAAGAAAATCATGAAAATTGCACTAAATTCTAGATAATCATCAAGGAACTTCAATGCTCAGTCCAGGAAATATGAAAAGAAAGCGCGCCTGAGGCGCAGGAATGGCAGCGGCACTATAATGTCAGACTTAAACGCCCTTTGACGAAAAGCGCGACGAAGTTTGAAACGGAACGTCGCGGCCAGTCGTGGAAGATACTGATAATACGTCATGCTTTGCCTCGCAAGCACCTACCACGGCAACAATATCAGTATCTGCATCGAGAAGCCGCCATTCGAACTTTGTCACGCACTTCGTCATAGGACGCTGCCGCATGACAACTTGCCGGGCAGCATTTCAGGCGCTCCAGGCGCACACGGTTTTAATACATTGTTTTGAATGAGCGTGGAAATTCGTTCATAACTAACTCAGTATTCTGAATATCTAAAAAAATGGATGCAACAGGAAATGGCTACCTCCAAATTTGTGCTATAAAATGCTGTTCCTGAGCTTCCAATAAAAAGTAAAGAAATTTGTGTTAATTAGTCTTATGAAACTCAACCTTTTAGTTGCAATGTATGTTCGCCTTGCCTGAAAACTCTGCAAAAACGCCACGTTCGCTACGTTCATACCTGTTATATAAAAAAGTATCTGAAGTCTAAAAACATCACGCATGTGTATGCTGTATTCATCTGTAAGTTTGCTGCTATATATGTTTCTGTGTCTTTCAAATGTAATCCGTTCCAGCGCACTGCAATGTTATGCGGGAAAGATGGCCCAAGCGAGCCACTACCGCCCTTTCTCCTCCTCTTCCTAAGCGCGTAAATTCTCACACTTCAATAAATTTCAATTTTAATTCCACAAAGCTTTCCGCACATCTTCGTTGAAAGCTTGAGTTTAAAGCCGCCCCCTATACAGAGTCCAGTTTAATTCTTCCCACGTACGCTGCTACACGAGTCGGTATTCTGACATGTCGCTTCCTCTGTCGGTCGCTCACGCAGCTGCCGGCTTCGGTAATGTATAGCTTCTTCTAGGGAGGATCGCGATTTATTATGCAGCTTTCGTTCCTATGTGCGATATTGCGCGCGGTGGAATTTTCAATCAGCAGCCTATGAGAGTTGGCAGAGACTACAGGAAGTGCTGGCACATGCCACAGGAAAACACGGCTGTGTAGGATAGTATGAAACAATGACAGAAGAATAACTATGAAAAGAAGTTTTGAGCAAGTTTCTTTTGCAAAGGGACGGCTGCAGCACACGAAGCACAGCTACCGCATTCTCCTACAGTTGCTGTTTCTGTCCATTGAGGTTTCGCAGGTAGACATTAGGTTTCTCCTAGTAAGGTTCTCCTCGAGCGGATAGCTTCGTTTTCTTTCTTATAGTTGTTTTTTCTTTTTTATACGTACCTTTTTTAGGCAACATGCATTTTGTAGCTCCTGATCCCCTCCCGCCTTTACCGCCAACTCTTCGGTGCGAGGACATACCGTGGCGCCACCTGCCGCCAGTGCTGCATGACGTGTAAAGTTGTATCACGTGCCTCAGCGTCCACTACATCACCGTCGCATGCTTCGTTTTGCGTCGTAGTACCGCGAATTTTCACTTCATTGTAATACTTTTACACTACAGCGCTTGTTCGTTGTTGTCATTTTAAGCTATTATACGCTGTTTGAGAATATCCGTGGGTACGTGATCTACGTACTTTCGCATAAATATCAAGCACGGCGGCTTCTACACTAGCTCAACGGTCGTTAAATCCTGCTTGCGAATTTTCAAGCCCTACATATAGACGTACAAAACAACGAGGTATATTCGCTAGAGTGAAATATTCGATTACATCAAACGAGATTGTAGTGTTCGACACTTTCGCTAGTACACATGATGCGGAAGAAAGACGGAGTCATTTGGGAGTATTTTTAAAAATCAAGAAGAACCTAAAAAAATTATGTACAGAGAGTTAATAAGCTGCGTAACGGCAGTCAGTACGTCCACACACGGCACACGAGAATAAACGGGCTGAAACAGTCCCGTGTTGCGAGGCTCATGGTTCCGTCCTCGCGGCACTGTGGGTTCACCCGTGCTTGAGCCGGCTGCGACGACACGTTCAGGCCCCGTCCAGCACGGTTCTCGGGCTCGGCACGCTGAGGAGCAGCAGCGGCAGCAGCCAAGGGATGCCTTGTCCAGCATGGCCTCGGTGTCCGGCTCGTATACGCCGCTCGCATTCCACGGGCGGCAGTCGCACGTGAGGACCGCGTCTAGCACAGCAACATCTGTGCCAGACTGGGACGCTGCTCGGCACAGCTCAGGTGCAGCAGCTCAGGGACCGGCAGCCCCCGGGCCAGCCAGCGCCTAAAGCACTGGCAACAGGAGCCCTGGTTCCTCGGACGCCCTCGTCCACGCTCGGCTCCGCGATCATCCGCACCTTGCCACGGACTTGTCGCCTGGCAGGACATCTCGCCTCGTTCACCCCAGGAGCTCGGAACTGCTGCCCGCCTGGTTCGAACACTGCGAGATCGCGCCTCGTGTCTCCGTGCTCGTGTACCCGTTCACGCCGTTATTCGCGGAGCTTTGGTGGCCACTCCGATCTTCTAGCAGCACCTCGCGGCACTTACATATGACAGAGGTATACGTGACTAATGCAACCAGTCATGCACGTGGCACAGCGATATATTTCGTATACCTACAACCTTTAGTTGCCTTGAACATGTGAAAGGATCGTGTCGCAGCCATACGGCATATATGGATGATTCGTACTTCATTGTATATTTTGTTACTTTCTCGAGGGCAACGTGCGTACACGCCTGTATCTCATTGTTCGGTTCAGTCACATCGTTATCACTTCCATGAAATGTGGCTCTATTATTGGCACAACTTTATGCTGGAAGTATCTTCCTCACTTAACTTACCAGCAACATATTTGGCGGAGAAGTCTTTGTAGCATCTTTCACAAGTTTTATCGCTTGTACAATGCAAGGCAGTCGGGATCAGGCTTCTTTATTAACCTGTACAAGAAGCGTGTCGCAACGGGTGGTCGTGTCCTCTTTTCTTTTTCACCAATAAAGTTTCTATCTTTCTATCATTTTATACACACCTTTCTACGACGACACAGACGATGACACCTTTAATTTTGTGTTATTGCGTAGCAGGCGCTCGAAGAGAACAAAAATAAAGGAAAAAGACATTCGCGAAAATACGAGGTGAAGTGAGGCGTGTCCATAAATTTGTCTTGTATGGTAAAGTTTACGTAATGCCTTGTTTATATTATGCAGTTGTCAAGGCTGCCTTTTCTTGCGCTGCTGTTAAAGAAACAAGAACAAGTCAGATACCTTTCTCTCTAAAAAAAGAAAGCGACAAGAATGTATCAGTGACGCATCTGTAACCTTATATCGGTCCGAAATCGCGTTGCTGGAAATTAAGAGATGAGATAAGAAAACCATTATCTGTTTCCTTTCACTTTCTTTGGGCTGTGCTGCCATTCTGCTAATGTCTTTGATGTTGTGTGCGCAGTACATGAGTAAATTTCGAAGGTCTGTCGAAACACTCATTAGCCACAATCGTCCTGTTTAATTCATCTGTGCTGCCTGAATTTGCATCCTGTTCTAACGGCTAAGTACCACCAACTAGCCCAGCAAGAAGTGCTCCTAAAGCTTCTAAAGTTGTGTTGTAGTAACCTGGACCCAGTAAGTTAGCCACATGCGTCATTTTCGTCTTTTTTGTTTCTTACAAACATTCAATTCATGACTTTTGCCATTTTCTACTATAGTTTTCCATTATAGATGACAATTCGTTTTGACCACGTGCATCACGATGAAAAAGCTGAACTTAGCTAAGCAAAGTCGAACATTGAAAAATGTGATAATTGCCTATGCTTGACGCAAGGTAGAGTGAGAAAGAGAGATAACTTTGCCGAATAACGTTATAATAGTGATCAATCCCGTCGCTCCAGAAGCCGACTGGTCGTTCTCATCATTGCCAATTTTGTGTAAGAGAGCACGACGCACTAGCATACTGAGGCTAAACAGAGATAGCGTACCCGGCTGGTTCTAGAAAAGAAAGGGTTAAGACTTAAGGATGCCATAATAAATGGCGATAAGTGAACATCTACGGGTCAAATTACATATATAACTAAAACCATAATAAGCTACATCTCTTGCCTCCCATCATCGTACATTGCTTTCCGTCCAAATGCAATTTGTAGATGCTTCGTTCTCAATTATCTTAGGTAGCATTTGCGCCTGTCAATTCTACTTTCAAACAACTCGCTTCTGTAAAAACGACTTTTCGATTAATACCAACAAATGCATGCTGCCAGCAGCATCTAGGCTGTGGTATATTTAAATGTTGAGCGCCAAGACTTTCAACCGAGGAGTCTCTAAAAGAGGCACTGCTAGCATCATCATACGCATGGGTGCAGGATGATCAATCTGACCAGTGGAGCTGAAAATTGATCTCGTTATGCAGATAGCATTACTGCAGTACTGCCGCGGTTGGTCGTCCGGAGCACTTGTCCGTTCTTGGAACGGTTTGCAGATTACCGCAAGCGCCATGAAGTTGTTCGACGACATACCCCTAATGGCCTCTTTATCGGCGACATGTCATTAACGCCTCCCTGGCTCCCTCCAAATTCCTGTGTCAAGGCGCCGTCTAGCTAATTGCACTGGTGGCGGCGCGACACTGTCGTGCAATTAGGCGTTCGTATCAAATGTGCGAAGCCATGTATTAAGATTAAAGGGTTGCCTGCGCTGCAGCGAGCGTAGTTCTTAATGTGCTAGGACCACTGACGCCATTATCACGTCCTCAGCAAGGAGCATTGAAACCGACTTGTTGGTATCGAGACTGAATGTTTGGTCTTTTTTTTACATACTAGCCTCAATCAGTTTATTTCATCGCCATCGTGTGTGACTGACACTGCGTGAGATGTTTATTAGTCGGCGAGTCAAATTTTCCCTGTTAATAGGCCGGATAATCAGCGAAGTATTTTACTTTGCTTACACGTTTCTAAAAGCACGCTACACGAAACAACTTAGACACCAATCACGAATGCGCATGAAACACTCCCATTAGGAACCGTTGCCTTTAAACCGCGTTTCGAACGGTCAGATAAATTAATGGGGTTCAAGCCCTATGTTTTGAGGGCAATCTGTGGTGGCTGTGGGGGGAACTGTAACGGTTTATGGTGCTAATTACTTCAAACAGCATGTCGCAGATGGTGTTCCGCTTCCGAGGGACATCAGTTATAACTTCAGTTAGAGATAAAATTTCTGTTAGAGAGAACTTCCGTTAGAGATGAAAGTAATCAATCATGCCGTTGCCCTATACAAGTGAAATATAGGTACAAGTGGTGTTCTTTTTATTTATGTGCCTTCTTTTGTGATTGGCCTTTACACATTTTTACTTGACACTTAGAAACTCCAGTTTACATCCCTAACATTTTCAACTATAGAAAATACAATAAAATTACGCCAAAATTAGTATTGATTGCTAATCAATGGCGTTAAAACATAAAATCGCCAACATTCCAAGGAAATACGCTATTTTCGTCGTACACTTGCACGGGTGACGTAATTTAGGCATCCGCAACTTTCTGTTTGAAATGCTTTGCAGTCACATTTTGGTATTCAAAACTTTGTCGCAAGCTTTATTTTCTGATCACTTTCAAAAAAGAAGAAAAAACACGCCTGTGAAATGCAGAAACACTGAATTAGGCACCGGTGAAATTACGTGATATGAAGCTTGTTAGAATCAAATATATGCTTATTATTTACGCAGGACTGATTTGTCATATTCAGTACAACGTGGAAAGTAAACGAGAAGTTATCCAGCGCGTGCATGCAAAACAAAAGCCGATAGCAAAAAATTATGAACACAACGTTTCTTCGAGCACCGGAAGTGCGCAGTATGCACATTTCATATACAGGGTGTTCATCTTTAAGTACCCGCCGGGGTGGCTCAATCGGCTAAGGCGTTGCGCTGCTGAGCACGAGGTCGCGGGATCGAATCCTGGCCCCGGCGGCCACATTTAGATGGAGGCGAAATGCAAAAACGCCCGTGTGCTTGCGTTGTAGTGCACGTTAAAGAACCCCAGGTAGTCAAAATTAATCCGGAGCCCTCCACTACGGCATGCCTCATAATCAGAACTGGTTTTGGCACGTAAAACCCCTGAAAGAAGTAGTTCAATTTTAATTTTCACGGAATTAAAAAAAATCGCCTGTGGCAGGTAGGATAATTCTTATCGTTCAGCTGGGTTATTCGAAGAGGCGGATATTAGTAGCACGAGAAATCAAAACACATATTCAACTAATTAACAAAAATTGACAAATCAACTTCTTAGTTAATTACTTTATGACACATATTGCAATTTACGAATTGTAGCCGGTGAGCTTGTCAGGCGTATCCACTTGGAATGAATTTCCAGGATGGCACCAGTTTCTAGATAACATTTCCCAAAATGTGGGATGGTATACATGGGCGTTCCAGTTACTTTTAAGTAAGTGGAACCACAGTGCATTTTTACGGCGAGTTTGATGGATGGATGGGAAAACTTTATTTTGATCTATTGGGTCGCGCTATTTTCCTAACCCGAAGCTCCACGTTGGGACCGAAAGGCCTAGCCTATCGGCCGCTTCGCGGGCACGTTGGACTGCCCATAGCTGTTCATCTAATGTGAGACTGCGTAGAGCTGCGTCCCACCGCTCTTCAGTGTTGTCCTTGTCGCTGCGTAACGCGGAGCAACGCCAGAGCATATGACTTAGATCTATGGTGCCGTTACATTTATCGCAGGTTGTATGAGTAGAGATCTCCGGATAGATCTTGCTGATTAATAGCGTAATAAGCGTAATGGCCTGAACTCTATTTAGTTTACTGTGTGGAGGGGGGAAGACCCTGCGTTGTAGGTTTCTAGAAGTGCTTGGTTGGCTCGTTGTACGTGAAGAGGTGGTCCTGGAATCAGGAACCTCAGCATCTTCTTGCCTTGTGGCTGCATGTTTGGCAAGTCCTCGTGAAGCATTGTGGGCAGATTCGGTGAGGTTGACGGGAGCACCGTTGATTTCTCCCATATGAGCAGGAAACCAGATGATCGTGTGGGGTTTGACGACCTTTCGGTCGAGAATTGACAGGGCCTGTCTAGAGATGCCTCCTTTGGCAAATGCTCGGACGGCTGTCCTAGAATCGCTGTGGATCCTGGATCTATTTTGGTCTAAAAGCGCCAAAAGCGCTATTTGCGCTATTTGTTCTGCAATGTCTGGTTGCGTGGTGTACGTGGAAGCCGAGTTGGTGACTTCACCTTTGCCGTTCAGAAGGACAGCTGTGAAAGCTCGTCTATTGGGCATGAAAGCCGCGTCGACGAACGAGCCTGATTTTGAGCTTTCTCTAGCAGGGCGTTGGCTCTGGCTTGCCTTCTGCCCCCGCTATGAATTGGGTGAAGATTCCTTGGAACAGGCATGACTGTGATATTCTTTCACAGATCTTTGGGATTTTTTCTATGATTATTATCTATTGCTGTAATTGGTATACCAATTTGTTTGAGGATCTGTCTTCCTGATCGCGTGGTAGAGAGCCTAAAGACTGGGCTCTTTCTCGTGCCTCGGCTATTTCCTCCAGTGTATTGTGCATTCCTAGTTGCATGAGTCTCTCGGTTTCCGTGTACATAGGTAGCCCAAAAGCTACCTTTATTACCTTCCTTAACAATGCATTGAGTTTGCCTCTTTCGGATCTCTGCCACTCGTGCATGGATGCTACGCAGGCGAAGTGACATAGTACAAAGGCGTGAAGCAGTCTAACGACGTTGTCTTCTTCAAGCCCATGTTGGCGGTTAGTTACTCTTTTGATAAGCGTAATTGCGTTGTCCACTTTCTTAGCGATACGTAGAATCGTTTGATTATTGGACCCGTTGGCTTCTATCACCAAGCCCAGGACCCGGATGGAGTCCACCCTTGGGATGACGCTTGCGCTCCTGGTATAGATCGTTATATCGTTCTCCCCAGGAGGAATCCATCCCCTGGGTTTGCGGCCTCTTCTCTTAGGTCTGTATAGTAGTAGTCCCGATTTGTTGGGTGAGCATCGGAGTCCTGTAGGGATGAGGTACTCTTCAGTGACGTTTACGGCTTGTATTCTGTGTTCTATTTCTCCGTCGCTGCCTCCACTACACCATATCGTGACGTCATCCGCGTAAATGCTGTATTCTATGCCTTCGATGCCTTCGAGTCTTCTAGCGAGACCTATCATAGAGATATTAAAGAGATTGGGCGAGATGACTGCTCCTTGGGGTGTGCCTCGGTTCCCTAGCTTCATTGTATCTGATGTTAGGTCCCCAGCCTTGAGCGTAGCCATTCTTCCACTGAGAAAGGCTTCGACGTATTAATGAAAGTGACTACCCGGACCGAAGTTTGAAATGGCTTCGAGTATAAATGTATGGAGGATATTATCAAAGGTTTTCTCCATGTCTAGTCCCAGTATCGCTCTCGTGTCCATAGTCTTGTGGCTGATTATTTGGTTCTTGAGTAGGAGCATGGCATCTTGCGTATATAAACCAGGTCTGAAGCCGATCATCGTGTGAGGGTAAACCTCGTGCTCTTCCAGGTACTGAGATAATCGATTCAGTATTGCATGTTCAGCAACCTTTCCCACGCACGATGTGAGTGAGATCCGTCGTAGATTCTCGAGGCCAGGGGGCTTGCCCGGTTTTGGGATTGGAATGGTGTTAGCGGTCTTCCATTCGCCAGGAACGTCACCGCTCTTCCACATCTCATTAATCAGTTGTGTGAAATACTCTATGGAGTCATCATCCAAATTGCTCTTTGTTATCCTATCGGGACCGGGGGCAGATTTCCCATTAAGATCGTGTAAAACCGCCCTGACCTCTCCTACTGTGAACTCAGCATCTAAAGTTGGGTTGTGTGTTCCCATATATTCCAATCGAGGAGATGGCTGCTGCGTGTCCTCGACGGATAGGTACCTATTCACTAGCTGTACAATAACATCCGACTAGGTTGAGTCATTCTGTGCCACGTGCAAGATTTTGTTTAACGTGTTGCGTTCATTCGATTTCCTGTTACTTTCGTCTAGTAGGTGCTTCAGGAAATTCCAGGTTCCTCCTTTTCTCATTCGGCCGTCTATAGAGTTGCAAACCTCATCCCACTGTTGCTTAGAGAGGGTTTTGCAGTGCTCCTCTATCGCTCGATTGGTTTCGGCAATTTTCTTTCTCAGCCTACGGTTGAATCTTTTACCCTTCCATCGGTTGAGCCGAGATTGTTTAGCTTCGATGAGGTGCGCCAATCGGCTGTCCATCTTGTCGATCGGGAGATCCGTTAGCACCTCTTTAGTTGCGGCGCCAACGTTCCCCGTTAGTTGTGCGGTCCATTGTTCCAAGCTTAGGTTGACTTCTCCAATCACCCTTTTCTTTCTGATTTTACGGAATTCGTCCCAGTCTACGACCGAAAATTTCCGTAGTCTCTTCTGCCTAATCCGTAAGTTGATCATTAATATATTATGATCACTACCCAAGTCTTGGTTCAAGTTAGCCCAGGTGGGTTCTGTTGTGTTGCGAACAAAAGTGAGGTGAGGAGTCGTGCCTGTACATGTCGAGGCGAGTTTGATGGCGCATATCTCCAAACTGGTGTCATTCTGGAAATTCATTCGGCATGGATACGCCTGACAAGCTCACCGGCTACAATTCGAAAATTGCAATATGTATTCCTCAGTCGGCCGCCAGACCTTGAATCTTGGCGGCGTGGTCGGCCAGCTGGAGTGCCCAGAGTTGGTCCCCCGGCATGCGCTGAGCAGCACAGCCTCCCACTGCTCGGGCGTGGATAGTTTAGATGTAGGGTTGGTGCTGTGTTTAATGGTGTGTGTCACTGCGGGACATGCCCAGATAATGTGGTCGAGGTCGGCTCAAGCCACCCCGCACGCACGCTTTGCATTGTGGTGTATAAACGTCTCATTCATACATGACATTTGGAAATGTAGGTGCACCGAAGTACCCTTTTGTGACAATTCTCCCAAACATTCCACTATTATTACGACCGGAAAGCTTTCTAACTTGCAAGGTAATTTATGTAATTAGTTAACTTAGTGAATGGTTCGCTTCGGCTTATGTTGTAAATGCGGTCAGGCTCTGCCGGCCATCCCACAATTAACTCACTTGCAGCGATGTAATCCAAGTAAACTTTGTACTTAAGAAAAAAGAAATTCCAAGTAAAGATAAAACACATTGCACACACTGTGGCGTTTCGTTTCATCATGATCAGTTGTGAAATCGCACTTACTGTTGTCGCGGTGTTACATTTCGCGCATTTAACTGGACAGTTTACGGAAATTAAACCATATCGGCTTGTCTCTCTGTCGATACACTTATTAGCAGATGACATTTCAATCAGAGTCTATATCGAGCAATCTCCTAGCCCTAACAGAAGCCGCACAGCAATGTAACACGTGGGCGTATTATTCAATTTGAGGGCGGGCTGGTCTCCTTCGTGGCAGTCGCTTAAACGCACTTCGCCCGAGGCTGTAACAGGAGCGCGCTACCGCAAGAGGAGCACCGAAGCCACAGGAACAGCGCAGCAGGCATCGCTTACTAAAAGGTGCCTAAATTTATCGTTCGCCCTCTCGATAGGTGAAGAAGATCGTAGCCGCCGCCGGACCTTGAAATCAGCATCGCCGGTGCCAAGAGCAGGTTCCACCAGTGGCACGATTAAGTGGTCTCGCATGGCGTGGCCCCATCCATTCAGCGGCCTGTCACCATCGCGTTGTCGCCATTCGGCCTATTTATTTTGTTCCGTAAGCCATGGCGTGCCTTTGCAGATGTGCTGCACCCTCCTGCCTACAACAGCCTAGGCGACATGCATATATTTTTTTTTGCTGCAGCCACTTTGCGTTCTTGCGCGTTCATGCCCGTCTTGTTCATGCTGCTTAGACTCGGCGCTCTCGATTTACGAGGGGCGCTTCTTCATCGTGTGCCAATGCGCGATCAAGACGTTAAGATGCAGAAACTCGGCGCATCCGGTTAGCGCAGATTTGATGCGTATGAAATAAGCTTCCTCGTTTCCTCGAATAATAGATGAGTTTCTCTCGGCTGCAACCATATACGTGCCGCGGCGCCCCGACGGCCTCCTTTTCGTTCTCCCGCTGTTCGGGAGGCAACGCAAAAATACTTTGTTCCCGCCGTCGGGGATTCCCGCCGCATTCCAAAAGGGAAAGAAGTTGCCCATGATAAGGTTTTGGCACTTTAGAAGGTGGAAATATGTGAAAATTATGATTTCACAGTCAATTTTTCTTCCTTTGATTGCATGTATGAAAAGAAATGTCAGAAATATTCCGATATGCACCAACATGCAATAGAAGCAGCGCCACCCTGAGAAGAACAAGGCCATGGGAAAACAGAAAACACTCAAGAATGAGTGGCTTATAGCACCGACTGCTTCAAGGAGAGCAAAAGTGCACATGTGGCGGATTGTGTTGAACTGTTCTACGCGTACTTGCAAAATGCTAAGCCTGTGTTTGTTGCAGCTTCAGTAAGATTACATTCTGGATAGAAGGAGCTCCGTAATTACCAGATGACTTGAAAATGGTCGTAAAATGACCCTGAGTACAGCTGTGTCGATAATAGCGCTCTCTCTCTCTCTCTCGTCCGTAGCTAGGGGCGCTGAGGTGCACCAGGGCTATTACGCGCTGTATATATTGTACACATGTACGGTATATATATATATATATATATATATATATATATATATACGCCACGCTCCATCTTCCGGAAGCCGGAACCGGAACGTTCCGGCTTCCGACGTTTCGGACGCTTCCGACGTTTTGCCCGAATGATCCCCCGGCCGGTGCTTCGCCCACTCATCATCATTCACTTCGTGGATATGCGGTGTTTTTTATTTTTTTTTATTTGAGTATTGAGCCTCTTGAGTAGACAACCCCAGGTTCGCCCAGAACGACTATAATACGAATAAAAACTGTGCATTTGTTAGGGCGAGGACTGCCCGGCGTCAGGCCTACGCAACGTGAGCGTGTATGGCGAATCTCACGTCCCGAGGAGGCACAATGTTGCGTGAACGTTGCTTGCTTGAACGGCACACCATCAGAACTGGAGGACACTTAAGCTTCGACTTTAAGAGTGTAACGCGATAGCATTCAAAGATCCCTGGCTGCAATCAGGCTTTTTTCTCGTATATTCAAACTACAATCCGACGCTATCTTGTCTGTAGGTTGTAGTTAAGTCGTACTTTACGATTTTTCTGGCGCATTTTACTTTGATAAATTCAGTTTTTGTTCACTAACCCCTTGCGCCACGCGGAGGGCCTGTGTGGTCGGGGTGCTTCGGGATGAATTTCTCCGCCACGGATGCCACGGACGCCGATGCTTACGCCGACACCGACGCTGAAGCCGAATTTTCTGCGATAAGGAGCCCTTAACGCTATCGTGTTAATAGACAGTTTTAGTGTAGCATAAAGCAGCAAACGCAAAGAGTTAGCATTAGCGTTGCGTGAACCAGACTGCGCATGCGCTGTACGTAAACGGTGCTGGAGCTCTTACGTACGTGTGCTATTTTCGGGATTCAGCGGTAAACGCTAACGCACGCAAGGCGAGCCTTACGTACGTGCGACAACATGGCGACGCCAGTCGAAGTGAGATCTGCCCGCTTCGGATCTATCGAGTCGTCGGCCTGCTCTGTTCGGCTCATTCGTTCCCCCCTATGCTAGTGTTTGCTTTAGATTTGTGTGATGATGCTTCGACAGCGGCGTACAGGTTACAAATGCGTGTTCTTTTCCATATACGTTCTCGAAGCATCGCAGTAAGCTTAACGAGAGGGCTTCTTCATGTTTGCTCATGTTTGCTCATGTTTGCTCATGTTTGCTGTATCCACCTCGAGATGGCGCCCAAGTGTATTTCGCTCATTCGCTCGGTGTAAAGCCGCGACGTTGAGCAGGCCGCTTCTTGAGGACACGTACAACCTGTGCGGTCGCTCTCGTTCCCGAAGCATGAGGGCGTCTATGTCATCCCAACTTAAAAAGTACGGGTATTATGGGTCCCACAGAACACTCGATTGCGGCATGCAAACAAAAATAGGTGTGTTTCGCGACTCTGACAAAACAGCACAGAAACCAAACACCTACATGCGTAAATAACGCCGCGACTGTGGCTTTGGATAAGCTTGACTTGGGGACACACTTGCCGATTCAGTATTGGATTAGCTCGGCATTTCGTGAGATTTGGCTTTCGAGTACTTTGGGTTTTTACATCTATATGGCGCCGTATATGTTTGCGTGAGCATTTGGCTCCGTTCCGCTATTCTAAAACACTACCTTGTGCCGGGCAGTGCAGCCTTTCTTTGCGTTAGCGTAGCGTCGCACGCTAACGCTAACGCAAGCATTTTACGCTTCACTAAAACTCACTGATATAACGTTGGTATAGATCTTTTTACGTTTCCTTGTTTCCCTTCTCGGGTTTTTCATTTGGGCATGCCGCGGCGCCTCGCACGCGGGCTCGCACTTGGTCTCGCGCGAACATACGCAACCACGCAACTTAAACGCGGAACACGAGGCGTTGTACATTTTCATGACCTAACGTTGTGCGCAGCTGCGACAGCGTTGCACGCCAAGTATGCAACGGACTGTACCGGGTGTTCATTTTTAGGTATTGCGGAATTTTAAAAAAATCGCTTGTGGCAGGTAGCATAATTCTTATCGTTGAGCTGGGTTATTCGAAGAGGCGGACATAACAGTAGCACGAGAAATCAAAACACATATTCATCTAATTAACAAAGCATCACGAATTAACTTCTTAGTTTAATTACTTTACGACAGATTGAGATGTACGAGTTGTGGCCGGTGAGCTTGTCAGGCGTGTTCACTTGTAATGAATTTCCAGGATGACACCAGTTTCGAGATATTATTTCCCAAAGTGTGGGACGAAATACACGGGCGTTCCAGTTACTTTTGCGCTTTAGTGTATAAAACAGCATTTTCGTAAAAAAAGGTAAGTGCAACAACAGTGCATTTTTACGGCGAGTTTCATGGCACAAATTGGCTTCAAATTGGTGTCATTCTGGAAAAAAGAAACCGAAAAAACGCCGCATATCCACGGGGTGAATGATGATGAGTGGGCGAAGCTCCGGAGGGAATCATCGGTAAACCGTGAATCTTCCGTGTAATTCGCCCAGTCTCGCCGCACTAAATCGAACGATTGACTTCCACCACTGACACGCGCCATATGTGACGTCATTCCTATTTTATAACAGCGCCCTTCATTATAATTGCAACATCTCCCGCTTAAGGGGACGCTAGCACAAACGCATTAGAAACGTGCAGTACTCTCTAGTAAGGGGGAGAGGCCACAGCGTCTTACGCAGTCGTTTACACATGCCGGAACGTGCACCGCGTTTGCCGACGCCATCACATGACTGCTGAGCGAGTATAACCCCCGTATTCATAAACGCTCCTCGACTTGAACTTGACTTGCCACCGCCTTCAACGCGTTTCGAACGCGCTGCCCAAGGCGGTGGCAAGTCAAGTTCAAGTCGAGGAGCGTTTATGAATACGGGGGTAAGGCGGAGAGGCCACAGCGTCTTACACCAGCTTCTTACATGGGCCGTAACGCGCTAGCACAAACGCGTTAGAAACGCGCAGTCTTTCGTTAATGTTGGGTATTTATTGTCATCGTGGTGCGTGTGTCGAAGTCCGCTTCGTGGCGTAGTGGTTGGCGCCGCGCGTTCGGAAGCGAGGGGTCCCTGGTTCGATTCCGCGCTACCCACACAACTTTCGGAATTTTTTTTTCATAAAAGTAGACGTGGCTACCTACTACGACGACGACGACTACGACGACGATGACTACATACTACAGAGGAGGGACAGACCCACACCCTAAGGAGCTTCGCCCCTAAAAAAACGACTGAGAGTTTTTGGACATGAGGGGGATGAGTTTCATACTGGGCCCCAAGTTGGCGGAGGAAGAATATTAGACGCACGCACTGCGCTCAAAGCTTACAGCATTAGTTCTTTCTTCTATTATCGGCGTAACCTTGCCACGCCTTCCATCATTACGCGTCCTTCTTTTGTATAGTATCTTTAAAATACACAATTTTCGTTTTACTGGCAGCGAAACACGCGTTCGGTAACGAGCATTCCGCGTATGCCTCGCTTCTTATCGGCGCAAAATAAAAACGTGCCGGGCCGAGTGAATGACCCTCACACCTACGCGCACTCGATCCGTTTTATTCGAATGGCTTTTGGCAGCGTAACCCGGCACTACGTTTGACACCGTGCCCAGTGTCCCATTCCAGATGTCGCCGTGTATATATACCAGCCTTGGTGGTCGCACGTGTGAGGGACCGTGAACAGCTGTTTCTTTATTTGAACGCGTGCCGCGAAGGCAGGGCAGCCTGCTTCTGTTCGTGTCACTCGCTTATATACATCCTTATCGCGAGACATTGCTCCGCTGCTCAAGCGCCAAGTGATCAACATCTGCTTAATCGGATTTCACGCGCTCTGTCCTTCGAGCGGCTTTGTGTTGCAGGTGGATGCGCCCGTGGTCGCGCGCCAAGTCGACGCACTGTTCACCATTTCCAGCGAGAGATACACTTTTGACTGCCAGACGTTTCACTAGGTCGAGAAAGAGTGCCTGCACCGAGAACAAGAGACGCTGATTTTAATGAAAAGCCGGAGACCTTAGCCTTGTTGATGGCGCGGCATGCAAATTCACGTGTTCTACGCGAATATGTGCGCGTCATCACGCAAAACGAGACAACAGCCTTGTCATCACTCACGGACACGCACTCATTTAACGCCTCACTTGTAGCTCTCACGAACACCAGAAGCGCCTTCGCCGCACACAATGCGTAAGCGCTGCATTGGTCGCAGACCTGCGATGCCCCCGCATGCTTCACGCTCGAGTCGCACTGAAAGTATACTGTTTAACGATTGCAGCCACATAGAACAAGTTGCAAATCTTCGGAATATAACACATAGAATGCGTGGGCGAGAAAAGCTGGCCAGAATGGCCGACAGATTGAACTGTTTGTGCAGGACAGTGCTTCAGTTCTCGTGTAAGACAGAAAGTGTGATTTATTGCGTCCACAACCACAGCTCCAATGCGCATATTGAGTCTAATGTTGTCTTGTTCATTCGCTTATATTCTCTAATTTAAAAAGTCTAAATCTTTTGTGAATGCAAATTGCCTTCTTAGGATACTTCGCGCATGTTTCCGGGACCTATATCTGTGTTGACCCAAATTGGCCTTTCTCGCCAATTTGGGTAACTTTGCATGTTCCGCTCTATATTGAAGGGAAGTGCGAGAGAAGAGCCCAGCGGCCATACATGACTCGCTTTGTTGCACTCCCGCAGCACTCAGAATTAAACCACCAGTTGAGGTAGACCAGAAATGTTTCTTCGGGCCACCTTGTGGCTGATAAGCATATCAACGCCTGCATCACAGCCATGATGATTAAGGTAGTGGTGATTTCACGAGCACCTGCGGCGATCTAGACCACTTGCGGCGATCACAGTCATACGTCATCAGATGGCATTGCCCAAGACTGTCTATAAATTATACTTAAGTAAAATGGCAAACGGCGTGAGTTGGTGTGCATTCAAAATTCATACACACAAAATCGTTCATTGTAGAGCCATCCGAGGTAGTGCCGACGTTTTGAATACGTTCCTACATTACTACATCACTTTGGATACATGCGGATGTGCAATCTGATTGGACAGGATTGTTTCGTTGTGAAAATTTGTGAACAGAATCAGAAATGTATTTCATACATCAACAAAGTCTTCGGATAGAGCGACAACAAGATAACATTGAAAGCAAGAAGAGGAAGCACAATTTTGCACACTCCTGTGTAAAAACACCTTGCACCTGTAGTCTATAAAGAAGATCAAGCTTCGAGTATTTCCCCTTGACTTTCCGCTCATACAAGGGCATATATTTTGCGACCTCACGCCATAACAGCAATATTTATGAACTGCAATACTCACTTATAGAGATCCGTAGCATTCGAACAAATACAAAACATTCGCAACCATGCTCTCTCCAGCTTGTCAAAGTTTCACCTATAAAGCAACCATTCACCAGAGACTATGGGCCTGTTTAAAGATAATACACACATTAAAGCGCTAAGTGCCTATTCTAGCAAGTTCTGAAAGATGGTGATTTCGCGGTATTTTCGGAATATGAATTCACAGTCCGTATTTTGTGTATTGGAAAGAACACAATTCAAATGTTTTTCGGGACAGTGTGGTACCTGGATAACACGAACCCGCATCTTTTAAAGAAACTATAGGCGTTCGAATGGTAGGCGATGACTGAACGTATTTGACAAAAGGTTTCAGAGCGCGAAACTGCGTCTTTGTGGAAATGACTGCTGACCTTCATTGAATGCACAGCGCAGCGGCAGTGGCATGACCCGACTTCGAGTGCGGTACTTACGTTTCTTTTTTTATGTAACTTAATCCGTGCTTTTTGTCGCTTCACCTTTTTGCTTGTTTGTTTTCTTGCTACATTGCGATATTCTACGTTACGTTTCCACTTTAGTGAATATCGCACTTGCGACCGGACGAAAAGTCTATATTTTTCTCTGTCCTGTAGTGGAGTACATCTTCGCGGGTCGCTCTCTAAGTGGGTGGTAGAACATGGAAAGCCGAACGGGCTGGCGCCGAGAATCACAGCTGCAGGTGACGCGACCCACTGCCTCCGCTTGGCGCTGTCTCGCACGAGAAGTTCTGCTGCGAGTGCTCCAATAGCGTCGAAAGAGGTGCGGCTGACCTTACGAGACCGAAATGGGTGCAACCTCCCTGCCTTCAGCCAATCGCAATCACGTTTGTTCTACGCGTGACCAAAGAGGCGGCAGACCGCCGGACATGCCCACTTTGGCACGCTCACTCGGCAGTTGGAATGCGTCCCACATTCATAAGACCTCCAGTGAGAGAGGGTGCGGCGCTGACGGAAGGGAGCAAATACCATTATTTCCGATGATCAAGCAGCGCCATTCCTCTTGCCTGCCTCGTTTCGTAAGCTTTCATCGCTTTTTCTTGTGAAGCTTATATATAATAATGAAACAAAGGAATAGTTGTCAGTCTCCATTAAAGGAAACTGTTCGTACGAACGGAGACCATGTTGCCAGCTAAAGCGTCCGTACAACGGCAGAGGGCTTTTCGAGAAGCTTAGCGAAACCACGGCCTCGAACAGGGTGCTCAATAGTGAGGTATTTTCTTGGACACAATGGCGCTGAGCGCGAATGCCAACCTCCAACGCAGCGTCCGAAAGCGGTAGCGCGACTCGCAATTTCCACCTACCAGCGCTGAAGCAAACGCCTTAAAACGTTCGCCACCAGGATTGGATGCATGTATGGTGTCCGTGGGTACATATATGGCCTGAGTACTGTTTGCGGGAGCTGTGTGTACGACGAAAGCTAGGTGTGACGAGAGCTTTGCAACCGGAGCCTTCTGGCTGCCGCCGTATTCTGTACCCCACTGACGCTAGCGTGGGCGTGCTCGAAAAAGATAGCAGACTGTGGCTAAAGTTTGGGCGCCCACTTGCAACAGTCTATAAAATACGAGCCTTGGACGTTGTTAAGCAAGGCGCGATGACTGCCATGCGGAAGCAGATCGCAGAGGCCGGTTCTTCGGGCACAGCCTGTTCTTGCCGGTGATAGCTATCGTCGCCTTATGTTCTTGCAAAGGGAATCTGAATTTCATCAGGGCAGCGATATATGCTTTTTGGTTCATCGTATGAAGACAAGATATAGCGCGAAAAAATTGTCATTGTCATCCAGAGCCATGAAAGCGATAGTGAAATTTAGCCTTGCGTTCGAGTTCAACGCGTGGCGACATGGCGTTGTGCCATGTCGCCACCGTGGTTCAACGGTGGCGACATGGCACAACGCAGCAAGCGAGACATTAGCTACTGCAGAGCAGGTACAGTGCCCTGGCAGATGCCAGGCGTCTCACAACGCTGATGCGATGAGGAACACCGGCAGTGATTTTACTGGCGTCGCAACTGAACGGTGCACAAGACGAGAGCGACGTCTTTCCGTAGCTGCATTGCTGCTAAGGGAGCTGTTGCTGTCCTGACGAAGAGAAGACTTCTTGTTGGAATTTTGGCTCCAGGGACATTCCTTGTTCTGCCGAATTTCATCACTTTAACAGGAATGAAACATACATAGCAGCAACTAATTCATGCTAGTTTCGTAGACCAATTAAAGCGACTGTGTTAGTGGTGATTACTGCGACTGTGTTAGTGGGGATTATTCAGCAGGCCCCTGTGCTATGGTATAGGGTAGCTAGCTTTATATAGAAAGGTCAAAGGGGTTGATAAAGTGTGGGGTACGTTGCGTGGAGGAGTGTGAGGTGAGGATAAGTGTTGGTCTGGAGATATCTACAGGCCGTGGCTTCAGTTATAGTCAGGGATTGGTGTCGAGGCGGAATCGTTCTCGAAAGGCGGTAGTGTTGAAGTATTTCACAGTAAGGGCCCCGCTTCACAAGCACTGCACACTTACTCAGGGGCAAAGGACAGGCTCGCAAGCCGAACGTGTAACTCGCTGTCGGAGAAGGAAATAACAAGATTCGAGATCGCGTAACCACAGCAAACGTCACATTCCACCGAGCCAAAGCTCGTGACACGGCTCGCAAAAACGATGGGCACGCCGACACAACGAGCGTTCGTTGAGAAACCAGCTGTCGCCAACAGCGGCCACGCTGTGTTGTGATGACGTGACGGGAGACGCTCTCAATATCGACGACTCGTTCGACGACACGACAGCGCCTGAGAAATGCTCGACGCGGGGGGAGAGTGATCGAAAAGAACCAGCCGAGCATGAGGCGTGCGCTCTCTTTCGACCGCAGACGAAGACAACACTGCTCGCGAGAGCGATCTATAGCCCTCCGAAGCGATCAGGAACATCAATCTCTTTCTCTCACTTTCATTAAGCCGATGAAAGCAGCGCACGCCGATCTTCCCTCAACAGCTTATCTGCGAATACAGCAGAAGCTTCAGCCACCGCACCAGCTATTAAAACTATAGACGCAGGGGGGCAATCGTCGATAATTCTTACAGATTCCCAAGTGGCATGTAGGCTCTTCCTCACGCTACCACACAGCACCACTCACCTATTAGGATCCAACCTAACGCTGAACCGCATGATCATCTTGTGCCCTTGTCACATAGGGCTCGAGGGCAATGAGAGAGCGGACGGCGCAGCTCGTGCTTTTGTAAACCGAGCGGCCGACCACACGACGAAAACCCCTTCTTACCGCGAAACATCCTTGAGCACCAACGGCGTGAACAACGAAAGTGCAGCCCACCACACCCTGATCTATTCGGGGCGGGACTCTTACGACTCGCACCGAATACAGACGCACACATATCCAAACCCTTATTTTAAAAGTGTCATTCACCCCAAACTGTACAGCGTTCGCTGTCCGTGCATGGTGCGGAGGCCGGCCAACACTTGACCACATTACGTGGGATTGCCAGTACAGGCCACGCAAAATTGACGCACCACAAATAGCCGGCAAGCTTTCCGCAAGGGAGCAGTGGGAGGCTTGGCTCGCCATCGAGGATCGGGAGATGCAACTAGCGCTCCTCGACCAGGCTTGGCGGACCGCTCAAGCCAGCGGAGCCCTGGACTAGGGGCTCCATCCACCCGCTCGCTATGCCTGTTATTTTAACAAACGTTTTGATATATATATATATATATATATATATTCTCTGTAAAGTGTAAGTCAGAACACCACCATGCAAAAAATGATTGTTATAACGGTGCACTCACTGCAAGACATGGAATGTGTGCCAGGCCACTCACAAGCTCCATACGAGCACGAGAGCTGACGAAGATTTTGTTCAGCAGGATGGCAAATTTGTGCTCCGGGCAGATGAAACGCAACGTCACTCGCCTCAGATTCGGCGTCCTTTGTAGCACATTTGTATTTCAATTATGGGGCGATTTCTCTTTAGGTATTTTTTTCTGCGGCGATATTTGTTACCTGGACCTTCTTCATAAATTAAAATCCGCGCTTTGAATACATTAGCCCTTTTTCCATCAGCGTGTACGTTTCTGACTTTTCTGTTGGAACCTTTTTCTGTTGCACGGCGTTTATGAGCGCAAGAAACATTGGCGTACTGTTACCACGCGCTGAAGGAGCACAGAAGCAACGGGCGCTGACTTTGTCACGTGAAATAGATGTGATTTAGCAGGCAAAACGGCCCTGTTGTCGTATGTGGCGTAAACTTCGGCCTCATATACATTCGTGCTCGTAAAAATTTTCACGATGGACAGTTTTCTTGAAATGTGCAATTTATGCAACTCAGAATTTACTTGCATTGATGCTCTAGGCTGTTTATTTTGCGTTTCTTGCACAAATTCCAATGGGTCGTTAGTTATTGTCACTTGCCCGGAGAATAAGCCCTTCTGGGTGGGATAGCTGATACACGATTTCCTGTCGGAAACAGTTTTTTAGGGTACGAGAAGAAAAGAAAAGAAAGAAATTCGACAAGAACAAAATCTGAAAGTACAGAATTCGACTGTAGAGTGTTTTGTGTTAAATTTGTATGTAACGTGCCTACGAAGGAAATTTTGTTGGCATGACGACTGCCCGTATATTGATAGATATACTTTAACAACGTTATACGCCTAGCCACCTGTTGCAGTGTCATGTACTGTGTTCTGGGCATAAACATTGTTAATGCTATATACTCTATCAACTCGATGAGCAACAATTATTTTGATTTAATGAAAGGCCCTATCTAATTCGAATAATTGTACACTTTAGTGGCATTGATGTTCGCTTGTCTTGTGTGATTTTAAATCACTGGCGCTTTCTTCGCCGGAGATTGCCACCGTTACATCTGAGGACCGAAGGTGAGAGCCTGTATTTTTCGGCGTTTCCTTGATATTTTTACATGCCTCTTTAGGGAGTGTCGGCGATGCTCGGCTTCAGCTTGACTATAGAGACGGAGTTTTGTCTAGAGACACAAAACACATGTTTGCATGGCACTGTGGTGGTTTAACCACACAAAACCCAAACATAATTGCGCAAAAAGAGGATTAAAACAACTTGTTCCCCTTCATTTCTGTCCAAGCACAGCACGTTAGCACAAAACACTATGATACGCTCCACGAGTAAATAAATCATTAGTTGAATATTTAATGAACTAGTAGTTGGTTTACTGAACTATACGCAAGTAGAAACCTGCTGCAGCAAACATTAACCAAAAAGAAGAAAAAAATCCCAGTTTAGCCACAAAGGCGAAGCATCGATTGCGACAGCAAATCAGTAGATAGCTATACGAAGTAAGGATAGTAGTTTTCTTGGCCGCATAAACTTGTAAACCTGGGATTATTAACCAAGCAGCGACCAATGGACCTTCATGCTTTATCTCGCTTCAACGCGAACGAAGCGGCGAGAACACCGCGCACGCGAACCTATCCGCCTTCATCACACCTAGACTCTGTCCCCGTCGCAGATGGCTTTCAAGACAGGGTCCACGAGGCCCTGTTCAGCAGCACCATACGCAGCCGCCGCCAGAAAAGAACGCCCCCCCCCCCCCCCCCCCCGACCAGGTGCCATGCGCATGATGGAAGACGGCGCGCTTCGTTTCCCTCCTCGCCTGCCTTCCGCCCTTGCACGCGCGAGATCAAACCGCCATCCAGCTTTCACCCTCTCAAGCTTTCACTCGCACACACAGCATCCAGCGCGAGGCCACGGTGTTATCGCCCTTGGACTTTCTACGGAACATCAGTGCGACGCCTACGACCATGGCGCAAACGCGCCGGGAGTGTCCGTGTAATTGCTATCGCAATAAAAAGGCTACCATGGGATTTACGTTAGTATTCCCGCGTTTTGGTCAAAATTTAGAGGTGTCAAATTGAGCATATCGAGCATGAGGCATGGCTGGAATTTTCATTTACAAACCTTTCCGGTGCTTTCGTGAATACCAGCCCTGGTACCCTATAACGTGAAACTTTAGCAGCTGGTATATTTTCATTTTGCCCGACATTACCGCTTGAAGGTGCTGGTGCGTAGTACTGCATTTTCATTATAATATCTATCGCGATACAGCGATAACAGGGATAATGCATTCAGCTAAACCGCGAAAATAAATAGAAACAATACAAAGAAAGGCCATTCGATTCATCCTTAACAAATTTAAACGTGCAGACTCTCCCACTAACCTTCTAGCTATTTCTGGGCTCCTTACTCCAGAAGCACGAGCGAAACAGGCACAATTAAAATTTGTTTATCAACTCCTGCATAATTATTTCAAAATTAGCATTTCAAAAAACATTTCTTTTCACGAACACGACCTACCAGGTCGTGTTCGTGAATAAACACACAAATATACAAAAACTTAAGTACACAAGTGTATGTGTGTGTGCGTGATAACTTTAATAAATATCCTGCAAATTGATGGCCTGGGTCTAGGCCGCGCCAGGGGCAGCAGAGAGACCCTGTCTCTCAGTAGCTTCCCGGGCTTGCTGGATGGCCCAAAGTTGGTCCTGGAGATCAGAGCTAGTCAGTGCGGCTCTCCACCACGCCCTTAGTTCATCCGGGGGGACTGCAATTCTCCTCTGAATTATGCGGGTAAGGTGTACCGGGTTCGTGCAAGTTCTGGTTTGAAGTCGCCTCCAGTCAACCGCCTGAGACCTGTGTAATGTTGGGCTAGGAGGTGGATATGTACACCGACACTTTCTGTAGAATTGGGTAATGTCACTGAATGAGCCAAGTCTAGCCCTATCCCTCCGTTCCATCTCCACCTCGTCCAGAGCCCCCCCTCCTAATCGGGCGCGGTTAATAAGCGCTCGCGCAACACGACGGGCGGACTCGTTAAGGTTGGGGTTGGCGGTGGAGTCGCACTCTGTATTGGCTGGGAGCCAGTTGATTTCCTTGTCGTAACATTCCTCCGATGATATGAATTTGGTTTTACTGTTTAGAGTTCTTGCAGCTTCAACTAATATACGTCCTCTGGCATAATTTCGTATAGCCGATTGAGAGTTGCTAATAATGTATCTATATTTGGGAGAAGCGACATCCAGAGCGATGGCAACCTCCTCCGCAATCTCAGAGGCACTGGTTTTGATTAAGCACGTGCGTACGCTCTCTTGCTTTGTAATAATTGCTACTGCTGTAAACGCTTGGTGATTTGAATATTCCGCGGCGTCCCCGAATACTGCTTCCTTATCATTACCACAGACTTTGAGTAGAGCTTTAGCTCTGCTCGTTCTCCTGCCCTGATTGAATTCCGGGTGCATATTTTTTGTTAAATTGGGGATTTGAATCTTGCTGCTGATCTCTCTGGCCAACGTAACCTTGGGTTCTTGCTGGTTATGGTAATTTATTCGTAATTTATCGAGCGTAGTTCTGCCAGTCCGGGTGCTCGCGAGTTATTCCAGCTGACCTATTTGCTGAGCTTCAATCAATTCTTCTAAGCTGTTATGCATGCCCAGCTGCATAATTCTCTCTGTACTGGTGCTGTCGGGCAAGCCTAGGTCCTGCTTAAAAGCTTTCCTTATGAGCGCATTGATTTTGTTCTTTTCTGCCTTGTAGCAGTTAAGGTGCCCAGCTATGCAAATGATGTGGCTTATAGCAAAAGATTGAATGAGCCTATCAACGCTAGCCTCCTTCATTCCCTGGAACTTGTTCGTGATTCTCCTAATCCGCCTAATAGCGTTAGTGACCTTGGTCACGAGCTTTCTAAGAGTTTCGCCATTAGTTTCCTTCGACTCAACGTTGAGTCCCAGAACCCTAATTTGTTTAACGATGGGGATGGCCCCGCCATTCTTCGTACGAATCTGTATCTCTTCGTACTCTCTCTCTCTCTCTTTGATGTACCCCTTGGGCGGCCTGCCCTTGAGGGTTTAAAGGAGAAGCTCTGATTTCTCTGGAGAGCATTCAAGCCGCGTGCCTGTAAGCTACTCCTCCACTTTGCCTATCGCTTCTTGTAATTTCTGTTCTATTTCTCCATCACTGCCTTGCGAGATCCAAATGGTAACGTCATCTGCGTACAAGGAGTGATTGATTCCTTCAATGTTTTCGAGCTTTTCCGGCAATCCTATCATAATGAGGTTAAAGAGCATGGGCGATATCTCGGAGCCATGAGGCGTACCAGAACTGCCCATGTCCCTCACCTCTGACTTGAGTTCCACCATGGTGAGGGTATACCCTTCTTATTCGTTAGAAAGTCTCCGATGTAATTGTACGCCCTTTCTCCTAGGTTTAGGTTGCAGACCTGAGTGAGTATGGCCGAATGTGCTGCTTTGTCGAATGCTTTCTTGAGATCGAACCCTAACATAGCTGTGATGGACCTCGTTTTACTGTCTAGTACTTTCTGCTTGATGTGCAGCATAACGTATTCCTTCCATTGTTGTGGTACAGAGCCCTTGGTCCAGCATACGTTTATGTATTTCGTAATATTCTCTATTGCCTGATGATTCAGGTTTCTTAGCAGCTTGTTATTAATCCTGTCTGGCCCCGGGGTAGATTTCGTATTGAGTTTTTGCACCACTGCTCTAATTGCTTGTGTAGTGAAGTCCTCATCCAAGGACACATTAGGCGTTCCCTCATACCGCCCATGCTCCACTATTGGGTTGGAGGGAAAGTATGTAGTGCTTGCCTCAGCGATGAGTTCATCTTTCTTCCCTTTGTGTCCGTGCATAAGCATTCACAAATTATGTTTTTGAGCTATTTTGAGATTGTCAGGATCTAGCAGGTATTTGAGTATACGCCACGTCAGACCAGCAAAAATATGTCCATCGATAGCATTGCTGAACTCATCCCATTGTTGTTTGCATAACTGTTTGCTATGCTCTTCGATCTTTTTGTTTAACTCAGCTATTCGCTTACGTAGACTCCTATTATACTTTTGTTGACGCCATCTATGTTATAATGATTGTTTCGCTTCCCACATATGTGGGAGACGACTATCAATCTTCTCTACCGGTTGGTCCGGCGTGATAGTGTGAATGGTTATGTTTACGTCTTTGATGACGTCTCTAGCCCATTGTTCTGTTTTCGATCGGCTCTTGCTTCCTGTAGTCGCTTTTTTTGTGAAACTTGTCCCAGTCGATCCATTTAACGGCTCTATTATTTTCGGCATCTACCGTTCTATGATCGCTCCCAAGGTCTTCGAAGATGTCTCTCCATTTTGCCTTTACCACCTTGTTAACGATTGTTAGATCCGGTATGGTATCTCTATTGAGCCCGGTACATATACGTGTAGGGGAGGCGGGCTCATTTACGAGCGTTAACTCTGTATCTTGAATGTCTTGCCATAGCATCTTTCCTTTTACCCTCGTATAACCATACCCCCTGGCACCGTGCGGGGCACGGGAGCCTCCCCCTATGATCAGAGGACTAGTCCCTGCCATCACCACAGCCTTTCCAGAGAGAGTTATGAAGCGCTGTCTTTTAAGGGTTGGATTACCATATAAATTTAGAATAAATATACTTGAGGATTTCTTCCATCTGGGGAGGAGTTCTACTAGCACGTGCTCAATGTCCGAGATTTTGGTTTCATGCCGAATGACCACTAGCCCTTTCCTCACTGACGTAGTTAATGTTCTGTTATTCCCGTTCAGGGCCCCGATAGCTTGATATCCCGGAGGTTTCGCTAGTCCATGTGTTTCCTGAAGAATCATAACGTCCGATTTAGTCTTGTTTCTAAGGTATTGTTGCAGGACCGCCTTTTTAGCTTCGTAGCTCCTGCAATTCCACTGCCATATTATAAGGTCTCTTTTCTCACGTTTTCCCATCTTACGGTGAGGTTACCGCGCAAGGTGGTGGAAGGAAGGAGGGCGCTCTTAAAACAATGTTAGAAGGCCTGCAATTCCCAGCTGTTTGTAAATTTTGTAGATTTCCTGCCGAACTGATCACTGACCTCCAAATACTTTAGTAGAATATAAACCTGACAATGATGTGTTTAAATCTTCCTTTTTTTCCGGTTACAATCAGTTCTTTATTATGAAAATTCTTTATTATGAAGTTCCTTATTACGAAAATATTATATTATGAAAATTAACATGTACTTTTATTCGCTGCATATATTATGTAGTGCAAATTACCTATGTGTAAAGTGCAAAGTTGATGTTATACATTTTACGTATAATACATGTTTTACCTGTATTGCTTGATCGTTAACGTGATGAGCGTTCTTTGTATCTTTACATATATATACTGCCCACCTGCTATGATCTCAGTAGAGACTGGCAGTATTGATAAATAAATAAAAAAAAACTAATGCTGCAAACCGCAGTGGTTTCCAGGAAGAATGGTTCACAGTGCAAGTTTAAGAAGGACAGAATAAGCCGCAGGAAACAAGCGCTAAGCATAATCCGGCTGATCCTTCTTAATGAGGGATGCTACATACCCGACGTGGTTGCTTAGTGGCTATGGTGTTGGGATGCTAAGCACAAGGTCGCGGGATTGAATCCCGGCCAGGGCGGCTGCATTTCGATAATTAGGACGGGAAGTGGTGCACGGAACTCACTCGTTACCTGGTAATGTTTTGGTACACACGATAGAGTGAAAAATGCAGTGAATCATATCACAGGTAATTGTAGGCTTTTTATCGCTATTCTTTCTTCCGAGTTTGCGTGATATCATGCAAGGCATACGCACATAACTGTAAAAATACCGTGACAAGTCACTAATTCTACATGTAAGGGCGGACTGCAAATGGACACCATGATGCTGATTGATACTGAAGGACGCGTCATTTTTCCAGACTTTGTTATTTTAACTATGCAAGAAAATCTACTTCGAACTTGTTGCCAAATTTTTTTTCTTAACCAGGCAAATAATGTGAACATTAAAACAGCTCAGTGGACGTCGATTGCACGTTTCATGCAACAAAAAGAACCATATCATCATTGATTAACCTTCAAGTGCTCCTTTAGAAGTTTAATAATACATGTATGGGGAGGGTGGGAGAGCTGAGTTACTATATAAACACTGTGTTCAGAATTATAGAAAACAAAACAAATAGCAACGAAGAACCTTGACATACATGTTTATAATCTGTGAATTAAATTACATGAGAAAACTCAAATTTGCAGAAATGAAGATATACATCGAGTTATCCCAATACGGTTATCTAGGACAATAAGTAAATCATGAACGATTTACGTAAACATTAATCCAAAGTACTTAAAGTTCACAAAGAGAAGAGTACAACTAGTTAACATTAAGCACTGCGACAATACAGCGATGGTGAATTAAGGGAACGAAGTTATCGGAAACTATGGCAATATTCAGCTTTGCGCCACCTTTTCTTGGAAGTGAGGGTGAGTGCTTTTCTAGAGTACTTAATTTTTTAAAACAAAGTTAACAAGTCTTCCCATTTTAAAAGGAGACAAGTCAGAAAAGACCTAATGATTTCTGCTATTGACCCTTTTCACGTCGATCCTATGGGCACTGCCATGTTTGATCACGTGGAGACGCTTCCATCTCTTACATCATCTGCCTTCGTTGCCTCCGTGTTTACAATATACGGTATGTGTATGACGCCGGCTTGGCTTAGAAAACCTCTGTTTTCGAAGATATCGTAGACGGTGACTAGGTGGACGACACGAAGCTTTGATCACAGCTTCCGAGAACATGCAAAGGCGCTTTCGGAGCTGATTAAGCTATGTCCAAACGGCGCAAGCATCGTATATGGTGCTTGTTGTAAAAGCGGGGCTAAATATCTATTCCAAGCTATCCAAACATTCCGCTCATGAATTCAGTCATGATTAGTGTGTTTTGATCTTTTTGCTTTATACGGCAAGTATTTTGAAGCAGTGGCTTGTCAGTTTCTGACTCAGCGAAGTTCCTCCGTGCGGCCACTAATTATTTTCTGCCTAATCGCTCACGGGTGCGCTCAGTTCCGATAGATTTGTTCTTGCTGCGCACAAGTCTTGAAACGTAGCTGTTTTGTACCTTGTAATGCCTTGTATAAATGTATATTACAGCTAGTAACTCGCTTATTCGTGTGGACCGTCACGAAACATTCAGCTTCGACCATTCGTGCGCCATTGGTGTAGTCAGTCATTTATTGTGAGTATAACCCATTCACTGATTCTTGATACGTCGGCGATTGAGTGGGCGTAAATTTTCCTGCCATTTGGGACAATTGTGTATATATAACGTGCGCGAAACTTACTATGACAGGAAGTGGCGCTACTCCCTTTATGATTGTTTAACGAGTGGTACTCACTCTTGCCGACGTTTTGGGGATGAAGCCCTTTCTTTGAAGGTTAGCGATACAATGCTGGCAGATCAGCAAATTTTTGTGTTCTCGAGGAAAGCCGTACATCTCGAAGTGCCGGTAACACGTACGGACAGTTGCAGCAGCGGTCCGTGAACTTGGCCAGAGATATTTATTACATTCCTTGGTATGCCATTCAATATTTTTGCAGCGAACTTTTGCACACGTCTGCAATCCAGCACGATTGGAGCAGAGTGCGTTAGCGAAAACTCACTTGTATTTCCGACAGCTTATCGCACAGAAGCAAGGTAGAAGCGGTCATGGTTTCGTATTCGTGCGCTGTCGCTGAGGCGACGAGCGGCGCGCCGCCGAAAGCGCGATCTCGTTTCTCTAGAACAAGCTGCACCGCGAAAAGGGTCAACCCTTCCGTGTCTTAACGCGTGTAACCGACCTCACTTATCAAATTGGCCCGCTCGAGCCTTCCACTCCCTCCGTCTCGCCACCTACAGACGTTGTCCACGTATCCCGCCTTAAACCTTACCGCACGCTCACACCACAGCAAGCACCGTGACGGGGCTTCAGCGGCCGGGGGTGATGTCACGGTACTATTCGAGCAATCCGCCTGGCCGTTGAGGCCGTGAAGACTCACCGTCCCCCCCCCCCCTACCTACGTGTAGGTTAAGGGGCGGGCACCCCAGCTCTGTGGAGGAGGAGGAGGAGGTACAAACTTTTATTTAAACCAGCAGTTTAGTTGGCTGGGCCTAGGCCACGTGGGGACATCGAGGTCTTGCCCCTGCGCCGCCTCGCAGGCTTGCTGGGTAGCCCAGAGTTTGTCGTCGAGGTAGGAGCTGAGCAGGGCGGCGTGCCATCTCGACGAGAGGGTCACGGTATTATTTGTCGGATATTGGTCTTTACATTCCCATAGCATGTGAGGAAGCGATGCTGCCTGAGTCTTACAGATCTTGCAAATGTTACTAGGGTAGGTGTCCGGGTAGAACATGTGGTAACGTGTTAGTGAGGGGTACGTGTTTGTCTGTAACAGGCGAAGGGTGGTTGCCTGTGCTCTGTTTAGCTTGTGATTAGGGATGGGGAAGATTCTTCTGTTTAGATAGAATGATTTCGTAAGGTCGTTGTAGCTCGTGAGGCGATCGCGTTCCGCGCGTGCACCTGCGCTGTCTCCGGCACGGTTGACAAGGCCTAGTGCTATGGAGTGAACGACCTAGTTGAGGTTGGTGAGGTGCGGATGTGCGTCGCAGGCGTGCGCTGGGAACCAGACGAGTGATTTGCTTTTCAAGTGAGTGAGGGGCTTGGTGTAGGATGCGTAGCGCTTGTTTTGAAATACGACCTTTGATGTAATTGCTGATTGCCATGCGGGAATCGCTCACGATGGTGTGGCAGTCCGGATCAAGGGTGGCCAGGGCGATGGCCACTTCCTCGGCCGTCTCGGCGTTTTGGGTTACGATGCTGGCGGCATGTTTGAGCGAGCCGCCTACTGTGGTAGCCGCGGCGAAGCGGTGCCCGTCTTGATATTCAGCTGCGTCGACGAAGGTGACGCCCGTGGTGTCGCCATAGGATTTAATGAGGGAGGCAGCCTTTGCCTTCCGACGCACTTTATTGTAGTCCGGGTGCATGTTTTTGGGAATAGGGTCGGCATGTAGCCAAGTCTGTACGTCGCGTGGAATTTGGTATGTGTCTCCATGTTGACGGTGGTAGGTGATGCCGAGTTTAGTTACAATGTGCCGGCCCGTTTCTGTGAGGGTGAGACGCTCCAGATGAGACCGACGCTGTGCTTCGATTAATTCGTCTAGGGTGTTATGGAGTCCTAATTGGAGTAGAAGTTCAGTGCTGGTGTTGTTTGGCAGTCCTAAGGCTATCTTGTAGGCGCCGCGTATAATGTTGTCCAATCTAGTCTTGTCTGCTTTGCACCAATTATGGAAGGCGGCGACGTACGTGATGTGACAGATCACGAGCGAGTGACAAAGGTGGAAGAGGCTTTCTTCTTTCATGCCCTGTCGCCGGCTAGTCACTCGTTTCAGCAGCCGCGATGTATTGGCCGTCTGTCGGACGATCTTGGATATAGCCGTTGAATTTGCGCCGTTGGCTTCGATGGTCATGCCGAGAACCCGGATAATGGAGACCACGGGTATGGTTCCACCATCCCTCATGTGAAGTTGGATTTCCTCGTAGCGGCGTTTATGCGTAGATCGTAGTGGTGGGCGTCCACGGAGCGTGGGGCGGTATAGGAGGAGCTCTGACTTCCCGGGGGAACGATCGGAGTCCCGTGCCTTCGAGATAATATTCGACGGCATCGATGGCGTCATGCAGAGCGGTTTCAATTTGTCAGTCGCTGCCCGTTGTGGTCCAGATGGTAATGTCGTCGGCATTGATGGTGTGTTCTATGCCGTCGAGCTCTGTGGAATAATAATGTTTTCAATCAATCAATCAATCAATCCTCAAGAGGAGCGTCGATGAAGAAGACGTTTTTGATCTGGCGCGCTCTCACCCATATGGTTCAGCGCTTCATCGCTTTGTAATTATAATGTAAATACGCTTTCCTGTTGTGTCTCCAATATAATTGATTCACGCTCGTGCAAACCCTCCAGCACAATCACAAAACCTGCGTTTCTTTTCTTCATTTCAAAAGTCACCTATTTAATTGGCATTGATGCGGTTCCGGATCCCGACGCTGCACGACGTCTATTATTTTTTTAGGACGGCCAACTTGGTCGATTCCTTTAAGGACGGCCAATTTTGAGATCCCGCAGTAACGTTTCGACGGCGGCAAGTTCAACAGCTCCAGGCGTACGTGATATGTGCAGATATGTCGGTTCAGTGAAGTTACCAAAATTCTCTTCCGGCCTGCGAACTTGCTCCTCGATGCTATCTGCAGCTGACCGGCTTCACATGGTCGTGTTTCTTCGCCTGCAGTTGTGTGGTCTCGCCGGCTGATGTGTACAGACCACACGTAAGGGTGTTCCCAGTGTGGAGCTAAACTCTATCACGAAGCGGCATAATTTATCACCCTTCGTAAAAATGTCACTCCTCCGGAACGTCCATTAGATTCGCATCTTGCGCCCCGAATAGGATTGGCCGGCAAATGCTTAAGATCCAGTTGCTGTCACGGCACCGCACAGCATTCGGTAGCGTCATTACCACGATATTTTAAAGCTTTGACGACATGGGCTGTTTGCAGGAATGCCAGCTCCTGTCTTTATATCCGGGTAGTACGGAATTCTAAAATCGTGGCAAAGAGAGATAAGCTAGGTCATATTTTGTGTTTATCTCTTTTTCTTCGGATCTTCGGAAGCGCGACACCTCCGTGTCTACCGTTTGGACGGGATACTAGAAGGGTTATGGCGGCCGTTATCACCCAATACTTGAGCCAGAAGCGACAGTTCTTTTTACGACGTACCGCCGCGCGTTGATTGTGGAGGCCGCATTAGGCATGCGTTCATCGCTGTTTACTGAAGTGGTGGGGCCAGGAGCCAATTCAGAAATGGCCGACGTCAGCGTGAGCTTTGTATCACTCCGTCCTCGGCGGCGAATTGGATTCGATGTCTTCGGGCGAATAAACAGGAGGACCTGCTTGGCGCTGCATGCAAAAAACGAATCCACTTAAAAAGACGCATCTGCTCTCTGCATTTGAGGAACCGGCTAGCAGCCCTGCGTCTCGCCGCTGGAAAGCAGCAAGTTCTGGCTGAAAAGCATGACTGAGGAACCACCCGGACTGACTACGAAAAATCTGCGTTTAAAGCCCACACGATGATAAAATCTTAACAGGTACTGCCCATACTTAGTTACGAAAATATATGAGAAGCGCTTTTTGGGTCCCATGTTTAGTATGAAGACTTCTGTGCGATAGCTGTTGTCATTTCATTGTCTTCGATATAATTTTTTCCTTATGAATACTTACCTTTCGAGGGCTGTTAGGCTAGATTATAAGCAAAATTGGCTTGATACATTGAATGTGCACAAGGTTCGCCATTTTCCCAGTACCCTTGGCCACACGCCACATTATACCAACTCATCTGATAAAAGGAACAATTGTCCCACCAGTTCAAGCTTCGCTGAGCTACACGTAGAAGGTACTGGGATTCAGGTACTGTGATTCAGTCCATGATTTTATATGAAAAAAAGCAGACTGGGAGATATAGTGCCCGTTGGTCGACAAATACCGCATTCCGCCTCACTGACTTCACGCATGGCCCTCAGGCACACCACGCATCAATTAACTGATACTGAACGTCCAGGATATCAGCACGGAATCAATAGTTTTTAGTGAAGAAGTGGTTCATGGCTGTGAGGTCGCCCAAGTACTTCCGGTATGAGATTGTAACGAATAACACGTGATGGCCGGACATAGCAGTACCCAGCCGGCCCGCTGAGTCCAAACGGGTGGCCATTACTCACCAGCTTGCCTCCTTCATGAGAAACAAATGCCGTTTCAGACTTTTCTTACACCTTTAATGTATTCTTGGAAGCAATGCTCGGGCGTTATACCGGTGATCTTCAGATTGGTTCTTGGTATCGTGCGATGAAGGCCTAGCCTATGGTAGTAACACACTGGCGAATCGCCCTTTCACTGGCTTGGATAATGGTAGCTTCAGGCAGCATACGTTCGTGGTAGCTGGTAGCTCCCGCCTTGATAGGGTCGAAACAAATTTCCTTGAAGTACACGAACTACTGAACAAGTCAAAACGCTTAATTTTAATTGATCGGATAGTGATAATAGACGAGGACGTAAATACATTAGTTTTATGTTACACACACCGTCTGCGAAATGAATGGATTACGCACTACAAGAACTAGGGGCGCTTCTGTTGTGGGTACATGTTGTGTGGGGTACGTACATATGCGCTAAGTAGGCGAAATATCAATACCATTGCAAAAACGCTTAATGACGCAGACATGAACACGTGAAGAATTCATTCTATCCCTCTCTCTCACTCTTGCTCGCCGACGTTCTCGTCATGATGACTAAAACTCCAACAATGTTCTCAAACGCACCAATACGTCTCGACAGACACTCTCTAGTGCACGTTCATTCATTTCTTCTCAATTTATGTATTTGTTTTGACCTCTGCGCCATCTGTCGTATCTGCATAGAAACTCCGCAGCGGCTAGCGGCCGTTTCGCAATAAAAAAAATTCACGCATGTCGTTTTCGATCGTGCGGTTGTAAATCACACGATGCCAAAACTAAACTAAAATGTAGGAAGTTTTTCGATAAGAAAAAAAGAGCGCTCGATCCGTTCAACGTATCTCTAAAAATAACTGAAAGGGGTCGTATGACGTACATTTAGCCACATCCAATAAAAATATTAAAAACCTTGCAAATCACGTGATATTTCATTAAGATGTCTCTGCGCTCTACAAATACCGATAAGCCTACAATAAAGGTACCTGTTTTCTTTCGTGATACATTATTTAATTACGCAGAACAGAGGTATCATCGCTCGCTCTGCTTTGTCGGTAAAAAATTCACGCCTCAATGACTCAACAAAACTGAAACAGAAATCATTCTGTGTTACCTTTCAAAGCATGCACTTGCTCTTGGTGTGCAGTGGTACGATCAATATTTGACTCTTTTAGTGCACCAGTGTAGCTAGCCCTGGTGCTTTGGCGCGTGGCATATGCGACCTTAAACTGGTAATTTTCGTTGACACATCATGTCTGTTTCTTTTCAGGCATCTGGTGCCCAACTTTCGAGGCCCTTCTCGGTCATGCGGGAAAATAAAGACAGCAAGCTTGCTGTCAAAGGCAACCTTAAAGTTTCCGGAGAAGAAAAAAAATAAACATAAAACAGCAAACAATTATCGGGCAGTCTTAACACACACAAAATGCCAGGACCACATGATATGGAATGTATGACGGCGCACGTCCTCTTTAGGAAAATTCAACATTACAGAACAACCAGGATCCGAAGACGAATCCCCAAAAAAGATCGTAATCACGTCACCTGCTGCTTGGTGCCCATTTACTGACTGAAGGCCTGCCGCCTTGCGGCTACTGCTGAAATTAGCATCCAGGTGGTCGGCTACAAGCTAAGCTGGGCGATGCAGATTGATCAGCTTTCCACGGTGAGTGTAACACGCCGAGCAAAGCACTCTCACTAATCCGCGGATTAATCGGCTCGCAGGTGCGAAGCAGACCGCTGCAGCACAGAAGCCAAAGCCCACGTTTTTCCATCCTTGAAGTCTGCAAGATAGAAGTGATACCTGCAAGAGATGGCTACATTCACGAGTGAAGAAACGTGTTTTTTGGCGACGAAGCTAATTTGCATATTTGTTTAATGTCGACCTCCTCTTGTGTTTCCTTCAGTATTTACCTTGTGTGCAAAGAGATATTCGACTGCACTCCAAGGAAGATAACTTTTGCAAGGTCGCGTTTTTTTTCCTTTTATAGGTAACGGGCTATCTTTGCTATATATAATCCTAATAGCTCAGCGCGCCTTATTGTTTCGCTTATTTTTCAGCTATAGATCTGAGTGTTGGGACGATATTATGAAATTTACGCCTGTACCTTCAACTTTAGCGGATGACGTCGCGTTTTCCGTGACGCCTTGCACCAAGCACACAGCAGCATATTATTTGCTCCAATAAATTTCGCTCATACTGTGTCCATAGAGGCCTGTCGGGCACAATAAACCTGCAAAAAATTTATTATTTTCAATTATCGCAAAAAATATATATTAAGTGTAAGCAACGAGCACTGTGAACAAATGCACGTTTTAAAAGTTATCTCGCTTAGAATTTGCGGCTGCTGGCGTATGCAACGTCGTGTAAGGCTTCCCAGATCTCACTTCTCTTCTCAGACACAGTATGAACACAAGGCCATCGATCTTAGCGTCATCATCATACCTTACTGCTTGTTCCAGAACGTGAGCGGCAGCTGCGAGCTTGAGCCGTGGAAGCACGTTTGCTATGGGATTGTCTTTTTCATGGCTTGACAATCACGTGCTGTAAACAGGAAGAATATGCAAAGAATAAAAGCAAATGAGAAATCATTAGATGATGCCACTTGTGGCAGTTTACTAAAATTTGATTCGGCTAAATAGCGCGCAAAGCTACCTAAATGCTCGCGAATCAAGTTCACGATTTCCACCCAGCACAGCGCATCTACATTCATCGTAAGGATACCAATTTCGTTTCATTCATTCATTTCGTTCACAATGTATATACACAATGCGCAAGAAAATTTTTGGTTATTAGCCGAAGGTATGTGCAAGCCAGTGGCAAACAATGAACAAAATATTGACAGGTGTGTAAGGTACAGCACAAGCAATTAGTATGTACTTCAGTGACAATAATTTTTGAACGACGCAATGACAATACTTCTGCTATATAAAGCGAACATAACGCAAATATTAAAGGAACACAAGAATTACTATGCATAAAAATTATCAACCTGCACAGAAAGAAAATGTTTAACAATGACCTAATGTCATCTCCTATATAGAATGATAATATATTCAATTTTTAAGGAATAGTGAGCAAAAGATGCACTGATGGCACTTTGAAGCATTTTTTGTACATTTTACAAGTGGAGAGATAACATATGTCTCGCTGCACTTAAGTGTAGACGCAAGTAAAATTTCTGAAGCTTTGAGGAGCCAAGAACAGCCGTCGAAAGCACGCACTCAAGTTTCGTCAGATACAGTTTCGGTCGTGTTCTTGAGCACAATAAAATATAATACTTGAGGACACGTGAACTACATACAAATTATTTAATATAGGAAACTCCGTAAAATTACTGAAGTCTGCTTTCTTCAGAGTAAGCTCGCGTATCGAGTGCCGACGTCGTTCACGCCGCTCTACTCCAGGTCCTGTGTGGAAATGTGTTGTCGGCTCAAATCGTTCGCATCATTTCCCTGTATATCCCAGAAGAAACGCACTGAAACTTCCAGCGGCTTCAACATTGTGCTTGGTAAGACCTTGGATCCTTTAACAAGGCAGGTCAAAGACGAAACCATCAGAGTGGATTTTATATCTGCGCAAAGACCATACCCTAAATACATGCGTACTTATACACTGTATAGTATAGTTCATATAGACATCTATGATTCCGTCCAAATATCCATTGCTCAAATACGTATAATGATAAAACTGCAAACTAAAAGTGAATGTGCGACATATCCTCCTTAAGAAACTTGAGATTGAACAGAACATCAGACTAGAATGAATCGTGAGATTACGCTTGAGAAGTAATGACTGCTTTATTCTTTATTTGCAATGTGCGATCAAATATCTTTAATGTGAAATCTACGAAATATTTTCAACACATAGTATAGATGTCAAACTGTGCTTGCAGTTTGTAGCTCTTCCCAAAATCTAGATCAAGCTATAGGCATGTGTCTTTTCTGAACACGACGCACTTTCAGCAACTGTATACTGGAGGTTAAAAGCTCCCTGACGCTAAAGGAATGTGCTGAAATTCATTAATAGATCTTGTCATATCTGAAAATACAACACAGTGTCCCAGTTGCCTTTCCGGCCTTCGGTTTTTTAGTGTTCGCGCCGCGTGATCGTCGAGTCCTCTCTCATCGACGCCCTTGACTGCAGGCAACAAGTCGTCTAATCGCAACACTCCCATCACAGTACAGCGTCCCAGTATCCACTCGATCGGTGCAACGCACTGACACTGCACTGCACACACGCCGCGCATCGACGAGTACACCGTCGCGTGGCCAGCACGCTCCAGGCAGCCTGCCCCGTCCTGGCGTGCCCCGGGCGTCAAATGCGGGAAGGCTGGGGACGTGACCGCCATAGGCGATGGGCGGCACGCGTCTCGTCGACCTCGCCTTCTTCGCGCGGTGGCGGTTGCAGTCATGCTGCGGGTAATAATCGTGGTGGGGGACCGCGATGACGCATTCCGATGCCGGCTTTGCACGCCGAAAGGGTTTCGCATGCCGAGAAGCTCGCCGCTGATCGAGCTGCCTGCCGCTGGAATCAACCGCGGGATCTACGCGGATGCGCTAAACCAGCACCCGGCGGTCGACCGCTGTGAGTTCGATTGAGAGACACCGGTTTTGGAACTTAGTGCGTCCACGCACAGAATCCTGCTGAAACTTCGTGTTGAACGCAACACGTTCTTTTTTTTTCTTTATCGCCGATGGCATGTGCGTTTGTCTTACGTGTGGTATTTAGGAATGACTACAATAAGAGAATCTGAGGGGCTTGATTTTACATTCGTCATAACCATACGAAGAAACTCACAACTGAGCGTGCGAAATCACAATGGAAGTGAATCGTTACTTTTAACCGAAAGGTAGAAATAATAAGGCAAAACAAATGATTGCTTTATTACTTGATGAATTACTTGATGAAAAGATAACTGGTCGCAAGTGAGGCTGAGTCCACATACTCCGAATTACGCATGCAGTAAATCATGATATGAATTACTAACACCAATATTCTCATATTTGGCAGTATTTATCCGCGGTCAAACAACGCTTGAAGCATGGGTTTCACACGCCTAACCACGGGAAGGGAGTAGCCTTTCAACACAACTGACGTATTTCCAGATCTTTGAGCATGCGCATATGTGTTGTGTTTTCGCTTAGTCGGAAATCCTGTCGTACGTTTTCTTCCAAACCAAATTCCGCTCGCGTGCGTAGTTTACAATGAGACATACAATTTCGACAGGCATATGCACCGTAACCAGCTTTGGTTGTTTTACGTTAGAATACTGAGGACATGGTGCAGTGAAGGAAGTGGCGCAGTATCGTTATTTGACCTCCGATGCGGTCACATTACGCACGAATATAAATTCGGTGCAACAGTTAACACAAGCATTTGTTGCATGTATTGCTCTGTAAGAGATCGAAAGTCTTCTTCCGTTGCGATCTCACTTGTAACTACGGAGAGGCTCATTAAGGACACGCGTATTGCTGTTCGCAGACTACATATAGGGTCGTCGAATTTGCAAGTTAGTCTTCGGGCAGCAGTCTTGAATTTCCGGCACATTCCCTCAGCGTTTAGCACTACCCATTTCGATCACAGCATAAGCATCAATTCCCTTTACATTCAGAGCTCTATATGGAGTACCTATGCAAGTGGAATTAGGCATGGTGTAATTGTGCAGTTTCCCAGCATGGGAAAAGACGAATGACAGACAGAATCACAGGACGAGCGCTGAAATCCAACTACTATTTTGTTTCCAAATCAGCGTTGCATGTAGCCGCAAAAGAAGCAATAATGAACCAGATACAAGAATCGCATCGTAATTATGCAAAGGAAAACAAAAGAACAAGAAAGACACCCGTATTTAACAATGCGGCTTCCACTTGTAAGATGAGACAGTTGTAGCTGCTTTGTCGATTAACAAACTGAAAAATAACATCGATGTTAAAAAAAAGTTGTCGCAGTTTCACCTGAAAGGTGAAACATCAATTGCGATAGCAAATTTGTAGAGAGCTCTACGGAGTAATGATGTTAGCTTTATCAGCTGTATAAACTTGGACATGCAGCAGCACCGGCAACGCGCAGAACTGTTGTCGACGCCGTCGGCGTTTTGCCCGCGTTCGCTCAAAATGCGTACGGCGTTGGTGACTGTTGCCGGAGCCTCTGATATAAATAGGCACTTGGTGCCGCAGCTAAACGTCGCCTCCCTTCCCTCCCCCTTCGCCCCCTCCCCCACAGCCTCTCGCGCATCGGAAGAAGGCGCGTTTGCTCTACATATATGGTTATTGTAAAGGAGCAAAGAGACGCCTACTTCTGCAGCCCTTAAGGAAGCACGGCGCAGAACGCGCGTTTGTTCTCCGCCGTGCGTTCACTCCCCGTGAAAGAGCGCGTCCCTCGCGCCCTTTCACTCGCACATACAGCGTTCGGCGGCGCGCGGCCACGATTTCATCTCCATTGACGTCATACGGAACCTCACGGCGACGGCGACGGCGACGGCGACGGCGACGGCGACAGCGACGGCGACGGCGACGCCGACGGCAGAAATCTGCTTTTGAGTGTCCATATAATTGCTATCGCAATAAAAGAAAGTGTAGTAGTTGGAAGTCGACTCTCACCGTGTCGTTTCCCTTGAACTTAGCATTTTGCCCGCACTGTCAATCTATTGCCATAACATAAGAACTATAGCCTAAATCTCCACTTTGCTGAGTTTTTCAAAAGAAAAAAAGTGGCAGTGTCGCGCGAAGAGCAAAGCACTGACAGCAAAAGCAAGGATTGGCGTTACGCTTAGACCCCAGGACCCCATTTGAACCCCAGGCTTGCGATTATTGTTTGAATTAAAATCAGTCAAGAAGGTCGCTGAATTTCCGCTAAATTTTGCTGCAAGTGCACTAAAATTGTCGCTATACTTTTAGAGTAAATTTCAGGTAACAAAGTTGTTTTGAACACTTTACACGCTAAATGGCGTAAATAATTTACGTAAACATCTTGTATCAGTCTACGGTCCGCGTGAGTGCCGATTAAACAGTGAATTTACCAACAGTGTGCAGTGGTTTTTATATTTATAGTAAATTAGGCCAACATAACAACGGCGTTTGCCTTTAGATTGGGAGGTTTCAAACGCAGAATGATTCGAAAGAACACAAACGATCCGATTTTCCAAGCACCCGAAGACACTTGGACACTATGCCTGAAAATTTTCAATTATCAGAGCTCCTGAAAGGATAGAAAAATTGTGCAATACGCACAAGGTTGCACGTTAGCATGGCGAGGACACTAATTGACCTTTATGCAGCTCATATACTGCGGTTGGTCTAACAGAAGGCTATTCTCAGTATCTATTTGTACGAAATGCATGCGCTGAGGGAGAAGTGCGTTCAGACTCACTTGAACGAGTCCAGTCGCTCCTATCTATGCGCCTTTCTACAATAGATCTATGTTATTATTAGGGTGCCGTTTATTCGAATAAATCCGAAACATAAAACAAAAACCAAAAAACACTCACCTCAATAAAACAATTTCGAATTCGCATTTATCTGAAAAACGGCTATTTTCAGAGCACGTTGCCTTAAAATACTCCAGGTTGGCTTTCGTTGGTCGGATTTGCCAATGCATTTCCCCGCGAACCAAAGCATTTGTCAGGCGTCAGCTCAGCGAGGTGGTTCTCGTTTCATGAAACGCTCGCGGATATCCTTCAATACTGTCGTGCTATTGTTGCCTGCTTGTGGTGTGACGATGTCAAAGGCACAATATGTGAAAAGCCGAAAATGGCAGTGCAAACGGCCATTTTCGGTTGTGGGCATGAGCTGTTCTTACAGCTGTGAAGTAAGAACTGAAATTATTCAGATCTTAAGTAAAGACCTAAATAATTTCTGTCCGTTATCAAGCACCCTGAGGATGAGCGTATTTCAGACCACGAAGTCTATCCTGTGCTTGCTGTTCACCCAGATGCTGTCTGTGCCCATTGGAGCGATCAGACGCTGCTTGACACTGCTGGTGAGGACAAGTGATCTGACGCAGTTGGTTCCTTTAGGAAGAAGCACTACACAGTGGTTGAAAAGTGGAAGCGTACTGTCGAAAGGAGCACTGCCAGTGAACTGCAGTATAGAAGCCATTAAGGGTGGTGGTGAGTGCTAGGGCACTGCACGGGCTCGGGCTTACCCAAAAGCCCGGGCCCGGCCCGGCCCATGGGCCGGACCGGGCCGGGTAGAGCAGTTTGAGCAGTTTTTTCACGGGCGCGGGCCGGGCTCGGGCACGGCGTGTGCTTTTTGACCCGGGCCCGGGCCGCGCTCGGGTTTTTTGACGCGGGCCCGGGCCGGGCTCCGGCTTTCTGGGGGTGTCCATGTAATGTGCAGCGAGTTATTCTCTGGCGTCTCAACTCTAAAAAACATGTATTTTTCGGTCTCGGGCAGGGTTCGAGCCGGGTTCGGGCCGGGTTCGGGCCGGGCTCGGGCCGGGCTCGGGCCTAAGGTAAAGGGGTGGAGGGCCGGGCCGGGCGGGTAATGTAGATAATTTCCGGGCCCGGGCCGGGCCCGGGTCTCGCCATAAAAGTTTTGATCGGGCTCGGGCGGGCAGCCCAACGTAAAAACGGGCCCGGGCAGGGCCCGGGCTGAAAAAATCGGCCCATGCAGTGCTCTAGTGAGTGCTGGTTATAAACGCGAACGCAATAGACCGATTTGTCTGGACATTCCAGATTTACTTGCCATTGTTTGCAATAGTTGTGCCAGATAACACTGATGTCACCGAGTTGCGGTAGAGTTTTTGCACTGTCAAGCATATATGATGCGAAAGAAAATTTTGAGCCGACGGTGTTTTGGTGCAGGCCCCGACTAGCCTCTCATTTCATTTTGAGCACTCTATCTCACAGCCTTCGACGTGTCTAGGAGGAACGTCGAAAGGGCATTCTTCATGTTTTGTGTCGTGAACAAGAAGGAGCGGTGCTAGAGTTGCGGGCGCAAACATTCTAAATTGTGCTAGTATGCATTAAAACAAGTTGTAACCGGTTGCCCGCCGTGGAGGCATATTGGTTTTGGAGCTGCGCTGCTGGGCCCGAAGTCGCAGGATAGAATCCCGGCGATGGCGGGTGCATTTCGATGTGGGCGAAATACAAGAACGCCGGTTTACCATGCACTAAGTGTGCGTTGAAGAACACCAGGCTGTCAAAAATAATCCGGAGCCCTCCCACTACGGCGTGCCTCATAATTGTATCGTGGTTTTGGAAGGTAAAACCCCAGAATTTAAGTTGTAACCGGCAACGATGGTACTCAATAAAGCGTTGTTAGTATTGACAGTGTGTTCTTGTTTAGAGAACACTAGTTTAAATTTGAAAAGAAATCAATGAAGCCCCGAAAACTCCCAACCTGCACTATGTAATCATATGTTAAATTCAAAAGCATTGCATAACTCTGAAGTAATTTTAAAATTTTTACCCCATGACACACTCTCCGAATATACAAGATTAAAGCATGGGATAAATACAATGAGCGAGTGTTCTTGAAATTATTTACATGCGGCAATATTGACTAGAAATTATTCTTCTTGTTTCTGTGGTTTTACGTGCCAAAACCAGTTCTGATTATGAGGCACGCCGTAGTGGAGGGCTCCGGATTAATTTTGACCACCTGGGGTTCTTTAACGTGCACTACGACGCAAGCACACGGGCGTTTTTTGCATTAAGCCTCCATCGAAATGCGGCCGCCGGGGCCGGGATTCGATCCCGCGACCTCGTGCTCAGCAGCGCAACGCCTTAGATGACTGAGCCACCCTGGCGGGTCTTGTTGACTACAAATAAGTTCGGAAAACACACCATAGTTATTATTCACCTGCTTGTTGTAAATCTCGAAATCAAATTAGGAAATGTCCGCCAATTGAACGTACTTAGTTAAAGGACAAAACCAATAGCGTTAAGACTGATTCGAATCGGTTTCCTAACAAATAAAACGTACAAACAAATAAAACACGCAAACTGCTATCGCAGCTAGCTTGACACGTGGGAAGTGACGTCACTAGCCTTTCATATATAACCCACTACCAGTCGGAGTGGCGACAGGCTTTCGCCTTCGCGTTTTACAAACGTGTAACACTTGGTTAATATTTAATTATTTATTTAATATTTATTTTTATGTGTGTTGTTATTAATGTTAATCAAATTCTTTCTCTATTGGTATTATTTCTTATTTATTATCAATTAATATTTTAGTGTTATTCGACCTGGCTCAAAGAATAACGACCACACGTTCAAAACACGACCATAAGTCACCGATAATTCGCACCACATATTGAACGTCCACAAAAGAAGAAAAAAAGATAGAAAAAGTGTAAAAAAAAAAAAACACTGCGTCGGCCGGGAATCGAACCCGGGTCAACTGCTTGGAAGGCAGCTATGCTAACCACTATACCACCGACGCCACCCGTTCTACGCCTTTACGGCTAAGGCTTATATCTATGCGTCAGTGGGATATATTTAGCGCTATGGTGTGCGAAGACTTTCGCCGTGGGCGAGAGAAAGAGGAAGCAGATCAGCGCCCTAAAAAGGACCAACTCGGCCCAAATGACGGCCCAGCAATGCTCCAGGCACACGTGTCGCTTGCATGCGAGTTTTTATTCTCGGAAAAGAGTGGGAAACTAGACAATGCAATAAGCGATGGCCCTTTGCAAGCTCATCGCTTGCGCTGGCAACCTTGAGCATGAACAATGGATGTTTACTTCTTGTTCTGAACTTTTCTAACTCTAGGGGATGTCCTTTCTGTAAGAAGCTTTGCGCATTACCGTCTCAAGCGTTGATAATTAAAATTTTTATTGCATGTAATAGCCGAAAATCTCGTCCACAGTTACTGAAAGCACAAGATTTCAAGTCCCTATACGCGAATGTTGCTGCAATCCCGGTGCGTCAATGTAGACCCACAAGGATATTCCCGTGCGACGTATTCTTGTCTTTTCATGTATATTTGATGCGCTGTGTACGTTTACTTAAAGTCTGGCAGTCAGTCTTTCTCCTGCACGTACAGGGACACTAAATAAACTTTAATTTAAGCATGGATAGGTAAATGTCCTTTCTGGATTGCTAGAAAGGACATTTTTACCGTGAGCAATGTCTTGATAAGCCCGAAGAGAGGCAAATTCGAAGCGCGTGCTTTAATTTGAGGCGCTACACGCTCCCGACTTTATGAGGTTTGATCGACGCATAAGGATAACAATGCGTCCTATAGAAAGCAAGAGAGGAGAGAGGAATTTTAATGGCAGAAAGGCGGAGAGGTTGGCCTCAGTGAAGTGCTATAGAAAATCAAGTGAAAAGCTAACCCACTACCTCCCGTATGCTAACCTAATGAACTTGCATCATTGTTTCTGAACCAAAGGTGTCCAAACATGCGAAAATATAATGAGGTTCGTGATGCCGTAAGCATTTTCGCGGCATTGTAGGTGCAAAATTCAAGAAGACAAAACTTGCTCTACTTTTTTCTGCTGATAAACAACCCTTTTCCTCCAAAGAAACGTGAATCGGCCTTTGGAAAAACAGTTTACGACAGAACCCATCTCACGTTGACTATCGGTGGTATTACGATTAGATTTTACTCAATACTGCGACACACCGTATTGCCGAAAACGCTCATATTTAAACTATGTTGTCGTCGTTCTGAGGCTTGCACTGCTTCAACAGTATGCGTCATGCAGTGTCTCCGGTATCGGCTGACTTTGCTGTGACAATCGCTTGCCAAGGATGTCAATGAGCATGGCGGCATGATGGTGACGTAGTAAGATGACGAAGAAATGACGCCAATGGAACGACAAAGGTGTTTTGACGACGATGATGTAATGACATTCAGAACTACTCTGAAATGCTGAAGATGGTAAAAAGACGACAGCTTGACGACGACGACGGCATGAGGACCATGGGATGATGGTGAATGATCATGATAGCGGGATGATTGCATGATGACAAGCGAATGACGAAGTTGGAATGAAGATGATGGCACAATTACGAAAGCATGAGAACAAAGGTATGACAACAGATGCAGGACAGGGACTGTCGGATGCACGAAGCAATGATGACGACTGCATATCCGTACCACGGCACAGGGTACCCAGCAAATCTAGACACTGGTTACTCTGCCAGTCTTTCGCGTTGCTCCTCTTCACCTGAATAGAGAACAACCAAAGGAAGCTGTTAAAATTTTATTGCGATAGCAATTATATGGACACTTGAACCGGATTTCTGCCGTCGGCGTCGCCGTCGCCGTGAGGTTCCCTATAGATAAAATCTTCGCCGCGCCCCGTATGCCCGAGGAGAAGCGTGCGGTGACGCGCGCTATCACGGAGAGCGAACGCACTCATCTCCCACGCGCAAGCAATGAAGCAGGAAGCCAGCGCCGGAGGGAGGGGGGGGGGGGCGCACTTCTACTCCGCCAACAACCGCGCTCGTCGCTCGTCCGCACCGTCTCTTATCTCCACACGGCTCTGACCTTTATGCGCCGTGCATTCGCCGCTCAGTTTCCGTTGAAACGATAGACCGCACGTACCTTCGCCCGCTGCGGCGTATGCTTGCTGCCAGCGTTTTGACAGTCGTTGTCTGCAGTCATTCAGTGTGATCTATTCGTGTTTGTTTGTGCGCGCTCACACCACGCTTGTTCATTCAGTTAGTAATAGTCGGGCCACATTTTCCAACGCACGCTACACATGCAATGCTGCCCGGATCGGCAGTGCAGCGCTACAGGTGTGTCCCTTCGCACGCGCTGCCCACGGGAAGCGCTTCTCATCAACACCACCGTTTCACACGCGCCTTCTCGTGGTCATCGAGTCTCTCTTCATGTCGGTCTACTTACGCCGCAGCACACCTGCTTACTTAATCAGCTCATGTTTACTACAATTCATATTGCTACCAAAGCCGCTCACCTTACTTCGTATGACATTGCTGTGTTGCTATCGCATTCATTGCTTCGCCCTTAGGGCGAAACTGTGACATTTTTAAAGAAAAAATGGCCGCATATCTGCTTGCTTCGCTGCAAATGACGTCGAAAAACGATAGTCTTCTGCCGCCCCTGATACGTAACACCCTCTCTTATCCCCCCTCCCACCCCTCACGCTCTTCCCCTCCCTTCTCCCTCCTCCTATGATGGATGCAATGGAGGTTTTTCTGAATTCAATTCAAATTCCCCGCGTTCACCCTCCTCTCGCGCCATCTGCTGGAACCTTTTATTACTGTTGGCTTTAAGCCGGCAACAGAGCTGCGGCTTCAGTCGGCTTGTTTTTAACGCGTAGCGTCTGTTCGACACCATTTATAACGCGTTTATTTTTTTCATTTGCAGCGTTTCATTTTTCATTTCTGTCTCTCTCTTTCTATCTTTCTGTGTTTCTCTCTCTCTAAATGTCTCTCTCTCTCGCTCACTTTCTCTTCCTCTCGCCCATAGCAAGTTCTGTTACAATCGTTGGTACAACGAATCATATGGTTCCCATAAATGCATGTTCTACAAGCGTGATTGACATGTTTTAGCGTTTAAAGGTGTATTGGTTTGTACTGCAAGCAGGCAATAAAGAAACAAAAAATGGCGTATAGCCTAGTGGTTATAATGCTCGCCTTCGGACCGTGGGTACCCGGGCTTGAATTCCGCCACGCCTAGAAAGTTTATTTTGTTTATTACTCTTGCTCTCTGCCTGTCTCTCTTTCTTTATCTCTCTGCACCTCCTCTCCTCATGCTTGGTTTTGGCTGGGCGGTTGAATCGAGTCACAAAATTTTTCGCGTTGATGTAGCCCAAGAAAGACTATCGTCTTTAAAATATTGTGTTGCATCCCAAAACTACAGTATATGACTGTGCGAGACGCCATAGTGAAACAACTGATCATTTTTACAACCTGCTGTTCAGAACTTGCTTTTCTAACACGCGCACAAAAAGCTCGGTACATGATCGTTTTTCAGACGAACCATTGTTTCCCGTACTGAACGCTGTGGCGTCTTCGTGTGCCCACAGTGTAAAAATTAGGGAGGGTACTTTTTTGCATATGCAGAGCGCAATTATGACTTGCAACACAGTACCAGCGTGCCTCACCTGGACACATCTCTGTTGTGCTTTGTGAAACAGTCGGTGCAAATAATCTGTGCGCATAGTGCTGGCTCATAAATTAGTGGAAACCATCTAGAGCTGGTAATGAAACAGCACATGACTTTAAATGGCTACTATACTTTACAGCTAGCGCAACACATGGATAATTGTTGATCACTGGGAGAGGCCTTCGTTCTGCAGTAGACAGAAATGCAGTCTGATGATGATGATAATAATTTTCCTAATTTTCCTATATTTAGCTACTTCCTTCTTGAGCCGTTGGGTATGTGGCACTAGGTCGATGACCATTTGTACCACTGTGGTGTGGTGTGCCATGCGGCAGAAGGGGTGTAGAATTCTTAAATGTATTAGATATGTGTTGCACTTGTGATGCACCTTCCATCATCATTCTTTCTTCAGCATATATAATACGTGGCCTTGATGGTCGTCACATCGCTTTGTCGACGCCTCAAACTGCGCATTCGTTTAACTTTAGGTTACATGTTGGTATAGTGCGTGAACGGCATAGCGCATTAATGCAGTCATTACGTAATATAAACTTTGCGATCTCCTAGGTGCATAAACTAGAATAGTCCATGAGAATACACATTGCATAGGCGGACAATGAAGACCGCTGTAGGCATCGCATCTAGCTGTATAGCACCTAATAATTATTCGCTTGAGTAAACATCAAATCCGTATATATATATATATATATATATATATATATATATATATATTCTAATAGACAAGAAGAGGCAACATCCGTTCCACGGGCCGGCTGTACTATGACCTCTTTCTTTCCCCCCTCTTCCCTCTCGTGCCATGCAAGCCTGCGCCCCACAATACAGTTCTGCCTCGTGAACTCTGATCGCTGGAATATATATATATATATATATATATATATATCTGTTGTAACGCCTTGGTTGAGGCGAAAGGAAGAAGAGGAGGACGACGGATCTTTTTGAGGTCCAGAGAGCCGACCGAAACCGGTGCTGGTCTGTTTTCCTAGACTCTCATCCATAATCTGTAAATAAACATGCCTCATTCGTAACAGTTCTGTGGTGGAGGTGCTGGGTAGTCAACCAAGGCGTTACAATATATTCAACATGTGCGTAGGACCTGCAAAAAGTTCTGCAACAGGATTAGCACTCTCGCACAGCCTCGCATCGCCCGGCAATCTTAGCAGCCAGAGGCCACAGCCATTGGGCCCCTGTTGGGGGTTGGGAGAAGGAATTGGATACCTCAATCTCCGTTATGAAATTAACTGTCATTGGTTATTATTCTATTATGTAGGACAAAGTTCGCCTCATGGCAACAGTAATTTCATGTGTCGGACAAGACACTCACCAAGGGCTCACCTTTTTTGAAATTTTATTTGATGCTAGTGAGGCGACATCATACATAAAACAAGGTTTTCGGCAAGGAGAAGACAAACGAGCGTGGAATGTCAATAGCAGAAAACCAACAAATTCTGGCTTTTCCCAGGCAGGTGTTAAGATAAGGAGCGCGCCAAACGTCGCGCACGCTTCAAGTTCACCCACCCTTTTCAGACTGGCGAGACTTCGAAGCTCACCTGCGCTTGTGCTTATGGTTTTTCAAACGCACCCTTTTAAAAAGAAAAAAATATATAACCGGAGTACAATATCTAGCCGGAGTAAGAAGTGCTCGGCTGCTAAACGGAGGAATAGTTTGAAAATTAACTTTTTATTTATTTTTTATTTACTTATTGCCCGAAGCTACGCTAGGACTAAAAGAAAAGCTGTAGTAGAGGAGTTCACTAAAGGTGTGCGCCATCCCGGATTCTTTCGCGGGCAGCAAAAGCCGAGTACAGAAGCGTTTTCGCATACCGCTCCCGCAAGAATGCAGTCGTAGCAGCTGCAAATCGAATACATTTACCTTGTGTCGGACCTTGAGTGAAATCTGAGTCTCGTATGTTGCGAATCGCCTATGCATGCTTCTTTCAAAGGACTTCTAAAAAAATTCGCACTTTCGCCCGAAAGGCGAAGCATCGACTGCGATAGCAAATTAGTAGACAGCTATACGATGTAAGGATAGTAGTTTTATCAGCCGCATAAAGTTGTAAATATTCGCTTGTTAACTAAATAAACAAGCACGGTGTCAGGCGCGCACAGGTAAACAAGAACAAATCTGGCTCGATGACCGCGGAAACTCGTGAAAACGCTGGAGTGAGAAAGCGCGCCAGCGGCAGCTGAGCAAATTGACCTTAGCATGGGCTCTCGCTTCGGCGCGAACTAAAGGTCGAAAGCGCAGCGCACACGAAGCTACCGGCACTCGGCGAATGTACTCCGTACCCATCACGGATCGCTTTGATGATGAGGCCCCCGCGGGCACACACTTCGTCCGCATTGCAGATCGCTTTCAAGATAGCTCTGTGAGCAGCAGCCGCGGGAGCAGAACGCACCCCCCCCCCCCCCTCCTGTATCCGTCGCCTCCTCCCCGTGCCTCGCACGTGAACGTGTGCGCTTCCGGCCGCCTTCCTCTCAGGCTGACGCCAGATTTAGATGCGGTTGCCGGCTCACCCTCGCACGCTTTCGCTCGCACACACAACGCATGGTGCGCGGCGCCGAATTTATCGCCGTTTGACTATATACCGAACCTCACGGCGACGACGTCGACGATAGCAACGGCGACGACGATGGCAAAAATGCGCTTGGAGTGTCCATTGTCCATATAATTGCTATCGCAATAAAAATTAATTGATCTCGCCGCAAGGTAAAAGTGTTTGTGTTGCCCGATATGTCGAAACATTGTTAGCGATACCAAATCATTCGGCAATTACACGAAGTAAAGTTTGTATTTTTATCGGCCGTGTAAATTGCTGTAACAGTTACTTGCTAACTAAAGTAACAAGCGCGTGTCACGCACGCTCAGGAAACATGAATAGATCTCCCTAGATTACCGCGAACACTTATCCTCGCAACGTTGGCGGTATAAAGAGCGGCGTCAGTGGCAAGCGAACACTCCGTGCTGATTCTCGTTGCAATGTGGCTCCGAAACTTGCGATTATCTGACATATAACGCTAGGCGCGCGGGAACAGGGCGCACCCGAAGCCACCTCCCCCTCCCACCTAGCGTGCGCGAGAAGACGGCGTGCACCAAGCCGCCATATTTCTCGCCTGACCTTCGCACGGTCTCTCGCGCACGGCTAGCGGCCGCAATGTTATCGCAATTGGACGTTATACGAAACCTCACGCAGGCATAAGGGAAATCGTACGAGGGTGAGCCGAAAAGGATGGACGTGTCCGTCGTAGGATGTGACGTGATCAAGCGTGCGAAAGACGGAGCGGTGGGAAAGCGCGCAGCCGTGCGCTTGAAGTATTTTCATCGGCGGAAGTATTTAAACTAGGAGAGACGAGTTGAAACGAAGGACCCTTGCGTCATTCTTTCATTCACGTTAGGTTAACTGCCTCACAGTGCAATGCTGACAAGGGGAAGGGGAGCGGGCGCTGAAGATGCACGTGTTTCAATGGTAGCGTTTTTGCGGCAGACATGCGTTTCATAAAGTTTTGTATTAAAATTGCTGGGAACTAAATCTGGTGCGGCAATGTTTCAGCTACCACAGAAATCAGGGTTAGTGCTTGAATTGGTCCGATCTTGTTGCTTTTTGATTCACACGTTCTTGCGATATAGCATTCATCGCCCCTATCTTTCCGAATTTCCTAGCACTCATACTTTTCTGAACACGGCGAGGCAGTTATTATCTATGCACATGCGTAAACATTAAGAATTATGGCATTACTAACGCAACATGTTCATAGAACCTATCGATTTGTGAAGTTACAAAGCCGTTCGATGCGAAAGAAGAATATTTTGCTAATCCACACAGACTGAACTGCTATGCTTACAGTTCCCATAGACCATAGTGCTACAGTTCCATCTGGTGATTCTTGTAGGAAGCTGTACCTTTTCTTTCCGCAAGAAGACATAAGTGCCCGCACCCGTATTCGATATCTTGTCGGGGTTGGAAGTTAATCACAGATCGGTAGGGTGACTGGCATTAGGGGCCCACGGTAAAACCACATATGGGGCAGTGCAGGTTGACATGGGTTGGGCCTCTTTTGAAGTCAGAGAAGCAAAGAGAAAAATCTGTTTTCAAGAAAGACTCAAGCTTCAAGACAGGGATCAACATAAAAGGGCGGGTAAAGTGCGCAGATACTTGTACCTCAAAAGCGTAGACACGGAAGGGAAGAAGAGGTCAACAAACTGGCAAACAAGTACAGGAGAATTAAAAGTGCAAATAGACAACCGAAAACAAATATAGAAAATCAAACAGACAATGAAAGAGACAAACAACCAAATAAAACATCAAAAAGAGTGAGAAAAGCTAGACAATGTGCAAGGGATGGAAACAAAATACACCATGGAGATTAACGAGAATGGCAGGAAGGAGATTAGAAGGGAAAATCTGAACGATGACACAAAGGGCCTTGCTATTTGAGGCTCGAGCCAAAAATATACCGGAGCAAAGATTCCCAACATGATGATGCATGTCTTTGCTGTTGTTAAAATCCGGAGATCACTCAGCACATCCTGATGGAATGCGAAGGGATTCACCGAAGCGAGACCCGTAAGAACGTACTATCGCGCTGAATACGAGTTGTAACACGGGCACGCACGCGTCAGTTCTCCCACTAATGAAGAATTACAAGTGCCACTTTTCTTGTAAACAGGGTACTACTAGTAATCTGAATGGTGTTCAGCTGTTTTTTTTTTTTTTTTTTGTGTAGGCGCGGCTTTGCCGCAATATGGGCACCGTATGGCAAATGGCAGCGCCTACACATACAAAAAAAAAACTGGAACAAAAAATCACATTCTCGTGTCGCAACTCACACTGAACGCTATAGAGCACCTCCCAGAAATGTTGGGATTTAAAGTAAATGGAAGCATTAGCCGGTCAGCGGACGAACTACGCAAGAGACGCTTTGAGTTTTGGCGGAAAAAAAGTTCACAAAAGATATTGATAGGACCGGAATCGTTATAGTTATAGGTAGCTGTACTAGGTAGATATCGAAGTTTCCAGGAAGAGAAAAGAGGTTACGTAGATGTATACAAAATGCTAGACTGAAAATCATGTATAGCCTACCGGATTAGTTCATGCAGGATAGGTGAATATTTGTCGATAGGATAGGTGAATAGGATAGGTGAATAACCTCTTATTTCGAAGAGAATGCCAATAAATCATCACCATCATCACCCTGATCATCTTTATTATCATCATATAACTTTCCTCCAAAAGCTAAAGAAAGGTCAGCCTAACAAAATAAGTATTTAGGTAATATCTGCTTTATGGGCAACTTTAATATGTAGTTTTGGTGTCACACCTAAGTTTTCAATCTATATACATCCCATGGCGTAGCCACAGCAAGTTGTGGTCGTGTGTAACAATAACATGGGTGTCCGAGCTCTCGTACTCGTGTAGAATGCACGAATTTAACGGGATACCAATTTTTTAGCCGCGTTGAGCTTTTATGTCTCCGACGCATAGCTTTACGATATGAAGTACTCACGCGCACAAAGATACTGAGCGGAGGTTCAACACGTTTGGGTCCAAAGTACCACCGCCCATGAAACTTCTATCGGGAAACTGTACCATGACAGCATGACAACTCCAATGCCACAGACGGATATCTTACATATCCGTCTCCTTGATTACCTTCTTTAAAGAACCTATGACTTTCAGAGTTAGCGGATCACTCAGGAAACTTTGCTGTTCGTTTTCTCAGTAAGTAACTGGAGAACCTACAGAGAGATACGCTCATGACATACAATGAAATTACAAAATACATTACATTAGATGGAAACGACATGGGGAGGAGGGAGTTTGCACCCCCTCACATTAGACTAAATAGAGTACAAGCAGTTTAACATAGGCAATTACAAACACAGTCATATTATTCACCTGCACAAATGAAGACATGGTATAACAATGAAGACATGAATAACATATCCAAAGCATGCAGAAAGGAGATATGCACACTTGAACATATGCCCTGGGAGTGGGGGTCGCTCGGCCCTGGCATTTCCCGGGATTTGTTTTCACGAATGGTTAAATCCCACTATCATATCCCTCAAGTCCTGGCGGTCCAGTACGCCCGTGATAGGGCTAGGAGGTCCCAACATGAGGCTAGCCAGTCAGGTGGCAACACCCTGTACAGGACCTGAATAAAGTTTTTTTTTCCATTCATCCACCCATCTCAGTAAGTGGAATGAATGTTTTACACTTTACGCTGAAGCGTCTGTGTCGTTTGTGCTCACTTTCAACGCTATTGTAATAGCAGTTTGATAGTCATCTCTGAAACTATCAAAATAAAAAGTGTGACTCCAGTAAACGCAGGAAACGCCCATGACTGGTGGGTTGAGTGGTGTCCGCAGAAGAGCGCCGAGTGTTATCATGCACAAAAATTTGGCTTTGCGTCGCTATATAAAGCCACAACTGCCTCATGCGATTAATGAACTCGGTTTTATATGTGTGAGGAATGCCGTAATAGGTATACACGGCGTTTCACTTAACTTGGGCCAAACATTAAAGATATGCAAATGCTATGTATCTGGACAGAACCAAGGTTATGTTGTTTGCCGTCGCTTGGAGTTGCTCAGATTATTTTTTGTATTCTACCTAATCAGATAATTAGTCCTAACTAATTATGCCACTTCTCAATTATTGTAATTGGGTGAAAAATGTCAATGAGAAACTTGTAGAGCAACATCAGAAACTCCCGATACAGCTTTCTGTTTCTCAATACGTGCAACATAAGTGTTTTTCCTAGCGTGAAAGACGCTCGCGAATACACGCAAAATGCCTCGAGTGGCCAGACGCGCGGCAATATTGAGTGTATTCGAGGGTGTCTTTCATGCTCGCAAAAACTTTTATGTAGCACGTATTGAGCAACAGAAAGCTGTATCGACAGTTTTGCATGTTGCTATACAATTTTCTCATGGACACTTTCCGCCTAATTATAATAATTGAGAAATTGAATAATTGATTAAGGCTAATTATCTAGTTAGGAGGAATGCAAAAAATAATCTGATGACCTCCAAGCGACGGCAAACAACCTAACCTTAGTTCTGTGCAGCTATATAGCATTTGCATATTTTTAATCTTTGGCCCAAGTGGAGTGGAAAAGCATTATGTACTGCTGTTCTACATTTTGGCAGATCCCACACCTCATGCTTTTGAAAAAAAAAATATATGCATGAGAGTCCTAGCCGCTGCTGCTACGTTTGCGACCTCGATTATTAGGCATGAAAAATGTGCTCGAGTGGCAGCGCCAGTGAACGTAAAATACGCATTTGTGATGACCGAGAGCGTAACCGAGTTTTCTTTTTCATTTGCTATGGGAGTAATCACTAACTGCAACATCCCCGTGGGGTTCTAAATATGGATTTTGTAAGAAGTTGGACAGTTTAATAAAGCTTGTTCTTGGGCGAGCTGGTTCATAATATTCAATAAAAGATACTGCGCCAGAGAGAGACATTAACGAGAAGGTACTGAACCGGATAAGCGCACTATTTGTGTTTGTTCCTGTCGATACACTCTCATCCCTGGTCCGTCTTTGGCGTAAGCAAGTGGTGAGATATCGAGGTTTACGGTGTCGTCATGAAGCAACGTGTAAACATATAATATGTACAACATTTAGATTTATTTAATGTCATTTGAAACATAAAGTATAAAATCGTCAGGTCGGTTTTTTTGTCGTTCAGTCTATTTCGGAGCTTTCTAAATGAAAACCATGTGATAGAAAGAATTAGTACTTTTTTGTGCATAGACGACTTTATAGTCGAATCATGGGCGCCACCACCTTGGGCTGTTACACAAACAATTTCTTAGTTTTATGAGAAGTTAAGTCACGTATCACGGTCATGAAACGTTGAAAGCATTTATACAACTGTTTTCATGCTTGCGAATCGGCTGTAGTGCCGTAAACTTCGTTGTTAAAACCGAAAACAGAAGCGTTATCAGCCCAATATGGCGGCACCTAAGCGCTTCCTTAAAATGGTCTGCACTACAACGTAGTTCATATTGCGCCGTTGCATGAACTTCACTCGTAGGAAGTGATTGTCTGGTTTTCATGCAAACCAGCCCGTGCATTGATTTGAAAGCAGCACCATACTGATCTACAGGCCGTCGAGAGGCCAACGCGTTTATTTTCGCCACTGATTCCGCATGCTTGTTGCATCGCAACTGCACTATTTCCTCTTCCCCTTCCCCATTATTGCAGCCACGATGTAACTGATGGGGGCAGCAATATACCTCAGGTGGTACTTTATATAAGCGTTATCTCCATCTACCCCTTTCAAAGATACATTTTAATAAAGAACCGATATCAATGTTTCTCTGAACTGGCCCCCCACCGCGGTTTACAGCCCAGAGGGTTGCGGGATCCGGCACGGCGTAGTCTCAGGGCGTCAAAAGCCGAGCCGCTTGGGAGACGGTGTTTTCATGCCTGAGAGCTGAGAAATGGCGAAGGCCGGTGCGATACCGCATGTCGACGTGCTCGCGAGTAAAGCACGGCGTACGCCCTACGCAGTTCAAGTTTGCTACATTGTAGGCAACGGGGCACGACATACCAAGGCCGGTGAGAAATGGATAGCGAGTTCTGCTTTAATCCCTCTCCGTTTTTTCTTTCTATCTATCTTTACTGCACTTGCTTCTTGCTTTTATGCCTGGGGATTCCGTGGACACCTGCGTCGACCGGGAGCAGCAACTGTGTTCCGCGCAACGAAGAGATCAGGACGCGCTTAAGTGAACCCGGTTTTGCTTCTCCGGTTTTACGTATCGGTGCCCGCTTTTTGGCTGGATCACCGCTGGCGCGGCTATTAGCCGCAGCGGATTGGAATGAAGTCCTCGAGAATGCTAAGTGCTGGCGCGGAAGAAAACGTGCTGGAGAAAGAAAAAAACGAGAACCGCGGTCGTTTCCCTGCGTAAGCCGGGCTTTTTATCCGACGCGATAAGCAAGGCGTCTTTAATAGCAGCGCGAGCAGTTGGTTCACGGTCGCCTCTTGGCCTGTAGCCAAAGCAGATTTAGTCTTTTCGACCGAGAGGTTCTTAGCTCTAAGCGTGATTTTTGTAACTCGACTAGTTGTAACAACTTACAAGCCGTTTGAGCTAGCCCTAGGCAACTGCCTCCTGATTGTTACGTACAATTTAACGATACTGATGACTTATAACGGTGCCACCTGACAGTTTATGATTTTTGGAAACCCTATCGTGCTACTTATTTCGCATCTGCTCAGTTGTATACCGTAACTGTAATACAAAATCTGACATCTGAAAGGCTAGCAGTGTAGTTTGCACCAGAAATAAAGCAACATATCGAATAACGCGATTCCATTTATCAAAGAAAAAAATGCTGCTAGATGTTGTGCCTGCTTATATCATAGAGTCGTGCGAACAAACGTCGCCTTGGAAAATTCAATGGGAGCTTGTGGGTGGCAAAACAAAATTGACTGCTAACACAGCAACTTTATAATTGGGGACCGTAGATTAATTAAAGTAAATTGTATGTGTGCGTGTGTGTGTGTCTCCCATAACGTCCAATAACTGCTTTGTGGGACGCCGTAATAGGAGACTCGGGATAATATGAATGACCCGGGCTTCTTCACGGGGGGGGAGGAGGGGGCTTAACGTCCCATAAGTGCTTGTGGAGCGCCGCAATAGGAGCCCCGGGAAAATTTGAAGGACCGGGGCTTCTTTAACGGGCACTTAAATTGAACTAAACGAGCGTTTTTGCAAGCCATCCTCATCGAATGGCAGCCGCTGCGGCGAGCAATCGCACCCACATGCTCGTACTCAACCACAAGGCAGCATAACCACAGAGTCACTTAGACCAATCGGGACTATATAGAGCAAGTATGCATAAATTGCAATGGGTGAGTAAACCTATCGTCTTTACTGCTGTGGACGTCTTGGAGGATTCAGAATGTTCAGGAAGGCAGAGAATGTAGCGTACTGTAATAAATGAACCCAATTCAGAAACTGTAATAAGTAACGGTGGCGTAACAAAGGACTGCTATTTTATGTCTTGCTCTGCCAGCAAGCTACTGCCTTTTCCTTTTCTCTTCGACTATAGCCGCTTTCCTGTTCATTCAAAGCGAGCGCCTGTAAGCGAAAGTTTGCCCTCCTTCACTCCTGCGTCTTTTCATACAAGCCGCAGATTCTGTCTCGGTTTACTTGACTGCTCCAACTCTGCTTTTACTTCCTCGTCACATCTCTGCCTGGATGACCCCAAACACGTTCCGCGAGTCGACGAACTTCACAGAGACATCCTGTGCAAATCACAAGTACGACAGTGACCTCTGCCGTACAAATCGCAACGGTAGATTATTATCACTAGTCCCAATATTTACACACCGTCCACCACCTAATTCTCTTAACCTCTACACTTTCAACTAATGATGACAACAGTCCGAACTTGGGGTCGCCGTACGAAATACCGCAAACACATCGATTACTGCTGAGTACCACATGAAATTGCTGAGAAGGTGAGGCGTCGATGTAGTAGAACACCTTTTATTAAGATAGACCCATCCGTGTGAATTATTTTAAATCTGGTAATACAATGCAACAGGCGTAGATGGCGTAGCTTTTGGGTGCTTCCATGTTGCGATTACATTTAAATACAACCTGCTCGCAAGAGAAGTTTCCCCTTGCTCGTCATTTTTTTTTTTTTTTTTTGGCGTAGAGACTCTTGAAAAAAACTAAATGCTCGCGCTTGAAAGAAGAGGAATAGGGGTGCTATTTTGATGCTGACACACACTGCATACTTTTTATTGTGAACAGACCAATAAAGTGAAGGGACGACTGGGAAGGCAGTGTGTCCTTCCCTTCATTTTTTCCTCTATATCCGACTCTCTGGCTTCGTGCAATTGCTGGAGGGTGGGTGATAAGTGCCATTAAGTGCTTCTTTTGCAGGCATTCTGAAAAGTGGATGCATTTGTCACACTTCGGCGAGCGGAGTGCGCAACCAGTTCAATGCCTTAGCACCTTCTTTGAGGGGGAATGGAGCCCGTAATCAGAAGGAAAAGGTGTCGGAGTGACTGATGCAGATTCCTGTGGGAGCTGCAGATAGCTGTTTTAAATGATCGCGAGCGTGCTTATCTGGGAGTACTGGAGGCGCCACGGAGGCTAATACAAGGGAGGGAACAAAAATATAGCTTTAGAGAATGTCTCTCAAGTGTTTTGGTGTGCATGTCCGATAAGGTAGGTAGGTGCACGCTTCATGCAAGGGTTTATATTTACTACAGATGTAGCTATGGCATCCCACAGGCGGTAATGGCTGCCTTGGAATGCAGTTGATCGCAATGTAGAAGTCAACGCCGCATGTGCAAGAAACACCAATATTCAATAACAAAGGTACGCGTTAGCGAATACCTACAGATGCTTATGGAGAAAAGAAATGGAGATGTTAACAAGAAAAGCGTCTGGTTGACTACCTTCCAATGGGGGAAGGGAATAGATTGTGCATAGGAAGGCAAGAAATGATAAAAGAAACCTATAAAGAGACATAAAGAAGGAAACAAAAATATCGAAATGCACTATGCAGTGAATGCTTGCACGCCCGCTAATGACGCCAAATAATCAATGACGCTAACACACGCCAGCCTCCCTTAAGAAGCCCAAAGAGCGCATTCATTGCTTTGTGGACCAGCGAGCCACGCGGAGGTTGTTTCAGTAGCGCCTGCACGGACGGCGGTCGATCGGTCATTCGCGGAAATGCGTTGGGGAGTCTTTGTAAATGCAAATGCCAATGCGCCCTTGTAAATGAAATCGATAACTGTGGCACGATAGGTGGTCGTTGTTCTCTTCGCTGGCCCCACACATAGAAGGCATGACTATTTCAGATAGCAATTAGTGTTGCGTGCTAATTTGAATGAGAAATTCGCCTCCCCCCTCCCCTCCACCACATTGTCATTGATAAAGTTAAGTGTTGTGTTGTGATATTAATAAACAAAATTGGGATGTTACGTGCCACAATTCAATCTGAATATAAGGCGTTGCCTCGAGAGGGAACGCATCAGTTACCGAAACTTATATTTCTTTATCAGCGAGGAAAAGTTCATCCACGGCATGGGGCGGGGCGGTGACGCAGTCATCAGACTCGTATTGCACTGGGCGTGTTTGTTACTTCATTGCGCATATGTGGTCAACTTCTTAGTATTGAAGCCTCTGACGGAAATAGAATTTAACTGAAAGTTTGCGCGCTCCTTCGTGTACGATACACTATCATTCTTGTCTGTCTTTGGCGTAGCCTCTTAGGCATTATGAACCAACTCACCCAACAGCTATATGTTTCTTGCACACACCAAACGTTTCATGCCGCAGGACAAACTTTGAAATAAGAAAATAGAAAATGTTCAATCATCAAACGGAGAGTGCAGAACAGTACAAGCCTACAGGATGACATCTGAGATTCGCGACACTGCGATAAAGGTTGCCCGAATGGCTGGCCTCCAAGCTTCGCTTGGCTGAAGCGTGACCACGTTGCATGGCTCTGTTCAAGCCGAGGTCTCCGCATGAAAGTCTGCGGCCCTCGTGATTCCTCCTTGACGGGCTCCGTTTTGCAGCTGTACATCGTCACCCATGCATCTGACTGAACGGAGAACAGGCAAGTTAGCCACGTCACCGATAACTGGGACCATCCCTTAAGAAGAATTTGCCAGGTTGTGGGGCACAGAGTGACAACATTTCTTGAGTGTAGTGAAGAGTAGCATTCAGATGAACACCACTCTTGACAATAATATGAATACCTTAATATTTAACATAATTGGCTTTCGTTAAGCAGAAGAATGTGTAAATTTGGTGGCAATAGCAATGACGAGGTACCATATTTAAGGAGTAGGCGACATGCGGTTACGAAATTACTGATTTCCATTAATAAATGGTTTCGGAATTCAAGGATCAATCAATGGGATGCTCGTAGTTAGGAGAGGGTAAATACCGCTATGATAATAAATGCACCTTAACACATCTGGCTCATCCACAACGAAGGCTTAATGGGATACTCGTAGTTAGGAGAGAGTAAATACCGCTATGACAAGAAATGCAGGTTAACGCATCTGGCTTATCCACAAAGAAGGCTTCCCTACATATCTCACCGCACGTACAATAGCCACACATAACAGGTCAATCGGACTGCAGGCCCGCACTAAATCATTCTCTAAAACAATACTTTCGAGAGTAGTCAAATACTGGAACGGCCTTTCCCACGATCGTAGATCTACCATTGTGTAATATTACATATTACATCCTGTGTCCTTTTTGAAATGTTATTTCGCCATTGCCTGCTGGTATAAATTGTGTCTCCGTGTCCACCCTACACAATATGTCTCTATTTCTTTTCTGGGCCTTAGATGACTTCAAGCAACTTGTTCGTAGCTTTTATTTCTTCGGCCGACTCCCTTACTGAGTTGGACGAATAAAGCACATGGCTCACTTATAATGCTCCCAGAGTGTTCAAGTGTGCCCAAACCAAGGCGGGGATGGTGTTGTAATTGCTAAAAGATTGATAGGAAGGGTTATAGAGGCGGACAGATGCATTAGCTCCTTAAAGTTTTGCATTGTTTGATTTCCTTGTTTTCTGCTCAGGTTCAGTCTTTTTCGCATCATCAACTATGTGGTGCGCAAAGCAACGGAATACAATGTTCTTGTTTGAACGCAGCTCTCTTACGGCATGCGCCACAAGTAAGGTTTTATTGTTTTAATTCGCGACACATCTGCTTAAGAGCCCGTGGCGAGAATTGTGCAACCACATCCTCTTTCGTCCTCTCCCCACTCACACTACCCTCTCCCCATTTTACCCGTTTAATGGCTGCTCAGCATTCAGAAATGCTTAGGCACAGAAGCCACTTGAGAAAAAGCACGGTAATATATTTCGGTACCCTCAACAAACTCCACGACTCATGAAAACGTTAAATAATGAAATGAACCCATCCTGTCAGGAAACGCACGTTCCTCCATTCAGCATACGAAGTTGAACGTAGGGAGGCGTGTCCCTGTTACACACCTCGTACACCGTCGAAATACAGGGACCACCACACCCGCCTCGGCGATTCACCGCTCGCTACCGGCGCCATTGAGACTCGCCAAAAGTGCACTGCCTGATAAAGAAAGGAAGCACACAAACTGCGCACCCCACCCCATCGTTTAGCACCAATTTGTACGGTATGCCACTTCTTGCCGCCGTCGCGCCGCACCTAAAACAATTTCCAGAGAAAGTTCAAATTTCTATGCACTGACCCATACGTACGACTCTTCCAAACGTTTCGCATTCATGTCCGCAAAAACACGTCGATAAGCCGTCTCTTAATCACTGCCGTAAACTGAACACGCATACAATTTTCCTGTACCGACATTGGCAAACAAAAAACAAGCGTCGTTGCCTTAGGCACAAAGCAAATTAACTTCCCCTCAAACGCATCGAAAGGGCTACACGGATCACTGCGTTCAGGTACAGCTTCGACTTTCGATACGTAGTTAAACTTATTCAGGGAAGCCGGAGAGGCTTGGCGGCGTGGCGCGCTTGTCAGTTGGCTGCTCGCGCAATTGAGTTTATTGTGCTTACTTTCTTTGCTTCTGAACTTGTTTTGCTCTTTCCACTGCCGCCACGCGGGAACGAGCTCCATTAATCACCAGAAAACCCGGCGGGTGGTCTCTGTCGGTTGGAACGCCCCCTGACGCTATTTACGGGAACCTTCGCGCGCCTTCTCTGGCTCTACCTGGATGCAGCGTTCCGGAATTCGTCACTACATACGCACTCTGTACTTGTCGCAGATCGCGCCTTCTGATGTGAAAAGATGTGAAATTTTGAAACAGCGTAATCTCGAACTGCCAGCTGAGATATTGGCGGTTGAGTGTCACGTTTTGTGTTCTGCTCCAGAGGCAAGCTCCGTAGGTCGTGTGAACAGACTACGCCACAAAAAAAAAAAAGAAAACAAGGAACAAGACCACGGAACATTTCCATGCAACTGTCGTTAATCACGCCGCTTACTCTACAAGATGCTGGCAAATTTAGGAGCTTTCCCGCGGACGTTCTTTGTTTTTGATATTTTGTGCACCTTCCTTGAAGTTCGATGTCTCACGGTGCCGAGGTGACACGTGAATGGCACGATGGTCTCCCAAGTCGGTAAACACAGGGTTGTTCACAGGGCGTTGACACCGTGCTCATTGATTTCTATCGAGCGCACCGGTAATGGTGTATAATGACAGTGACGGAACAGTGCACGCGGTGGCATACGCGATCAGCTTTTGACAGTGGAGGCGAGAGAGAATCGTACACGACAGCCCCTGTTGCATGCATGCGTGCAGGCACGGTGGTCCAAGCGTATATTTCTTGCACTTAGGTTTGCTTTAATTTTAAGTACTGTAAGCAAACGTGCATCCCCATTGACGGGTGATCGAGAAATAGCTTTTCGGGTCTACTATTTACGTTAAGAGTTGCGGAGCTCAAAACCGGAATGGCAATGTGGAAATCAAAGTACATATGTTGTTCTTTTTTCTAAAGGATACCAATTATGTCTGATCGCAAGAAACAGGAAAACGCATTCGCTAGTTTGCTGAACTGCATAAGCAGAAACGGAAAAGGCAGCACAAATTCTGTGAAATACACCTGAGCAATTACAGGTCGGGGCCGAAAGTAAGTTAACTTGCCCTGACATAAAACGTCCGAAGATCCTCCTTTTTATTACCACTCATTCATTTTCGTGACTTGATTTAAGCATCGCTGCACAATCTGATGCACATTATAGCACCAGTAAGAAACGAAAGGTAAGGAGGACAAAACAGTGCTGTTGTGGTGGTCTTCTATATGTCTTGCCTTTTTTATCCGCTAATAAGCATGAAGTGATCTATAAAGAACTCCCACCCATGTGTTCAGCAACTATATCAACATTAATAAAAAATTCAGCAAAGCTCCTGTTTTCAGCTTTTCACTTACGATAGATATCATTATGTTGAGTGATTCGCGGAGACAAACCCGTATTCACCCCTTTTCTTGGCAAATCCTATAAAATGTGAACTATTTAGTTCATTGGGGAAGATGTGTTCTTCGGTAACGGACAATTCACATCAATAGTGGATTCAGGAGATATTTTCAGAAGGACACAGGCCGCGCGGCCCATTCCGGTTGCGTTATGCGTTCTCACTGTAATTTGGTTTCAGTAATCCATCGACGACGGAAATTGGGCAGCGCGAAGTAATTGGTGATCTTATCACGCTAGTTCAGCCGACTCACCATGGCTGGGAAGCTGTGATTAAGACATTTTAAGCCCTTTCTAATGGCGTGCAGAGATAATATGCAGTGCCAATGAGGCCAGCATAGCGCCGTGAGTAAATCCCCCAGAATAATTAATGCCTATGCGCATAGACGTATATCTTGATCGACGGGCTGGTCCGTTAATTGGGTGTTCTAGTCCCGTAGCCAATAAAAATATCAAGTGTCGTGGCACAGAGTCGATGGGCACGTAGAACGAGTTCATCGTGAGGCGGGCCCATTTTCTTCAGCTTCTCATTGCTTATGCCTCACAATGAAGCTCTAAAGCTGCGATCCAGCCATGACGTCATGACTACTACAAATCACGTTGATAGTCTGTACTCCTTGGACTTAAAGAATATATAGTTTTCTCTTAACTTGCAGTGGCAGAGCATTGCTAAAATGTGCGGCTTACGGATGCGTAGAATCCGGCGCACAGGATATGAGAAAATCTGCGAACGCTAAGCCAATGAACGAATAATCCTAATATGTTGACCCGCGAATGTGAGGCCGATGAGGAGAATAATTCTGGTACCATGCATCCCATTTGAAGCAGCTGTTGCTGAAGAACATCAGCATAAACTGCGTTTACACGCCTGTTTTTATAAGCTCATAGCAGCCTCCCACTCGGCAATTTTCATACTTGACGTTACACTCAGCGGTAGCTCAGCTGTAGAGACGTTTCTTTGGTAGAGTACAGCGTCCTGGGTTTGATTATCGGTCATGGCGGCTGAATGTTGATGACCGCGGAGCGTACACTCTCGTGAACCGTGCTTTGTGTGTAGTTTAAAAAAACCCAGGTAGTCTAAATTATTCCTGCGCAATGGCAACACAACTAGTGTTGCTTTGGTATCTTAAAACCACTATTTAGCATAATTTATGGTAATTTATTTCATTGCTCAATGTTGCTGCTGCTCAAAAGTCAGCCGGTTGTGTTCCGCCGCTTCCAGCTCCTTAAGCAAAGCACAAATGAAAATTCGAGTAGCGTCAACCTGCGCGAGTTGCTGGTGCAATACACGATGGGTACATATACGTAGATTTCTCGCGGTCTCACTATATATTTTAAGCCGTTGTCCTTGCCTCTCAAGCCAGCGCGAATGAATGTGTGACCACGCTCTCTGTGAGCTTTCACACACTGCAGTCTTATCACACCAAACTTTGTAAAGTTGTAGCCATAGTAACCTGCAAATTCATTCATGTCACAAACCGCCAATATAAACACGTTACCTGTGACAGAGATGACTGATTCTCTGAAAAGTAAGTTACATATTCTCCCTGCATTGCAATATTTGTTTTCTTTTTGAACTCTTTAAGCTTTAACATTGTATGCCATGTTTCTGGGACACACACACAATCAAGCATTTTTGTCCGTGCCCTAACTTTGGTAAGATGACGAAAAAGAATGATGTACACCCGTGAGCAGAACTATACATACGACAGGGTCTCCGAAAAAGTAAATTTCTTCGTAATTAACAACCATAAACTGGAATTGATAAGCACACTGAAAAGTTCGCAATGCCAAGTTTCGAATGCAGTCCTCAATTTCAAGTTGCGTTCCCAGGCAG
>NC_051162.1:152440941-152482282 GCF_013339745.2 Dermacentor silvarum
GAAGAGTGCTCGGAATATGGAAGAAAGTAATGGGTGCGAAAGGTGTTCAAATCCTGTACAGAACAACCTGACCCCCAGTGGAGAAAAGAACTAGGAAAGCTTACCACAGTAATGGCGACCGTGATGGTCAAGAACAGGCAACAAGAACGTCAAAAACGCAAAGTGATAGAGGCTGAGACAATGTCATGGGTGGCGGCAATGGAAAAGAAACCTGCTATGACTAACTACTTCAATGAAAAAAAAAAACGAAATCAGGAAAGAAACAATCTATGATAACTCAAAGGAAGCTCCTTCTTTCGAAGCGAGATCAGGATGCCTTAGAACGCGCACTTATACAGCGAGGTACATAATGAAGAAGAAACATGTGCTTGCTGTGGTAAAGTTACGGAAACGATAGAACATGTTTTATTGGAATGTAAACATATCTCTTTAGCTGCCAGTTTAGGCTCCTCGGACCTCCTTGAAGCCCTTGGGTTCAGGGATAGCAGGGGGAAAAGTAAACATGTCCGCTTTAGAGATTAGTAAGAGGCGGTTGGAGGTTTGGTGTAGAAAAGTAGGGAGACACAAACAACGGAGACGTGCAGAACACAGTTCCCAGTATGGTTCAAAATGTTTGATGCTTGGAATTCTTTGTATTTGTGTGTTTTCTCAAAAATAAAGGTAGGACATTAGGCAAAATATAACAAGTGCTTGGTGGCGCAACCCACCACAACAGTTTCAAAGGGATGCTCATAGCATGCATCTATCCATCGATCCAGATAAGCGAGGCAGTCGTGCCGCACGAGACAGATTGCCCGCGCCAGCCATTATATCGCGAAATGAAAACACGTATATACTGCGCTCAGATTTCGCATTAGCGAGTATCGTAAGCGTCACTAAATTTTTCGTTTCGATTGCAATGAACGTTCATTTATTGAACTATATGAAAATAATAAAGCCGTACTAAGGGATACTGTATAACTGACTTTTGACAGGAAAACACCTGCAGGGCAAACAATACATACTGGGGCTGAATCAGAATTTTGTGCTAGAAAAAAAGCAACCAATAGGGATAATAGATCTTAGCAACTCGCAGCCATATGTATAAACAATTCACATTAATTCGGCGTCTCAATTTACTGAAATGAAGAGTTCTGCAAAGGGTATCTGGCAGATAAAACTGGCCTTGAATTTCGGCACGTGTGCACTTCGCGTATTCTCTAGTGCAGTCACTACCTCGTTTTTTTTTTTTTTTTTTTTTTTGTGACCTGACGCGCAGGAGCTGTCGTTCGGCATCTCCGTGGGTCATGTGAAGATGAGTGCCGACGAGCTGGCCGAGAACGTCACGGTGACTGTGAACGAAGTCCTGAAGCGACTCAAGAAAGGATGGGAGAACTTGCGCGGGCTCAGCGTCAAGTCCTCCATGGGGCCCATTTGCAAACTCTACTGACTGATTCTGGCGTATCTGTCACGGAGTCGCCGAGGCATGAATTCTTGCTGGCAGTCACGCATAAAGAGCACTAGACCACCCGCACGATTTGTCTTTGCTATTTTTCAATGCCTGAAATGGTGAATTACCGTAGAAAACAATTTGTGGGGCTTAAGGTCCCGATGCTGCAATGTGTCGAAGAGGAACTCCGTAGTGGTAAGCGGTGGATTATATTTGTGCACTCGGAGTTATTTAACGTTCACCTTAAAAGCGCGCTACCACGATCGATTTTGTGCATTCCGGCCCTACACAAATGCGGCCGGGATTCTGTATGATTGGGTGCTCGGTTGAAAACGCGTGGTATGGGTTCCGGTGAACAATATCTGTACCTCCCGTGGCGATGTGATGTGTCGTCACTGGGGTTGACCCAAAACAGGAGAATAGGCATCAAGCGAGGTACGGCTTTTTGTTATCCTTTGGAGCGTCAAGTTTGGCCGTAATAAGGTCGACGGTCATGGTGGCCTCAGGAGCGAAGAAAACCGTCAGAGGGAAGGTACACTAGGCGCGCGCGACGAAGAGAAAAATGACATGCGATGCTCATCAATATTGGCAGCGCAGGAAATAGCGCCTCCTACGGGCAGGGGAATAGGCTCCAGAGCACGGTTGAACAAGATCAGTTTGGCAGAACGGTGCCAGAAACCGACAAGGCTGGACGCAGCTGGAGTCTCCCACGAAATAGAGTAGCCATCAGGGGCCCAAACAAGATGTCATCCTTCGCAATCTTGTTCGGTGCAACCGTTAGGATATGTTCGCCACGGGATGTATAGAACGTATTCAGTGGTGACGATAACTATGAGAACGAACAGCGACGGAGATTACTGCTCGTAACATCTATGGTGTGCTGCCGTCAATGAATGACTGAGAATGCAGAGGACCAGAAATTGCTGCCTAAAATGATTTGATGTGTACACTGGTGAAGCACAGGGCGTGGTAGGCGGTTTCGTATGCCATCGAGTAAAGCCCGCACGGTGAATGAATGGCAGCAACATGGCTTCGAGAAGAGGAGCCTTAATTCTGCCGCACGCCGTAAATACATTGCACACACTTAGAAGTGAACGAGGGTGTAAATCGGTCTATATATCGCGCTATTACACCCGAAAAGGGAGTAAGACCGTGAGTTATACGCCGATTGACACTCTTATTCACGTTTAAGGGTGTAAACTATTGTTACACTGCACTCACACCAAACGTCCTGGAACGTTGGCGGCAGTGTCCTCAAGACTCTTATGAACAAGAGCAAAGGCTACCCTGCCAAACAGAAACAGCACAAATGAAACGGTCGACATGGTGCATCTTCGAAGTGCACTGACACAAAATACATTCGAAGAAGGCGCTTTCCGCGAGGAGTCACATCACCTACTCACTCGGACGGCCCACCGGGCGTCCTAAGAAAGCTTCTTTTAATTTCTTTTTGTATTTTTTTGTCTCCACGGCTACAGGTTCAGCCTCTTTGTTGGGTGTGTTTACAGTTGATGTGTTTCGTTTATTTTCCCCGTTTACCGTTGTAGTGCTCTATCTCGAAGTCTGGCGCGGACTTCCGCTTGGCGGAACTACATCAATCATCGCCTTATTAACTAACTAGTAATTATACACAAACAGACAATACTACTATAAGTATACGCATTCAGGTGCATCGTTTCTCTAATAAACAGAATCAGTTCATATGGCTCTTTCTGGTGTTTTAAAGCGAATTGCTTTCATTGGCCTATCACCGGTTTTTGTGGATGGCAGCCGACGGCTAGTGGCTGGTGGTAAGACTTGCGATACATATTGTTACGGGAAGGAAGAAGCGTACTGGTATTTACAGATTGGTTGTTGTTGTTGTTGCCTCAAAACATGGCTCAGTTTTAATGGCTGCTTAGAGAAGCGAAACCCAGAATCTTCTTTGTCGTCTCGCCGGGCACCAACCATGTCCTCTTCCCACAGTACATACTGTGACATTAACCCCGTCGGCAGAAGCACCTTACTGGTGCGACTCACTGGTTCCAGAAAGGAACGGCTTGAGGCTGCTGACGTGGATGATGTCAGATAGAGGTGAAGGCGCGGTAGCCTCCAGTGGAGACACTTCATATGTGACAGGCGTCACCTGGCGGAGGATGCGATAAGGGCCGTAGTATCGCGAGAGGAGTTTCTCCGAAAGACCGACACGTCGAGATGGAGACAAAACTAGCACAACAGCACCTGTTTCGTATACGACGTCGCGGTGGCGCTGATCGTAGCGGCACTTCTGACGTGTCTGTGAAGCAGAGAGACGAAGACGGGCAATATGGCGTGCCTGGGTCGCTGTGGTTATGACATCACGAGCGTACTCTGTCGGCGAATCGAGTGTGGTCGAAAGAAGAGTCTCAAAAGGCAAGGTCGGTTCACGGCCATTAGAAGGTAGAAGGGCGAATAGCTAGCTGTGTCGTGGCGCGAAGAATTGTACGCAAACGTGACAAATGGTAAAGCAGTGTCCCAGTCCGCGATGATCGGAGAAAACATACATCGCGAGCATGTCAGTTATTGTCCGGTTCAGGCGTTTAGTAAGACCGTTAGCTTGAGGATGGTAGGCTGTAGTAAGCTTGTGTTTAGTAGCACAGGATCGAAGTAAGTCGTCCATGACTTTGGCAAGAAAGTATCGTCCGCGATCGGTGAGAAGTTGACGAGGTGCGCCGTGGTGTAAGATAACGTCGCGAAGCAAGAAGTCAGTGATGTCTATAGCGAAACTGGTGGGAAGGGCTCTTGTAATGGCATAACGGGTGGTATAGTCCGTAGCGACGGAAATCCACTTATTTCCGTCGTTTGATATAGGGAATGGTCCGAGTAGATCAACGCCAACGCAAAAAAAAAGGGTCGGTTGATATATTCAGAGGCTGCAGCAGACCAGCAGGATGTACAGCTGGTCGTTTTCGGCGTTGACACGACTCACACGCGGCGACATAGCGACGGACGGAGCGGTTGAGATGGGGCCGGAAAAATCGTCGCCGAATTCGGTCATAGGTCCGAGAGACGGCAAGGTGTCCAGTGGTGGGAACATCGTGCTGTTGCTGGAGTACAGTCTGCTGAAGATGAGACAGAATGACGATTGGCAGCTCGGGCCCGTCTGGGTGCATGTTCCGGCGATACAGGGTGTCGTTTTGTAGCAAGAACATGTGAAGGAATGGGTCAGACGGGTCAGAGAGCAGGCGTTCAATAAGCTGCCGTAACCATTCATCGCGTCGTTGTTCAGCTCCATTGTCCTTTCAAGGCGGAAAGCGAGTGAATGCAGATCGGTGCGGCATCCACTAAATCGTTCGGTGCATCGACGGGGTGACGAGACAGGCAGTCGGCGTCCTGATGTAAACGACACAGTGTATGTGTACTGCTGAAGGCGTACGGCCCAGCGACCGAGGCGTCCGGTGGGATCCTTGAGGGAAGAAAGCCAACAAAGGGCGTGGTGATCGGTTGTAACCGTAAATGGTCGACCATATATGTAGGGTCGGAACTTTTCCACAGCCCAAATGAGGGCGATGACATTCCCGCTCGGTAATCGAATAATTGCGTTCGGATGAGGAGAGAAGGCGGCTAGCGTAGGCGATAACGTGGTTGTGCCCACGTTGGCGTTGGGCTAAAATTGCGCCGATGCCGCATCCACTGGTGTCAGTGCGAATTTCTGTCGGAGCGGAGGCGTCAAAATGGGCGAGAATAGGAGGTGTGGTGAGTAGCGTGATGAGGCGCGAGAAAGAAGTCGCTTATTAAGGGCCCCAGCAGAAAGGAACGTCTTTCTTGAGAAGGTCAGTCAGGGGACGAGCAACATGCGCGAAATTTTTCGCAAACCGGCGGAAGTAAGAGCAAAGGCCGATAAAGCTGCGAACATCTTTGGCAGAGGTTGGTACCGGAAAATTCTGCACTGCACGAACTTTAGCGGGGTCGGGGCGAATGCCTGATGAATCGATGAGATGTCCAAGCATTGGCGGTGACCGAAGTGGCACTTGGAGGAGTTGAGCTGCAGGCCAACGGCGCTAAAAACAGAAAGAACAGATGAAAGTCGTTCAAGATGGCCGCAAAAGTTGGAGAGAACACGATGACGTCATCCAAGTAGTACAAACAGATGGACCATTTCAAGCCACGCAAGAGCATGTCCATCATACGTTCAAAGGTCACCGGGGCATTGCACAAGCCGAAAGGCATTACCCTAAACTGATAAAGGCCGTCAGGTGTGACAAATGCGGTCTGTTCACGTCCATTTCATCCACGGCAATTTGCCAATATCCGGAGCGAAGGTCTATTGCTAAAAAATAAGTGGCACCGTGGAGACAACCTAGAGCATCGTCAATCCGTGGAAGTGGGTATACATCTTTCTTGGTGATCTGGTTTAGATGACGATAGTACACGCAGAATCGCCAGCTGTCGAACTTCTTTGGACGAGAACAACAGGGGAAGCCGACGGGCTAGAAGAGTGTTCAATAATCGCTTTGGCAAACATTTAGCCAACTTCGCTCTGGATAACTTGTCGCTCAGAGGGCGACACCCGGTATGGGCGGCGGCGAACAGCTGCCGCATCGCGGTATTTATAAGATGCTTCACAACCGTAGTTTCACCCAAAGAGCGATCGCTCAGGTCGAAAATGTCGGCGTAGGACTCGAGGATGTCACGGAGCGCTGCGGCAGATTGGGGTGCGAGCTCCGGCGCAATCATCTTTGCAATGTCGTCGGGCGGGTGCAGATACAGAAGGCGCAGAACGAGCACTGGTTGAAGATGTCGCAACAGATAGAGCGGAAATACGGCATTTGCGGGACGGTGGCAACGGGGCAAGCGACATCTCTTGAGGAAGTACCTGAGGGCACTGGCCGAAATTTAGGATGGGAAGACAGGTCTGATTGGCCGCTACAGAAATGACGGTGTGTGGGAAGGAGACATTGTGGGAAAGCAGGACAGAAGTCGCGGGAGTGAAGATAATAATATGTGGTTTTTTATTGGCGCAAGGGCCAGATATGGCCAAAGAGCGCCATGACAAATGATGATAGTTTTCCAATGTACCATAGAGTGGTCTATGAATGATAAATAGTTGATGTAACATGGCTGTAAAAAGGCCTAAAAGCAAGTCGCTGTAAATTGCGTAAAATATATTGGCATTAAAATTATGACAATGACTAATGATTAGTGCTATGACTATAAAAATTCTGTTACAAATAATGATGTATTAAAAGGTATACATTTGCACTAGTGCCTCAAGTGGTTCCTTGAAATCAAGGGCTGAGAGGCACCTGCTGTACAAACATTTGCACTGCAGCTGCAGCCTGCAAGACGAGGCTGCGCTACAGATACCCTGGCCAGATGATTTGTAAAATGTTTACATCTGCTAAAAACTTTAAGACTGTATTAAAATCAAAAAGCGGCTCATGGCTAAGAAAGAATGCTGGGTGAAGAGGGATGTGCTCACGATATGCGGGATAAAAGTACTTTTTACGCTGGCCTTCTATTTCAGGGCACTCGACAAGAACATGGAGGACTGTAAGAATGTCGCCACACCTATCACATTTTGGAGGATCACTTCCAGAAAGGAGGTACGAGTGTGTGCCAAAAGTATGACCTATTCTTAACCTGCAAAGAAGCACTTCCTTGTGTCTTGCCATTTTCTCGGACATCCATTTCCCTATTCTTGGTTTGATCATATGTAGCTTGTTTGACACTTCGTTGTCCCACTGCCTTTGCCAACATCTCCGCAACTGATGGCGCAAGAAAGGCTTTAGGTCTGTGGGAGAGATAGGTATGTTTGTGTCTGTATACTTAAAAACAACTGACGTGGCACTTTCGTCTGCAGCTACATTGCCTTTTATGCCTCTATGGCCAGGTACCCAGCATACTATGACCGTTTGGTTGCCCATGTAGGCTGAGCATAAGCAGCTGTAGAGTTCGTTAAAAACTGAATTCTTGTATTTTCGTAGACTCATTAGAGCTCTAACGACGCTCAATGAGTCTGTGAACACAACTGCTTTGGTAACATTCATTCGCTTTATGTGTTTAACTGCTGAGAGGATTGCGTATGCTTCAGCTGTAAAATACTTGTATGTGGATTTAGTGTACCAGATGTCGAAAAAGACGGTCCCAGAGCTGCGTACGCAACACCAGCAGGAGATTTGGAAGCGTCTGTGTAAAATTCTGCACATGAGTAATTCGCCTGAAGCTCGAGAAAGTGTGAGCGTATATGAGTCTCAGGTGCGTGCTTGGAGATCTCTATGAAGGAGACATCGCACTCAATAGTCTGCCACTCCCAAGGTGGTGGAAGCCAACTGGGAGCAGTTAAGACATTCTCCTGCAGTAGGATGCCTGTTTCTTCAGCCGACGCTTCTAGACGCATGGACAAAGGAGTCCTCACAGACGGCCGGTTTTGATACAGCCTGGCAGCCGATATGTCGCTTATAGTGGAATGGCATGGGTGTTCTACATCTGCCTTTACCTTCAGGGAGTAAGATAGAGCTAAGTATGCTCTTTGGAGATGCAGGGACCATTCATCCGACTCAACATACAGGCTTTCTACAGGGCTAGTCCTGAAGGCGCCTGTAGCAAGCCGAATACCCAGATGGTGAACGGGGTCTAACATCTTTAGAGCGCTAGGTGTTGCAGAGTTATAAACTATGGCTCCGTAGTCAAGGCGTGACCGTACAAGGCTTTTGTATAAGCTAAGGAGGCATCTCCTGTCGCTTCCCCATGATGTGCGTGACAAGAGCTTCAGCAGATTCATAGCCTTCAGGCACTTTGTTTTCAGGTACTTAAGGTGCGGGACAAAAGTTAACTTAGAGTCTAAGATGAGGCCTAGAAATTTATATTCATGACTCACAGATAGCCGTTCTCCATTAAGGTCAACAGAGGGGTCTGGTTGCAGACCTCTTTTGTTCGAGAAGAGGACGCACGTGCTTTTTTGTGGGTTTAGTCTAAATCCATTCTCGTCCGCCCACTTGGAAATCTTGTTGAGGCCAAGCTGCACCTGTCGCTCGCAGATAGCAAGATTACAAGATTTGTAGCCGATTTGCACATCATCCACGTACACCGAATAAAACATTGTGCGTGGTATCACACTGTGGAGAGAATTCATTTTTACAACAAATAGGGTGCAACTCAGCACACCTCCTTGTGGTACACCAGTTTCTTGGGTGAATAGACGAGATAAGACGTTACCAACGCGAACACGGAATGTGCGGTTCGAGAGATAACTTTGAATCACGTTCAGCAAATTCCCTCGGATGCCCATTCCTGCCAGATCACGAAGGATTCCAAAACGCCATGTGGTGTCATAGGCTTTCTCCATGTCTAAGAACACCGACAAGAAAAACTGTTTATGCACAAAGGCATCCCGGATATTTGTCTCGATGCGGACAAGGTGGTCTGTTGTGGATCTACCTTCCCTGAAGCCACACTGTAAGGGATCTAGTATTTTGTTACTTTCAAGAAAATGGATCAGGCGCCGGTTAGTCATTTTCTCAAAGAGTTTGCACAGGCAACTTGTTAGGGCTATAGGCCTATAGCTGCTGGCCGAAGAGGGGTCCTTGCCCTCTTTGAGAATGGGAATTATTATTGCCTCTTTCCAGGCAGCCGGGATGTACCCACCACAGAATATGGAGTTAAATATCGACAAAAGTGTTTTGTGTGCTTCAGGGTGTAAGTGTTTGATCATGTCATAAGCTATTCTGTCTCTTCCTGGCGCTGTCTTATTAGAGCAGCTCAGTGAGGCCTGAAATTCCGCCATGGTGAATGGACGGTTGTAAGGTTCATTCTTTGTTATTTTCTGATCCAGGGGCAATCGCTCTGCTTGCCGCTGGTACCGCAGAAATGTATCTGTGTAATGGGCCGAACTAGAAATGTACTCAAAGTGGGCACCTAGAAAATCAGCCTGGTCTTCAAGAGTGTTTCCCTGGTTGTTTACTAATGGCAGATGATGAGTTTGCCGGCCGTTTAATTTGTTAACTCGGTTCCAGGCTTTCTTTCCGTCTGTGTAAGAATTTATGCCTGATATGTATTTTTGCCAGCTTTCCCTTTTAGCACGGCGGCGCGTTCTTCGACCCTCACTCTTTACTTTTTTAAAGTTTATGAGATTTTCTGTTGTTGGAGAGTCACGAAGGCGTCCCCAAGCCTTATTTTGCTTTCTTCGTGCTTCCCTACAGTCATTGTTCCACCAAGGAACACGTCGTTTCGAATGCTTTCCTTGTGTTTCTGGGATGCATATGGAAGCTATATTCACAATAAATGCTGTGAAATATGCTACTGCGTCGTCTATGTTAAGATTACGGATGTCATCCCATGTTAGGTGGGTGAGCTCTCTGTATTGCTTCCAGTCGGCAGAATCAATCTTCCACTGGGGAACATGAGGAGAGTTTTCTTCACTTTTTGTCAATGTTAATATGATCGGGAAGTGGTCACTCCCATAAGGGTTTTTGATAACATTCCACTGCAGGTATGGCATGAGTGTACTTGATGCGATGCTTAAATCTATAGATGAGTATGTTTTGTGTGCAACGCTGTAGAATGTGGGCTCTTTTTTATTTAACAAGGACGCATCAGATGAGAAAAGAAAGTTTTCAATTAAGCGCCCTCGCACGTCACAACGAGAATCGCCCCACAGGCTGCTATGGGCATTTAGATCTCCAACAACGATATATGGTTGGGGAAGTTCAGCGATAAAGCTTAGAAACTCTGATCTAGAGAGTTCGTAATTCGGAGGGATGTATAGGGAAGTTATAGTGACCAACTTCTGAAAGAGCACCGCTCGGACTGCGACTGCCTCAAGAGGAGTTCGGAGAAGAAACTGCTGACAAGCAACATCTTTGCTCACTATGATTGCGACGCCGCCCGAAGAGGCGAGTGCGTCATCTCGATCTTTTCGGAAAATGGCGTATTTCCTGAGGAAGTTACCTTGTGTTGGTTTGAGGTGTGTCTCCTGAACACACAGCACCTTTGGATTGTATTTGTGTAGAAGTTCTTTAACGTCATCGAGGTTGTGCATAAGACCTCTCACGTTCCAGTGTAGTATTTGTGTATCCATATTGTTTGTTTTCTTGTGCTGTGTGTCAAGAGGAGTCCAATTGGCTTACGGAGCCTTTCCAGGCCCCGTAATCCGTGTTTTGTCTTTCTTGGAGCGGTCGCGAGATTCGCGCCGCTCAGGAGGCGCTGGGTGCGCCGGCTGACTTGTAGTTGTGTCCATCGACTCCTGAGAGCCGCTGGACTTCCGCTCATTCGAGCGGGGTGTTTTCAGGGTAGGCCTTGCCTCAGAAAGCAGGGCCTTGGAGGCCACCAACCCAGAGGTCGATGGGCCCTCCTTAAGAGATGGCGCAGCAGCACTGGCTGCTGTCGCCTGGGGGGCTGGTGGCACAGCCGCGGCCACACTCTTTGTGGGCCGGGCTGATGCCGGAGTCTGCTGCGGCGTTGCCCCCTTACGCGCCGCATCAGCATACCCTGCGATATGTAGGAAGGAAATGCGCTTTCGCGCTTCCTGAAAGGAAATGTTTTCTTTGAACTTTAACGTAATTATTTCTTTTTCCCTCTTCCAGGAAGGACATGAGCGGGAGTATGCAGGGTGATCACCGTCGCAGTTTGCGCAGTGTAGTGCCTCAGTACAATTGTCAGCAGGATGGTCGTGCGACGCACACTTTGCACATGTGGTACGGCCCCGGCAGCTTTGAGAGCCGTGACCGAATCGCTGGCACTTAAAGCAGCGGCGAGGGTTTGGAATGTAGGGCCTAAGTTTGATTTTCAGATAGCCTGTTTCAATATATTCTGGTAAGGTACTTGTGCAAAACGTCAAAATTAGGTGTTTAGTGGGGATCTCTTTGTCATCCCGCCTGATCTTAATTCTTTGGACATTTGTCACATGCTGTTCCTTCCAGCCCTCAAGGAGCTCGGTTTCACTCAAGTCAAGGAAATCTTGTTCTGATATAACTCCGCGTGAACTGTTCAGAGATCGGTGGGGGTTCATCGAGACAGGGGTATTACCAATTTCAGCAAGTCCGGACAGTTTCTCGAACTGATTCTTGTCATTAAGTTCTATCAATAGATCACCGCTGGCCATTTTTGTGACCTTATAGCCGGGACCTAGTTTCTCAGTAAGGCATTTCGCAACGACAAATGGTGATAGTGTTCTTGCAGTTTTATCACTGTTTTGACAACTTAGCACGTGGTACTTCGGGTATATTTCTTTGGTCTGGACAAAAAGCTTCAGAGAGTCATCGGTGCGCCCTCTCTTGGAAAGAGGGCGATCGGGGAGTCGGGGGAATGACGAAAAAGCCATAAAGGGAACAATAATTTCGGTAGCTATGCCAGCCACCCACCACCGAGCCCAACATGGGGACGCTACGAAACCCGAAGGCAACGAAGACGCCAGCTGTACAAAGCCACTATAACCTAATATAATAGACCCAAGGCTGGATAAACTACACCAGGTTAACCCTTGCTGCCTGGAAAATTGGAAGTAAAACGAAGTGAAGAGGAGACAGGAGAGATGGAAAGTGAGAGAGAAAGACGAAGGTTGGAGGGAGAGAGAGACAGGAAAAGGCAACTACCGATTTCCCCCGGGTGGGTCAGTCCGGGGGTGCCGTCTACGTGAAGCCGAGGCCAAAGAGGTGTGTTGCCTCCGCCGGGGGGCCATAAAGGTCCAAACACCCGGCTTCGGCTCAACCTCCAGGATCCCCTTTTCCCCGGACACGGCTAAGCCGCGCACGGTTAGACGCGGGAGGGTCCAACCCCCATGTGCTCGGGTCCGTGGTGTCGCAACACACCAAACGCCTGCTTTCGCAGACGCCCCTGCGGGGCGCGGGAGTGAAGAGATTGTCTCCGTCAAGAACAGGTGGACAGGCGAAAACCGTGACGCAGGTTGCTGCTTGGGGAAGAAGACAAATAAAATCCGCAGAACAAAGCTGAGTTGGGGCTTGAGCAGGAAGGTCAATGGAAAGGGGTAGGCCAAGTTGGACACCGGCTGAACATTCAATCGGAGCAGAATGGGCGGTCAAAAAGTCGAGTCCGAGGATCACATCGGGGAGGAGGGGGGGGGGGGAGGGGCAGCGTTCGAGCACACTAAACAAAACCGACGTGTGGCGGCCAGCGACAATGACACGTGCAGCACACATTCCGAGCACAGCCGGAGTTCCACCGTCGGCGACCTGTAGCAGTCGAGTCGGAGCGGGAGTAAGGACTTTCTTAAGGCGCGTTTGAAGGTCTGCACTCATGATGAAAATTTGCGCTCCAGTGTCGATGAGTGCTGTAACAGGCAAACCATCCACATCCACGTCCAGAAGTTTCCGATCAGTAGGCAGGGTCCACAGAGGAATTTCAGGCCGGTGTGCTAGAGCAGCGTCACCTCCCAGAGCTGCCCCAGTCAGCTTCCCGTCGTCCCAGTCAGTTTCCCGTTCAGCGTCACTTCCCGTAATACGCGCGAGCAGATATCGAAAAGCCCAGATTTTTGTTGCCGCCTCTAATCATTTCATTCGCTTTAATTCTAAAGAGACCATCGTCAAATTGTCAATCTCCGAAGTGCCGTCGTTTAGCAAGGCCAACAATTTGCACTTGTGATCCAGTTTGCGTCGCTCCTTCCTTGTCTTAGACAGTGCCTTCACACCCGATAAGCGCGCAGAGTATTTGGCGAGACCCTCGCATCGGCGACCGATAGGATGCTTCGCCAAGCCTACTCCCTCGGGTTCTATGGCACGCGTGGCGTTTCTAAGCGCAGGGCAGTAAGCAACACTATATTCCTCTTAAAGCAGTATTGACATGACAGTTTCAACTTATATTTTTTTTGCCATATGATGATACTGGACTTCGAAACACCAAAAAATGTACTATCAATGCTCAGGGCGCCCGAACTACTTTGTCACAATAACTTTTCTACAGACTCAGGAAAATTACACCCTCGAGGATAGATTAGATGTCGAAACACTCTTTTTGCAGCCTTACTTTCTCTGAAAATTACTAAAATGGTTACATTCGTTAGAAAACCACTCTTAGTGCACCATTTCATTATTTCAGGGTGTTAAAACGGTGTTTTGTATGAAACATACACTTTGCAGAATTTAAGGGTGCTTACTACTTCCAACACTTCGAGCAAGTAATGTCATTCCTATTCATTCCTAATAGGAATGGCTAACAGTGCGGCATGCAATTCGTGCGGGTGCGATGAGACGCTAGAGCACCTTCTGTGTCATTGCCCAGCTTTTGACGCTCAACGACGAATTCTTCAAGCTCAACTCAGCATGTTAGATAGCAGAGTGCTCTCAGAGGAAAATATTCTGGGACCATGGCCTACGCATTCTTGCATGCGAAAGGCCACAAAAGTTCTCCTTCACTTCTTGAAGGAGACTGGACTGCATGAGCGCTTGTGACAGTGGACCTTCCGCTGCGACTGACTCTGCGAATGACTGGCTCTTTATTATTTCTTATATTATCGCTCCTTATCTATTCTTCCCCCTTCCCTCTGCCCAAGCGTAGGGTAGCCTAACCGGGCACGTCCTTGGTTAACCTCCCTACATTTCCCTTCTCGTTTCTCTCTCTCTCTCTCTCGAGCAAGTAAAATAAAACAACCAAAAGTGTCTATTTTCCAGGGGCTTCCACCAAGTCATTATTCAAGCACATGATTGGTCAATGTAGGCTATGGATGCCAACCTGCTACTTCATGTAGATTGGGTTTCCGGTGGTGAAGGGGTGTTCTGGGGTTTTACGTGCTAATGCTACGAATATGATTACCAGGCACGCCGTAGTGAGGAACTCAGGTTTCATTTCGACAACCTGAAGTTCTTTAACGTGCACTCAATGCAAGGGTGTTCTTGCATTTCGCCCTCCTCGGAATGCGGCCGCGCGGCCTGGATTCGATCCCGCGACCTCGTGCTTAGCAGCCCAACGCCAAAGCGACTAAACTGCCACGTCGGGTGGTAGTTCGGCTTCCGAATGATGGGCTAAATGTAAAATTATGTAAACAAATTCATGCATTTAGTAAATGTATATTTATGTGATCTAATTTGGTCTATATTCCAAGCTATACCTATGCTTCAGTGATTCAAATATGTTTCTTGTCTCGTTGTACTGCTTGTTTTATCTCTCTCTGTGTGCGTGTACTACCGTCTGCTTTGGACACCTCTCGCGCGGCAGACGTTCTACGGCACTGAAGGCCGGTTCGCCGTCGGTATATTTGCCGCTATAGCGTGGACGTGCCTTAACCGGAAGTGGACAGCGCGTTGGCGATGACGTATGTCACGTGACATTTGGAGGAGCATTCGGCGAGGAGGAGTGACCAGCCGATGAGGAGAGTAGCGAAGGAAAGAGCGAAACGAGCGAGGGCCGTGTTTCGATCTTCAAACGCGTGTAACTCCGCTATTACCGGCACCATTTCAAGAAATTCTTGCGGCTACGTGTTCGTTGTAGACTCGTGCAGAACTGCAACACCACAGCTAAATTTCGACCTCTGGGTGGTTTAGGGATCCTTTAAATGTATCGCGTGAAAGAGTCATAATGCTTTCGCATTCAATGCACGTCAGGAGACTTATCAAGTGCCTCGGTAACTTTTATTGCTGTACTAATAACATTTTCGAGTCTAGATGGTATCTTTCTTGACTGCAATGAAGCCAAATGTAAGCAGGAGCCGTAGAGATATGCTGTATTGAAAAGCCTCCGCTCTTGCGCTGCGTATTTCGCAAGTATAATCTGCATTATATTATTAGCAACGATGACGAATTTAATGTCCGAATTTGTTTAGGAATCTCTTTGAAAGTACTTCATGTCCTTTAAACTAACATTTCCCAGACTCGAAACAAAAATTACGCAGATGCAACGCACATGTTGGAACCTATATGATGCGAACCTTCTGTAAAGCGCTTAATTATACAATGCAATTCATTTTATCTTTTATACAAGAAAATTTGGCAGAGGCACTTAAGATTGCTTACGTGTGGGAATGCGAAAGTTATTATAATTCCTTTGGTGAAATTTTCTTTTTTCCGCGCGTTCATTCTGTGCGCGAGCTCTCGTCGCGTTCTAATTGCGCTCGCTTAGGCCAAATAAAAACGCGCCAAGTGTCTCAATGCACTCGCTTGCCCGCGGGAAGTTTATAACTCAAATTACCACCCAGCGGCGTTCCATTGGACATTAATACTTTTAGGGGCGAAGCTCCTTAGGGTCGAGCCTTGTCCGCCGTCGCGCCGTTGTAGCCGCGCTAGCACTCTCCGCTCCCGCTAGAGGCGCAGCTGTACTCTCTTAGGAGCGAAGCACCTTAGGGCCGAGCCTTGTCCCTCGTAGTTGTCCGTAGCTCTGGTTTGCATGTATACTGTGTATACCAAAGCATGTACATATGTACTGCAGACATGTACAGTATATATATATATATATATATATATATATATATATATGTGTGTGTGTGTGTGTGTGTGTGTGTGTACAGTATATGTACGCCAAGCTCCGGCTTCCGGCTCCGCTACCGGAAGCCGGGTTCCGGAGAACGCTTCCGGCGTTTTATCCGAATGATCCCCCGGTGCTTCGCCCACTCATCATCATTCACTTCGTGGATATGCGGTGTTTTTTACAGCGAAGCAGTTAGGGGCTCAGTATTCGATGGTGTGCGAGTGATTTCACGGGTAGCGAACACACGGCGGAGAGCAAACGCGACTTCTTCCGTCGCGCGAAAGGCCATGGGGAGACGGGAGGGAGGGAGGGAGGGGAGATGAAGTTTAGCTACGGCACCGAATGCGTATCTTGCGACTGGGTGCAAGGGGAACTGGCGACTCAATCTCCCATGCGAAAGGAAAGCGGGAAGGCAGCGCGGGAGGGAGGGGTTGCGGCTTCTGCTCTGCGAGCAACTTGTACTTTGCGCGGCGCCGGGCGGTCGCGCCCACCGTATCTTGAAAGCTATCTGAAACACGGCTCCTAACTTTGTAGGCGCTGTGCTTTCGCCGCTCAGTTTCCGTTGAAACGATAGACCGCATGAACCTTCGCTCGCTGCTGCGGGCGCCCTTGCTCACGCCAGCGTTTTGACACCGCTGTGTGCGGTCACACAAACAACGCGCACAACTGTTGTCGACGGCGGCGCCATTTGGCCGCGTTCGCACCGAATGCGCGCGGCATTGGTGACATGTTTATGAAGAACGTGCCAACCTTTGCCGTACACCCTATGGCGTGAACCGTAGCGACCATAAGGCCATGGTCCCTGTGGTCACTAAATAAATGAAAAAGACCGGATCATATATATTTCTCATTCTTTAATAGCTCAAATAACCAATTACACCATCACATCTTAATAGACATAATTGGAAATACATAACCCACCACAGTACAGCTTCGCTGGTCTTTATTTTTTACACTGATGACGTGGCGCCACCTCCAAACCATTGACTGCGTCGTAACGTACCTAACGACACATCGCACTAGGCACACCTTTAGTTATTTATTCATTTTATTATAAGTACCCTAGCTAAAGGCCCGTGAGGGCATTTCATAGGGGGGGGGGGGATGGAAAAGGTCAAATGGACGTGCACTGTGCAGAATATATATATATATATATATATATATATATATATATATATCCCATGGGTCGGGCAATGACGTCACGGCTTAGCTCCGCCTCTGCGCAGCCACGACAAGCACTGCGCACGGCGCGGTGACATCATGGCTCGGCAAAGCTAAGGCGAAGCGATGCGACGCTACGCGCGCGATGACGTCACGGCTCACGCAGCTGTGGCGAGGCGCGACGGCGCAGCTGGCGCGCAGCGTTGTTAAGCCCGGACCACACGTACGCTTGCGGACGTGCGCAAGCTCGCGTCTGCGCGCCCACGCATGCGCAGACGGTGCGGCACGGCTCGTACGCGTTGAAACGCGGTGCGATCTCGGTGATCAGCTCCTCTCTGATATTGCGCGCTTGAGCTGCCTCGCGCCGGTGCGCCTGGCTACGCAGCTACGGTGCGGTACACTCAACTCTCAGTTAAGCAGATTTATAATATGCAAGAAAGTGCCTCTTCTTCACTTTTTGTGCTGATCTAACAGTTCTAAAAATATAACAATTACGTTTTTAAATATCGAAGCGTTTTGAAACACTGCCAACAACGAAGTACGAAGTGGCGTCTGCCAAGGCGTCAACAAGTGAGGCCAGTGAGCGCGCGCCGTCGCGCGTATTTGTGGATGCAAACCGCCATTCCTCGCTAGGCGCGGCAACCGCAAGGCGCGTAGACGCGAGCTTGCGCGCGTCCGCAAGCGTACGTGTGGTCTGGGCTTTAGGCGATGCGTGGTGACGTCATCTCTAGGCGGAGGTATTGCGGCGTACACTCGACGGACCATCCTCGAGCTTAAACACAATCGGCTAGTTCACAGGGGTATGTGTCATTCCGCTTGGACCCTTTCTGCACTACCACCAGGATCGGCCCACATTTCGGCGTTACAGCTGACGGCAAACGCCCAGGTTAAACAGCTTCGCTGTTGAAAGCTGCCATGGCCTTGGGGAAGCGTGCTCGTCTCCGACGCCGAAGGCCCTGGTTCGATTGCCACCCAGGCCGAAACTTACATAATGTTCTTTTGAAATGCATTAGTTCAATTTGCTTTCAGGAACATCGCTGAGAAATGTGACGTCAGATCGAGTATTTTTGACGTGTTTTTACTCCTTGCCGTCGGCCATTTTTGGTACCATCATTCGCTCATGCCGCCAACTACAACGCCAGACTTTCGCGTAATGCGGCATCTAATGCTTTCGCATTAAAAGAGGAGCAATACCTAAAGGTCCATGCGGCCTGACAGGTTCTTGCTCCTCTGGACGTTCGGCATGCAGGTACATTTTTATCTTTGGTACAGATATGTTTACGTGCATTGTAAACAAACTTCCTCGCATACTTTGTCATGCTAGTTGCACACGAAAATCATTCACATGAATTACACGTATGGTAAATTTGAATGCCAACACACAATGATACATATTCATAAATCATCTTTTTTTTTCTACCAGGATTGCAATACAGGGAGCATATATACTTTTAGGAACTGCCATGATTTAACAAAAAAAAATGTACTTCAGCGTTTTTTATCACTGGCTTTACTCAACAAAAGTATTTGTGTACTGACGATGCCGCCTACATAGGTGGTGAAACGTCTATGTTTTTGTTATACTTTTGTTGAGAACAGCCCTTGGCTTTTGAATCAGTTTTTCACACACAAAAAAAAAGATGGCCGCATATCTGCTTGCTTCGCCGCAAATTACCTCGAAAGACGATAGTCTTCTGTTGCCCCTGATATGCAACACCCCCTCCTCTCCCCCCACCCACCCCCCACGCTCTTATCCTCCCCTCTCACTCCTGCCATGATGGATGCAATGGAGGTTTTGCTGAATCCAATTCAAATTTCCCGCGTTCGCCCTGCTCTCGCGCCATCTCTTGGGACATTTTATTATTGTTGGCTTAAAGCCGGCTACAGAGCTGCGGCTTCGGTCGGCTTCTTTTTAACGCGTAGTGTCTCTGATGATGATTATTGTGGTTTATTGGCGCAAGGGCCAGATGTGGCCAAAGAGCGCCAAGACGATGGTAATGACTTGTTTCTGATATATGAATAGTCAATTACATGAACATTCGATGTGGCATGGCTGTAAAGGGGCCTAAAAACAGTCGCTGTAAAGAGCGTAAAATCTATACGTAATAAGATTATGGCAATGACTAATGATGTGTACTATAGACATGAATATACATTGCAAAAGAATGATATGACTTACAAACATATTACAGATGCAGGAATTGGCCAGAAGCACAAGTACCTAAACAGAGCCCTTGAGATACAAGAGCTTGTAGGCATGTGCTATAAAAAAAAAAAAACAATCACAGCAACATCCTCTTGAGAGAGGATGTGCTACGAACTTACTGGGCTAATAACATGTAGCACAACATCTTTCAAGTATGCGAGGACTGCTTTGGTGTTAAAGAGCGGTTCTTTACCAAGAAACATGGCGGGATGCAGAGGAACACAAGAGCGATATGCTAGAGGAAAGTGTTTCTTTCTTTCTCTTTCGGCTTCCCGACACTCCAGGAGGACGTGGAGGACGGTGAGCCTGTCGCCACATCTACCACAGGTTGGAGGATCATCACCATTCAATAGAAAATTGTGGGTGCCGTAGGTGTGTCCTATTCTGAGACGACAGAATAGGACATCAGTTCGTCGTGTTTTTGTTACGGAGGGCCAGTAACCTAACTGTGGCTTAATCAAATGAAGCTTATTACTTGTTTCGGCGTCCCACAAGCGTTGCCAGTGGCTTCGCAGTTTCTTTCGCAAGAAAGGTTTCAAATCTGTTGCAGGAACAGCAGCTGTAGGGTTAATAGCGGGTGTTGTGACTGATGTGGCCATTTGGTCGGCAAGAACATTGCCCTCGATGCCTCGATGCCCAGGCACCCAGCATATAATGACATGTTGGTTAGTTGCGTATGCTCTACAAAGAACAGAATAGAGCTCAATGAGAATGGGGTTTTTCTGTTTACAGGGTGACTTCAAGGCTTTTACGACGCTTTGAGAGTCTGTAAATATAATAGTTTTTTGAAGTTTTGATTTCTTTATATGCTTTACAGCTGACAATATTGCGTAGGCCTCAGCCGTAAAGATACTTGTTTCTTGGTGAAGCACGCCGGATTCCGAGAAGGACGGGCCGACGGCTGCATAGGATACTCCGGCATGTGATTTAGAAGCGTCTGTGTAAAATTCTGTGCACGGGTACTTGGACTGTAATTCTAGGAAATGCATTCGGATTTCAACCTCTGAAGCGTGCTTTGTAACCTCTACAAAGGACATATCACATGCTACCACCTGCCACTCCCAAGGTGGTAACAGCTTGGCTGAAGGCATTAAGCGATGTTCGTGGAGTGGGATATCCATTTCTTCGCTAAGCTCCCTGACACGCAGTGAGAAAGGCTGTCTTATAGACGGACGATTACCAAAAAGTGTAGCACACGTCATATCGTTAACGGTATTAAAACATGGATGCTGATGATTAGAGCGGACTTTAAGGAAATATGTGAGGCTGGTGTATGTTCTCTGCAGATGGAGTGACCACTCATTTGATTCGACGTATAAACTTTCAATGGGACTTGTTCTGAAAGCGCCAGTGGCCAGGCGGATACCTTGATGGTGGACGGGATCCAGCATCTTCAGCGCACTAGGGGCGGCAGAGTGATATACCGCGCTACCGTAGTCCAGTCGTGATGAAATGAGACTCTTGTAAAGATTCATTAAACACTTCCTGTCACTACCCCAGGATGTGTGAGATAAAACTTTTAGTAAGTTCATTGTTTTTAGACATTTCACCTTGAGATATTTTATATGTGGAATGAAAGTAAGTTTACAATCAAGTATGATGCCTAGGAACTTGTGCTCTTTGTTGACAGGTATTCGTTGTCCATACATTTCGATAGTGGGATCTGCAACAAGCCCTTTCTTCCTGGTGAAAAGAACACAAGAGCTTTTGTCGGGGTTCACCTTGAATCCGTTTTCGTCTGCCCACTTGGACACTTTGTTCAAGCCCTGTTGTACTTGTCTCTCACAGACTGTGAGGTTGCAGGATTTGAAACCTATTTGTATGTCGTCTACGTAGACAGAATAAAAAATAGCTGGCGGTAGTGAGGCGCGAAGCGTGTTCATCTTCACGATAAACAGTGTGCAGCTGAGCACACCTCCTTGGGGTACACCAGTTTCCTGTATAAATGGACGCGACAGTGCATTGCCTATTTTAACCCGGAATGTGCGGTTGTGTAGGTAGCTTTCAATAATAATTAACATATTACCGCGGATGCCCATTGCCGACAGATCGCGTAGGATTCCGTAACGCCAGGTCGTATCGTACGCCTTTTCCATATCGAGAAACACGGATAGGAAGTATTGTTTATGTATGAAGGCATCACGAATGTTTGCTTCGATGCGCACGAGATGGTCCGTTGTAGACCGTCCTTCTCTGAAGCCGCACTGATATGGATCAAGTATTTTGTTTGACTCAAGGAAGTGTAAAAGGCGACGATTGATCATTTTTTCAAAGAGTTTGCAGATACAACTTGTGAGGGCTATTGGGCGGTAACTTGTTACTAATTTGGGGTCTTTACCTTGTTTCAGAATCGGAACGACAAGGGATTCTTTCCATGCAGTAGGTAGGTGCCCGGCAGCCCATATAGCATTGAAAAGTGCGAGTAACGTTATTTGGGTATCACTGTGAATGTGTTTGATCATGTCGTACATGATCCTGTCGGGTCCAGGTGCAGAGCTCCGACATGCAGCCAAGGAGGCTCTCAATTCGGCGATGTTAAAAGGCATGTTATAGGGTTCGTTCTGTCTGCATTTGCGGTCAATAGCCTTGCGTTCTGCGATTTGTTTGTGCTTAAGGAATGCCTCGGAATAATTATTTGAACTAGACACGCGCTCGAAGTGTTCGCCAAGAGCGTCAGCTTGGTCTTCCAAGCTGTTCGCTTCGTCGTTCACTAGCGGCAACGGATGGATTTCTTTTCCCTTTAGCCTCATTAGCCTGTCCCATACTTTTGCCTCTTGAGTATACGAGTTGATACCTGAGAGAAACCTTTCCCAGCTTGCCCTCTTAGCCTGTCTTCGCGTCCTTCTTCCCTGGGATTTAACATGTTTAAATTCTATGAGGTTTTCAGCTGTAGGACATTCACGTAGTTTGCCCCAAGCTTGATTTTGTCTCCTTCGTGCCTGTCTACAATCGTTATTCCACCAGGGGACCCGTCTTTTAAATGAAGTGCCACATGTTTGAGGGATGAACTTCTCAGCGGCATCAATGATAAAAGCAGTAAAATATGATACGGCATGATCTATAGTAAAATTATTTATAAAATCTCGTGATAAGTACGTGGATTCCCTAAAGCATTCCCAGTCAGCTGAGGCCAGTTTCCAGCGAGGGACATGGGGAAGAGAGTCATGTTCAGTTACTAAGTTTAGGGTTACTGGGAAATGATCACTTCCAAATGGGTTTTTAATTACATGCCATTCTAAGTCAGGGAAAAGTGAGGCAGAGCCAATTGACAGGTCTATTGATGAATATGAACTATGATGGATATTGTAATATGTTGGTTCCTTCTTATTGAAGAGGCACGCACCGGAGTTAACAAGGAAGTTTTCAATGAGTCGACCTCTCGCGTCGCATCGCGAATCTCCCCAAAGGGTATGATGAGCATTAAAATCACCAGTGATAATGTATGGTTCTGGGAGCTGGTCAATGAGGCTGTAAAATTCCGTTTTAGTGAGGTGATGGTTGGGTGGTATGTAAATGGAGCAGATCGTTATAAGCTTGTTGAATAAAATTGCTCGCACAGATACAGCCTCGAGAGGCGTGTGAAGGGCAAACTGTTGGCAAGCAACAGACTTATTTACAACTATGGCTACACCTCCGGACAAGGCAGAAGCGTTGTCACGATCTTTACGGAAAATGGCATATTGCTTGAGAAAGTTGGACTGCGTAGGTTTTAAGTGTGTTTCTTGGACACACAGCACCTTCGGATTAAATTTATGTATGAGTTCTGTGATGTCGTCGAGGTTACGAAGTAGTCCTCTGACGTTCCACTGTAGTATCTGTGTGGCCATGTTGCAAACGAAGTTTGTGCTGTGTGTCTCGTGTAAAAACACTAACTTAACTTACAGAGCCCTTGTCGGGCCCTGTGATGCGGGCTTTTTCTTTTTTGGAGCGGTCGAGAGATTCTCGCCGCTCCTTTGGCGCTGGCTGCGCCGTCTGGCTGGAAAATGTGTCCATCGGCTCTTGCGGAGCGCTGGACACCCGCTCTTGAGAGCGGTTTGTTCGCAGTGAAGGCCTCGTCTCGAGAGACAAGACCTTGGAGGCCACCAGCCCAGAGGTGGATGGCCCCTTCTGCTGGGGTGGCGGAGCAGCGCTAGCTGCAGTCGCCGAGGGGGCAGATGGCTTCACCGCCGGCTCACTACGCATGGGCCGGACAGCAGCCGGAAGCCGCTGCGACGCTGCCCCCTGACGCGTCACATCGGCAAAGCTGGTTTTAGACAGGTAGGTAACCCGCCTTCGTGCCTCTTTGAAAGTTATGTTTTCTTTTACCTTAATTGTCACTATTTCCTTTTCTTTTTTCCAAGATGGGCACGACCGCGAGTATGCGGCGTGCTCCCCATCACAGTTAACACAATGTAGAGAACCTTCACAAGACTCGGAGGAGTGTTCGTGAGCACTGCATTTCGCACAGGTTTGGCGGCCTCGGCAGTTCTGCGAACTATGGCCGAACCGCTGGCATTTGAAACATCGAAGGGGATTTGGCACGTATGGCCTAACACGAAGCTTGATGTACCCGGCCTCGATGGACTCGGGCAGGACACTTGAGTTGAAAGTAAGTATTAGGTGTTTGGTCAGGAGTTCTTTGCCATCTCGCCTCATTTTAATCCGTTTAACATTGATGACATTCTGATCACTGAAACCCTCAAGGAGTTCAGCCTCACTCAGCTGCAACAGGTCATCATCTGAGACAACGCCACGGGTGGTATTCATAGTACGGTGTGGGGTTACTGTTAATTGGGCATCTCCAAATGACACTAGATTGGGCAGTTTCTCGTATTGTTTGAGATCACGGAGTTCCAAGAGGAGATCCCCGCTTGCCATCCTGGATGCTTTGTAGCCTGTTCCAAAAATATCAGTCAAAGACTTTGAGACAAGGAAAGGTGAAATTGTACGTACTGATGTGTCTGACTTTTCAGAGTGAATTACATGAAATCGGGGGAAATTCGGTGTTTGGCGTCCAAAAAACTGGAACACATCTTCGGTGCGCCCTCTTTTCAGACGGCGATCAGGGAGTGGCGGGAATTGTTCAGCCATAGGTATAGAATTTTTCGGCAGCGACGCCAGCCACCCACCATGGAGCCCAACGAGGGGACGCTGCAGGACCTGGAAAAGACAGGTCCTACAAAACGCCAGCTGTACGCCACTACTATAACCAAATATGTACAGCCAAGGTTGGCTGCACCACACAAGGTTAACCCTCGCTGCCTGGAAAGTCGGAAGTAAATAGAAGAGAGGAGAAGACCGGAAAGATTGAAAGTGAGAGGGAAAGACGAAGATTGAAGAGAAGGATAGGAAAAGGCAACTACCGATTTCCCCCGGGTGGGCCAGTCCGGGGGTGCCGTCTACGTGAAGCCGAGGCCAAAGGGGTGTGTTGCCTCCGCCGGGGGGCCGTAAAGGTCCAAACACCCGGAATTGGCTCAACCCCCAGGATCCCCTTTTCCCCGGACACGGCTAAGCCGCGCACGGTTAGACGCGGGAGGGGCCAACCCTCGTGTGCTCGGGTCCGTGGTGTCGCAACACACAACGCGTAGTGTCTCTTCGACACCATTTCTAACGCCTTGATTTTTTATTTATTAACGTAAAAGCCAGTCCAATGCGCATTCTTAATTAAATGAACGCTGCGGATCAAGGTTCTGTGCAAATATTTTGCATCAAACAGGCCTGAGCTTTCCTTTGCGCTGTATAATGTTGATACGCATTTGGTACCGCAGCTAAACGTCGCCTCCCCTTCCTCCCTCCCTCCCGTCCCCCCATGGCCTTTCGCGCGACGGAAGTCGCGTATGCTCTCGGCCGTGCGCTCGCTCCCCGTGAAAGCGCGCGTCCCTCGCGCGCTTTCACTCGCACACCATCGAAGACTGAGCCCTCAGCAGATTCGCTGTAAAAGGTATTAATGTCCAATGGAACACCGCTGAGCGGTCCTTCGAGTTATAAACTTCCCGCGGGAAAGCGAGTGTGTTGAGACAGTTGGCGCGTTTTCATTTGGTTTTAGCGAGCGCAATTAGAACGCAGGCGAGAGCTTGCGCACAGAAGGAACGCGCGAAAAAAAAAGAAAATTTCACCAAAGGGATTTTAATAACTTTCGCATTGTCACACGTAAGCAATCTTAAGTGCCTCTGCCAAATTTTCGTGTATAAAAAATAAATAACCTGAGTTGCTTTGTATAATTAAGCGCTGTACAGAAGCTTCGCATCATATAGGTTCCAACATGTGCGTTGCCTCTGCGTAATTTTTGTTTCGATTCGGGGAAATGTTAGTTTAAAGGACATGAAGTACTTTCAAAGAGATTCCTAAATAAATTTGGACGTTGTATTCATCATCGTTGCTAATAAGATAATGCAGATTATACTTGCGAAATACGCAGGGCAAGAACGGAGGCTTTTCAATACAGCATATCTCTACGGCTCCTGCTTACATTTGGCTTTATTGCAGTCAAGAAAGATACCATCTAGACTCGAAAATGTTATTAGTACAGCAATAAAAGTTACCGAGGCACTTGATAAGTCTCCTGACGTGCATTGAATGGGAAAGCATTATGACTCTTTCGCACGATGCTTTTAAAGGAACCCTAAACCACCCAGAGGTCGAAATTTAGCTGTGGTGTTGCAGTTCTGCACGAGTCTACAACGAATACGTAGCGGCAAGAATTTCTTGAAATGGTGCAGGTAATAGCGGAGTTCCACGCGTTTGAAGATCGAAACACGGCCCTCGCTCGTTTCGCTCTTTCCTTCGCTACTCTCCTCGTCGGCTGGTCTCTCCCCCTCGCCGAGTGCTCCTCCAAATGTCACGTGACATACGTCATCGCCTACGCGGTGTCCACTTCCGGTTAAAGCACGTCCACGCTAGCGGCAAATATACTGACGGCGAACCGGCCTTGAGTGCCGTAGAACGTCTGCCGCGCGATAGGTGTCCAAAATACACGGTAGTACACGCACAGAGAGAGAGAGATAAAACAAGCAGTACAAAGAGACAAGAAACATATTTGAATCACTGAAGCATAGGTATAGCTTGGAATATAGACCAAATTAGATCACATAAATATACATTTACTAAATGCATGAATTTGTTAACATAATTTTACATTTAGCCCATCATTCGGAAGCCGAACTACCACCCGCCGTGGAAGTTCAGTCGCTTTGGCGTTGGGCTGCTAAGCACGAGGTCGCGGGATCGAATCCAGGCCGCGGCGGCCGCTATTCCGAGGGGGGCGAAATGCAAAAACACCCTTGCATTGGGTGCACGTTAAAGAACTCCAGGTTGTCGAAATGAAACCCGAGTTCCTCACTACGGCGTCCCTCGTAATCATATCGTAGCATTAGCACGTAAAACCCCAGTACACCACTTCACCTTCGGGGACCCAATGTACATGAAGTAGCAGGTTGGCATCCATAGCCTACATTGACCAATCATGTGCTTGAACAATGACTTGGTGGAAGCCCCTGGACAATAGATAATTTTTTTTTTACTTGCTCGATGTGTTGGAAGTAGTAAGCACCGTTAAACTCTTTAAGGTCTATGCTTCATACAAAACACCGTTTTAACACCCTGAAATGATGAAATGGTGCACTAAGAGTGTTTTTTCTAACGAATGTAACCATTTTAATAATTTTCAGAGAAAATAAGGGTGCAAGAAGGGTGTTTCGACATCTAATCCACCCTCGAGGGTGTAATTTTCCTGAGTATGTAGAAAAGCTACTGTAACTCTGTAACTACTGTAACCGGGCACTCTTACGAAAATATTGCACTATATTCAATCAAATCTCAACAGACATTCTATTGTCGATAAGCGAAAGGCAACATAAACACAACCGCGCTTTTATAATGCTTTTTGTAACTGGCACCAATGTTCCACGTTCTGAATGTACAATGGCGTTATGAGCCACGCCTCAGTGCTCTTAATAACGTAATGTAACTGTTGTGACTAATGTAATGTGCGTGTTAAAGGGATAATAAATGAAGTAGCTAGCTGCAAAAATGGTCTCCCTCAAAGCACACTATATCTCCCTCAATTCTTTCAGTGCCGATAACTTAACGTGAGATATTGTTGTGCAGACCAATTTAAATGTCTGCGAACGCACGTTTACTTAAAGTGATTCCTTTTGAGTCACTCTTGATTTTTCTGCTTCTTTAATTTGTAGGAATTATCGTCTCATCTTGCAATCATACTGTTACGTAACAGCAACTGGTATAGCAGTTTCGAAGCGCCAAACCCGATAGGTGGGTTCGTCGGTCGGTAGGTAGTTCCGTCAGTGAACACTAAGCAACTGTTTTCATCTGTTCTGCAGCGGTGAGTTACGGCGCATTCCTGGCGCCTATAGCCATCTGGACAGCGTGATACTGGGACTCAATTTCTATAAGAAAAGGAAGTTCATCTTGCCGATGGAGCCGAACGTACCGGTACTTCTCAGAGTCGACTTGCTCGGATAGCTTCGTGATCAGGATCTCGTGAAGCACTGCCCATGCTACATATTGCCTTTTTTGGGTGGTTCTTGCGTTGACATGCCAGTATGCACGAACGGTGTGTGTGGTTTATGCGGAATGCCAGTTGGGGGAGGGGGGTGCATTTTCTTTTGCCGCTGGAAGCGAGCTCAAGCTGTCCAAGACATGACGTCAACGACGACGCGAGTGCAGCCGGAGTGTCCGTTGCTACGGTGATAAACAATTGTGGGGTGTGGTCGCTCGCGAAGCTGCAATGTAGGCTGAGAGGGACGGTATCGGGGAGAGGTGCGGATTAGTTTAACCACATGTGGGGTTCTATAACGTGCATGTGTGCCTAAATTCAAAACCCTCGTGCACCAACAAGAGCGTTTTTGGAAGGCGCCGGCCGCCGCAAGAGGGGATCGAACCGGCGTCCTCGATGATGATGATTATTGTTGTTTATTGGCGCAAGGGCCAGGTGTGGCCAAAGAGCGCCAGGACGATGGTAATGGCTTGTTAGTGGTACATGAATAGTCAATTATATGAAGGTTACATGTGGCATGGCTGTAAAGGGGCCTAAAAGCAGTCGCTGTAAAGTGCGTAAAATCTATACGTAATAAGATTATGGCAATGACTAATGATATGTACTATAGGCATGAGCAATGCATTGCGATAGAATGATATGACTTCCAAAATATTGCAGATGCAAGAATTAGCCAGAAGCACAAGTGCCTAAACAGAGCCCTTGAGACACAAGGGCCTGGAGGCATGTGCTATAAAAAACAATCACAGCAACATCCTCTGAAGAGAGGATGCGCTACGAACTTGTTGGGCTAATAACATGTAGCACAACATCATTCAGGAATGCGAGGACTGCTTTGGTGTTAAAGAGCGGTTCTTTACCGAGAAACATAGCGGGATGTAAAGGGACATAATAGCGATATGCTAGAGGAAAGTGTTTCTTTCTTTCTCTTTCGGCTTCCCGACACTCCAGGAGGACGTGGAGGACGGTGAGCCTCTCACCACATCTACCACAGGTTGGCGGGTCATTACCACTCAATAGAAAATTGTGGGTGCCGTACGTGTGTCCTATTCTTAGACGACAGAATAGGATATCAGTTCGCCGGGTTTTTGTTACGGAAGGCCAGTAACCTAACTGTGGCTTAATCAAATGAAGCTTATTACTTGTTTCTGCATCCCACAAGCGTTGCCAGTGGCTTCGCAGTTTCTTTCGCAAGAAAGGTTTTAAATCTGTTGCAGGAACAGCAGCTGTAGGGTTAATAGCGGGTGATGTGACTGATGTGGCCATTTGGTCGGCAAGAACATTGCCCTCGATGCCTCTATGCCCAGGCACCCAGCATATAATGACATGCTGGTTAGTTGCGTATGCTCTACACAGAACAGAATAGAGCTCAATAAGAACAGGGTTTTTCTGTTTACAGGGTGACTTCAAGGCTTTTACAACGCTTTGGGAGTCTGTAAATATAATAGTTTTTTGAAGTTTTGATTTCCTTATGTGTTTTACGGCTGACAATATTGCGTAGGCCTCAGCCGTAAAGATACTTGTTTCTGGGTGGAGTACGCCGGATTCCGAGAAGGACGGACCGACGGCTGCATAAGATACTCCGGCATGTGATTTAGAAGCGTCTGTGTAAAATTCTGTGCACGAGTACTTGGACTGTAATTCTAGAAAGTGCATTCGGATTTCTACCTCTGAAGCGTGCTTTGTAACCTCTATAAATGATATATCACATGCTACTACCTGCCACTCCCAAGGTGGTAACAGCTTGGCTGAAGGCATTAAGCAATGTTCGAAGAGTGGGATATCCATTTCTTCACTAAGCTCCCTGACACGCAGTGAGAAAGGCTGTCTTACAGAGGGACGATTGCGAAAAAGTGTAGCACACGTCGTATCGTTAACGGTATTAAAACACGGATGCTGATGATTAGAGTGGACTTTAAGGAAATATGTGAGGCTGGTGTATGTTCTCTGCAGATGGAGTGACCACTCATTTGATTCGACGTATAAACTTTCAATGGGGCTTGTTCTGAAAGCGCCAGTGGCCAGGCGGATACCTAGATGGTGAATGGGATCTAGCATCTTTAGCGCGCTTGGGGCAGCAGAGTGGTATGCTACAGCACCATAATCCAGTCGCGATCTAATGAGGCTCTTGTAAAGATTCATTAAACATTTCCTATCGCTGCCCCATGTTGTGTGAGATAGAATCTTCATTAGGTTCATTGTTTTTAGGCATTTTCCTTTGAGATATTTTATGTGGGGAATGAAAGTTAGCCTGAAGTCAAGTATGATGCCTAAAAACTTGTGTTCTTTGTTCACAGGTATCTGCTGTCCATACAGTTCTACACAGGGATCTGGGATCAGGCCTCTCTTTCTTGTGAAAAGAACACAAGAACTTTTGTGGGGGTTAACTTTAAACCCGTTTTCGTCTGCCCACTTGGACACCTTGTTCAAGCCCTGCTGTACCTGTCTCTCGCACACTGCGAGGTTACATGACTTGAAGCCTAGTTGTATGTCGTCTACGTAGACGGAATAAAAAATAGCCGGTGGTAATGAGGCACGGAGTGTGTTCATCTTGACGATAAAGAGTGTGCAGCTGAGCACACCTCCTTGGGGTACACCAGTTTCCTGTATAAATGGACGTGACAATACATTGCCGATTCTGACACGAAAGGTACGATTAGACAAATAGCTTTCTATTAGGCTTAGCATATTGCCATGGATGCCCATTCGCGACAAGTCTCTCAGGATACCGTAACGCCATGTTGTGTCGTACGCCTTCTCCATATCGAGGAATACCGATAAGAAAAACTGTTTATGTACAAATGCGTCTCGGATATTTCCTTCAATGCGCACAAGATGATCAGTTGTGGATCGGCCTTCTCTAAAGCCACACTGATAGGGATCAAGCATTTTGTTCAGTTCAAGGAAATGTATGAGGCGTCGATTAACCATTTTTTCAAATAGCTTGCACAGGCAACTTGTGAGAGCTATGGGACGGTAACTTGCCGCCAAGGAAGGATCTTTACCCTGCTTCAATACAGGGACCACAATCGCTTCTTTCCATGCGGACGGAAGGTATCCGGCAGCCCTAATAGTGTTGAAAAGTGCGAGTAGTGTCAGTTGTGTATCAGGGTGTATGTTCTTAATCATGTCATACATGATTCTGTCGGGTCCCGGTGCAGAGCTCTTAGATGCGATCAAGGCAGCTCTCAACTCGGCAATACTGAAAGGAAGGTTATGCGGGTCGTTCTGTCGACATTTCCGTACGAATGGCTTAGATTCTTCTCTCTGTTTATATTTAAGAAAGGGTTGCGAATAGTGGATTGAGCTTGAAACACGCTCAAAGTGCTCCCCAAGACAGTCAGCCTGGTCCTGCAAGGTATTTCCTTGGTCATTCACCAGAGGCAGCGGATGAATTTGGTGCCCCTTTAGCTTTTTTAAGCCATTCCACACTTTTGCCTCCTGTGTGTATGAATTTATAGACGATAGAAACCTCACCCAGCTTTCTCTCTTTGCCTGACGTCGTGTCCGCCTTCCCTGTGATTTAATGCGTTTAAATTCAATTAGATTTTCTGCACTTGGCGATCTACGCAATATGCCCCATGCCTTATTCTGTCTCTTTCGCGCCTCTCTGCAGTCTTCGTTCCACCACGGGACACGTCTTTTAAGTGAACCACCATTCGTTTGTGGGATACACTTTTCAGCAGCATTAATAATAAAAGCGGTAAAATATGCAACAGCATCGTCGATACTAAAATTGTTTATAAAATCTCGTTGTAAATAAGTTAAATCTTTAAAATGCTCCCAGTCAGCCGATGCTAATTTCCATCGAGGAATATTGGGAGGGTTATCGTGCTTAATTATTAAGTTTAAAGTTACAGGGAAGTGGTCACTTCCAAAAGGATTGTTAATTACATTCCATTCAAGGTCAGGCATAAGAGAAGCAGATCCAATTGCTAGATCTATTGATGAGTACGAATCGTGTTGGGCGTTATAGTAGGTAGGCTTCTTCTTATTAAAAAGGCAGGCACCAGAGGTCAGTAGAAAATTTTCGATGAGGCGACCTCTCGCGTCGCATCGCGAGTCTCCCCACAACGTGTTGTGAGCGTTAAAATCTCCCACGAGAATGTAAGGTTCAGGAAGCTGGTCAATAAGGCTATAAAAATCTGTTTTTCCGAGAATATAGTTTGGGGGTATGTATAAAGAACATACAGTTATCAATTTATTAAAAAGAATTGCCCGAATTGACACGGCCTCAAGGGCCGTCTGAAGGGGAACATGTTGACAAGCTACAGACGTGTCTACAACTATTGCAACACCACCGGACGACGCAAGAGCGTCGTCTCGATCTTTCCGGAAAATGGCGTACTGCCGGAGAAAGTTGGATTGTGTAGATTTGAGGTGTGTCTCTTGAACACACAGCACCTTAGCATTAAACCTGTGTAGGATTTCTTTGACGTCATCGAGGTTGTGTAGGAGTCCTCTGACGTTCCATTGTATTATTTGTGTATTCATGTTGAAAGTGTTTTTTGTGCTGTGTGTTTAAAGAGACTACCTTAACTTACAGAGCCCTTGTCGGGCCCTGTGATGCGGGCTTTTTCTTTTTTGGAGCGATCGCGAGATTCTCGCGGCTCCTTAGGCGCTGGCGGCGCCGTCTGACCGGTTGTTGTGTCCATCGCCTCTTGCGAGGCGCTGGACACGCGCTCTTGCGAGCGGTTGGTTTGACGGGAAGGCCTCGCCTCGAGGGACGAGGCCCTGGAGGCCACCAGCCCGGAGGTCGATGGCCCCTTCTTGAGAGTTGGCGGAGCAGCGCTAGCTGCTGCCGCCGAGGGGGTGGATGGCGTCACTGGCGGCTCACTGTGTGTGGGCCGGACAGCCGCCGGAAGCCGTTGCGACGCTGCCCCCTGACGCGTCACATCGGCAAAGGTTTTCTTGGGCAGGTAGGATACCCGCCTGCGTGCCTCCTTGAACGTTAGATTTTCCTTTACTTTAATTATTACAATTTCCTTTTCTTTTTTCCAGGTGGGGCACGACCGCGAGTATGCGGCGTGCTCCCCATCACAGTTCACACAATGTAGCGAGTTTTCACAAGAGTCAGATGAGTGTTCATGAGCACTGCATTTCGCACACGTTTGGCGGCCTCGACAGTTCTGAGAGCTGTGGCCGAATCGCTGGCATTTAAAGCATCTGAGAGGATTTGGAACGTATGCCCTGACACGAAGTTTGATGTATCCGGCCTCGATGGATTCGGGCAGGACACTTGAGCCGAAAGTGAGCACCAGGTGCTTAGTCTTGATTTCTTTGCCGTCGCGCCTCATCTTAATTCTTTTAACGTTTATCACATTCTGCTCACTGAAGCCCTCCAAGAGTTCAGCCTCGGTTAGCTCCATTAAATCATCATCTGAAACAACGCCGCGAGTGGTGTTCATAGTACGGTGTGGGGTCAGTGTTATTGGGATGTCCCCAAATGACACTAATTTCGGCAGCTTTTCGTATTGTATCTGATCGCGGAGCTCCAGAAGCAGATCACCGCTTGCCATTTTCGATGCTTTGTAGCCTCGGCCAAGAACTTCAGTCAGAGACTTCGAGACAAGGAAGGGTGAGATCATTTTTACTGTCTTTTCAGGTTTATCGGAGTGGATGACGTGAAATCGTGGAAAGTTTTGTGTTCTGTTGCCAAAAAATTGAAATACATCTTCGGTGCGCCCTCGTTTCTGAGGGCGATCAGGGAGTTTAGGGAACGCGCTGTCCATGAGTATAGCTGGGATTTTCGGCAGCGATGCCAACCACCCACCAAGGAGCCCAACGCGGGGACGTGACAGGAGTTCCTGTAATGGGAATCCTGCCAACGCCAGTTGTACATCACTGCTATAACCAAATACAGCATAGCCAAGACTGGCTAGCCACACAAGGTTAACCCTTGCCGCCCAGAAATTTGGAAGTGAGGAGAAGATAATAGAAGACAGGAAAGAAGAGACAGTGAAAGAGAAAGAAAAAGTGGTGAGAGGGGGACAGGAAAAGGCGACTGCCGATTTCCTCCAGGTGGGTCAGTCTGGAGGTGCCGTCTATGTGAAGCAGAGGCCGAAGAGGTGTGTTGCCTCCGCCGGGGGGCCTTAGAGGTCCGAACACCCGGGATCGGCTCAACCCCCAGGATCCCCCTTTCCCCAGACACGGCTAAGCCGCGCACGGCTACACGCGGGAGGGTCCAAGCCTCATGTGCTCGGGTACGTGGTGTCGCAACACACCAAACGCCTGCTTACGCAGACGCCCCTGCGGGGGAACCGGCGTCCTCCTCCATAGCTGCAGGAGAACGCCATAACCAAGAAATCACTGCGGAACGTATTATTCTGGAACGTTAGATTTTCTTTCCAGACACCTCACCACCAATATTCTTATCAAAGAAATATGGTTGCAGAAAAAAAAAACGTTCTGCAGTAGGAGCCACGTAGAATTATAGAAGATTGCCCGCTAAGACACGACAGAGTCACTTCATATATATAGGTATATTTTGCGTAAGTTATATGGCTATTCCATGTATCGCAGTTCCGCGGACACTGCGTCACACAGGTGAGCTTGAAAGAATGCCGAGAAGACTGCAATGAGTGGCAGAATGAAAATTTAGTATGCTGCTGTTCTTGCGGACAAAGGACGTATGGCGCGTTTTAGTTTATTTTAGATGGACCGCTGAGGGGGGGGGGGGTAGATAGGCGTAAAGAGGCCATTTCTGTCTTTTAGAGCCGATGCTTTGTTTGCCTCATTTTCAGTGGTCCGGCGTGGACTCCTCAGTAGGCTGCTGTCAGTCGTCGGTTTACCGCCTGATATGCACGCGAGCCCTGCTATCGCAAACCGGCTTGATAGCGTTACATGTCAACCGACAAAATTGTACCAGTGAGCGTCCCTGAATTGTTCTGCTTAATCAAGCAGTAGGTCACGACATAAAACCTATACACATAATGCTGGCTAACAGGTAACAATAAAGCACGCAGATCGTTTAAGGGAATAAATAGTGCAAGGTATTCAATGGTATCTTTGATTAGCCTAAATATTTTAAACTTAGGCTACCCCACTCTTGGGCAATTGCCCACTGGGTTTATTCCCATTCATCGCTAATCCTCTCCAGATTAAGTATAGCCGTATAGGCCACTGTGTCACGACGACAACAACAACAAACGTTTTATGTTTTTTTGTTCACGGTGTACTCGTACACTGCAAACTGAGAAAGATTGGGCTAAACGTGCAAGAGGTACAGATTCGTTAGCTGTACGGCGAGATATGTGTCACAATTCTCTGTGCATACACTTATTCTCATCACATCTCTTTCTTATACAAGCGTCACACATCGCCTTCGTCCACGTGATATGGCTTCGTCGACGTGTCATGGTGTGCATCCGCGAGATTTGGTGTTTACATTTCATAGAAGCTTGGGATGGTGTAGTGCACGATATCAAATTCCATGACATCAAAGTTATTCTTTCTGGGGTTTTACGTGCCAAAACCAGTTATGATTATGAGGAACGCCGTAGTGGAGGGCTCAGCATTAATTTTGACCACCTGGGGTTCTTTAACGTGCACTACAACGCAAGCACACGGACGTTTTTGCATTTCGTCTCCATCGAAATGCGGCCGCCGGGGCCGGGATTCGATCCCGCGACCTCGTGCTCAGCAGCGAAACGCCTTAGCTGACTGAGCCACCCCTGCGGGTGACATCAAAGTTATGACCTTTGTGTTGTATATGTGTTGCACATACATAAGCACTCTAGATTGGATTAGAAGTGTGTAGGATGACAATAAAGACAATTGCACTCACCACAACAGGCACTTTATAACCCGGTTTGTAACCCGGGTTTAGCATTTTATAACCCGGTTTACACAAGCTTCGCTTCACATGTTTTTTTGTTACTCATTGGAATTTGCTTGCTACTTGTTTGTCCTGACCCGTTTCAGTTATCTTCTCTTTGTAAAGACAAGTCCTTAGATTAAACGTTTTAGATTCTCAGTTCTACGTGGTTCATTCTCCTGCTGGGTATGTGCCACTTCTTTAGTGGCCCAGCAACCACAACGGCAACAAACTGTTTACAGAGGCCGCGTCGTGGCCACCAATGTTGCCAACATTTTGTATATAGCAGGCCAAGGCCTCGTTCCTGATGGCACCTGATGCCAAGGAGAGAATTCGTGGCAGTGGGAGGAGAGTATCAAGACGAAGTTTATATCTCGGTCTGCCCCGGTTTTCACTGGCTTTCGCGTTTACTTGCGGCCTCGGTAGATCTTTTTTTCTTAGGGGGGGAGGGGGGGGACAACTTCAACAGCGTTTTGTGTCACTCTTGAAGCTGTTGCTGATTACAGGCTTCCACTGTTACAGTGGAATGACCCCAGCTGTACTAAATCTCAAATTCCATGACAACTGACAGTGTAGAAGTCTGAGTGAACGTTATCCAAGACATATATCCAAGACCCCAGCATTCACCTAACCGGGGCTGGGCTACCACATTCTACGGCTACCACCACTGAGAAATACTACCAAATACATGCCACTACCGAATGCATTGGCAGAAAGGCGCAGGCCACAGAGGCAGTCTCCAGCGGCCTGAGCTTGTTGTAAACGCAAATACGTTTAAGGAGATCAGTACACAGGAATCTGCAGGCGTGGCATGAAGTAACAGCCGATTGCTATAGCAAAAGTGTTGTTTTCCCCCAAAAAGATAGCAAAATGCATTTTGGGCATAAGGGTGACTTCATATGGTGAAGATGTAAACACGACGATGTTTCTGACTCACGAATGAAGCCGTTTTTTGATCCAAGCGGTTTTGGACGCTTCTGTGCAAGCACGTGATCGTATTAGTGATCATTATGATCATCCAATATAGGTTCACTGCAGAACGAAGGTATGCCCCCAAAGAACTTCGAGGTACCCCTCTACTGCATCAGCTGAATGCATCATACGCCTTCAAAGTTCACGTGTCTCATCGCACCATCTAGTCAAATATCTTATTTTCATTAAGCTAACAGATCAGGGGCGCTATTCTCAAGCGACCACTTTCGGGGGTCCGATCAACTGTCGCGAGGTTTCTTTTGACTAGGCACCTGGACACGTTGAAGTACACGGTTCCGAGGCCAGGTGCTGAGTCGTGGGGCCGAGTCGTGGTGCCGATTCATGGTGCCAATTCATGGTGCCAATATGGTGCCAATTCATGGTGCCAATTCATGGTGCCAATTCATGGTGCCAATCATGTGCCATCATGGTGCCAATTCATGGTGCCAATTCATGGTGCCAATTCATGGTGCCAATTCATGCTGCCAATTCATGCTGCCAATTCATGCTGCCAATTGATGGTGCCAATTGATGATGCCAATTCATGGTGCCAATTCATGGTGCCAATTCATGGTGCCAATTCATGGTGCCGAGTCACGGGAAATCTCGCCGAAAGATGATCCCATCCCCGAAAGTGGTGTTCGCCTCGAGAATAATGTCCCGGGTTTCATGATCACGAATATGTGAGCAACGGCTTTAAGGCAACAGTTCTGCCGCCACGCGGAAAATGTGTTTACTTTCATAAGCCCTCTACGGGGACAGCGAATGACAAAAGAAACACGAGGTGCCAAACAGCGTCTCTCTTTCCAAGCCGTACGCCACCATTCGCCTCTCTCGGCGACGTCACTTTATATCAAAGAGGCAAGCACTTTTCAAACAGACAATGCCACGCATACTGGAGAGAGAGGGTCTACGTGATGGCGCGAACGGGAGTTACCGTCATCTGCGTTATCGCGAAGAGACGGGGGGGGGGGGGGAGGCGAGGCTAGGGGTAAGGGGGGGCCTTCACCGAGTTCGGGGGCAAGATAGTACGGCGTCGTTCGCCGGGGGTGCTGTGTGACGCTGTCCAGAAGGCATACGGGCACATAAGCAGACGATAAAAAGGAAGATGGCGCCGTCCTCTTGTTGCGCCGACGTCTGTTACCGCTGCTGCTGCTTCCTTGCACTTTTTCTGGCGACTTTTCTACTTCGCGTAGTAGACGCGGACCGACCAACAAAGTCAAAAGTCTGTGAGTATAACTACGCAGTTTTGGTCGTTTCGTATTGACGAACTGTCCGTCGCACTGCTGACCTAGTTTTGTTTTTTGCCCGCCTGCGCTAATGCCAACTCGCGCGCACGCAATCGTTGCAAGTTGACAGGTCTCCGCGATTTCGGCTTCCGGTTGGTTTGAGTGTTTTTTCCGGACACCTCTCGTCGTTCGATCTTGGGTGTCAAGATCGAACGGCCTGGGCGTGGCATACTGTTACACTGCATTTAAACACTGACCTATTCATTGCATATAGTTGCCATAGAAAGCAAAGTACGTCCAAAGCTTTCATTACGTCAAAAAGAAGCGGCTTATACTTATCGTCGGATGTAAGGACGAATTACACTTCGAAACCTACCGTTTGTACTTTGAGCTCTTAGTTTAGGTTTGTTTCGTTACTTTCGGATTGCCGCGTGTACAGCAGGCAACACTTAAGGCACGGTGGTTATTTTTTCGTCAGAGATGCAGGTCCATTCTAGGAAAATTATCAGCAACATTACTATAGCCAATCTTTCTTTTTCCGAGTTTTTGAATAATTCATGCTTCCGCTTTAGCACACGTCTGTTGATGAATCTGATGAATATACATTCATCTTCATGAATGTAGATTCGGACAGCTTCTCGTAGTGCTTATATATTCAGTCATGCTGGTGATAGGCAAACTATGCCGCTACCTGGCATCGGAAATGAAGGAAAAAATATTTTTCATTGACACCGACATCTTAGGCAACTTTGTTAATGGCGGCAAAAGCGAAAAAAGAACGCGAATAATGTTTATGGGAATGCCTGATTTCAGCCCGAAGTAGATAGTGCTGAACGTTTCTACGTTTACGTACAAACATTGAACATTGTTGAACATTGAAGATTGTACGTTTGTTAGGCTGGAGAAACGGGATAAGTTTTCAACAAGACTCAATAGGGTGCAAATATAGTATATGTTTAATATTTATAATGCAAGGTGCAAGCGAACTAGGTCGCTCTGTTAAGCTGGTCAGTAGAAAACGTACACGTCCTCAAAAGTCACGCGCTATAGTTGTTTCCGCAGTCACGGTGCATACTTTCTTCGTAAGCAAATGCCCTTCACCCCAACCCGTCCCTCACACCATTCCTCTGTGCCGTTTCCCTCGAGTGACGCCTCGGCCTTTACGTCACTCGATTCTCGCTGTTTACCGAGCAGCGAGCGGCACGTGTTTGAGTATGTCAAAGGAGCGATAAAAAATGTGAGAAATATGCTGATGGCACTGAAATATGGGAGATAAAGTGCGCTTGCTCATGGCATCGTAATAAATGGCATGAAACGGTGATTCAGCATTAAAAAACAGCGGAGTGGAGAGAAGGACAGTGCTGGTGCCGCTAAGGGTGGAATCCAGTTCGTCATCTCGTGCAGACGAACGGTGTCGCTTATTTTGTCTGGGAAATTCTTGTACACCTAGCTTACGCGGAGATCAGTGCGAGCCGCTAGAAAGGCGCCGCTGCGTTGCCTAAAAAATGCCGGATTAGGGGAAAAATTGTCGGCCTGTGCGACAGTGCGCAATGTGTGTGGTTCTATATCTCAGTGGGACATTGACTTTGATTATGGCTACTTGGCACCTTTACAGACTGTGTGACGGCGCCCACACAGAGAGTTCTACATTGTTCATACTTGAATACCTTCATTTGCTTTCTTTTCTCATTGTTTTCTTTCTTTCGCCCGCTTGCCACTTTCCCCAGTACAAGGTAGCAAACCAGAGATATCATCTGGTTAATCTCCCTGTCTTTACCGCTTGCCTTTATTTCTCTCCTCTCTGGAACATCTGTAACTACATGTACTCTGTGCAGGGCGTTTCCTTCGACGTAACACCAGTATTCTGTGATAGAAGCTACTGCTACTGCCTGCTCACGAGTCGCACCTCAACGCTACTGACCTGCTCATGGCGATAGCAGACTGGTGCTTTGAACTGCCCTCGCATGCATGTGGGTGTAGCAGACAGATGAGTTGAAGGTTGGCTTAATCCATGCACTGTCCAAGTCATGGACGGTGGCTCCGACTTGAGCACTGCACGGGCTAGGGCCTGCCCGGGCCGAGCTGGATAAATAAATTTTTGGCAGGCCCAGGCCTGATGCTTTCGGGCCTGGGCCAGGCTTGAAGCTGGGGGCCCAGAGCCGGCACGGGCTTGTTCACCTACACTCTTAAAAAAGCTTGCACCCTTTGAGGCTTATCTTGTCCCACAACGATGATCGTCATCTGCCTTGCTTGCGTTTTCTTCCTTGAAAACTCAGTGCCCGCTGCTTTCCTATCAAGAATGTCATGTCCCGCTGATGACGTGCAAGTCTTTCATTGCCTGGAAGTGCCGGGACCGCATCGTTAAAGAAAGGAATGACGTGCAAGGCGATTACTGACGTCACGATTACTGTAGTGGGACAAGACAAGCCCGAAAGGGTGCAAACTTTTTTTTAAGATTGTGTAGGTCGGGTCTTCGAGCACACGCGGGCGCTTTGCACTGATTCAAGGCATTCGGTGTCAACTGAGAAGTTCGGAATAGTAGCACTTAATGACCTTAGCAAACATGTAAAAAGGTCTAATTCCTTTTCTTTGTTTAGATTTGTTTTTCGAAAAATACCAATTATTTTTGTTTCTACAGAAAAAAAGGTTGATTTCACAAAAGAAAAATACTTATATTGAGAACATTTGTTATACAGTCTGACTGTTACTGCTTTGGCTATTGCACTATTTTGTTACTTTTGATATGATTATTTTACCGTATTGCATCGTTTTACCACTTTACATTTATCGCAATACTCTGGCACTTGATCAATCGTGAAAGAGATATTGCACTCCTTTGACGAATGTAACCGCTTTAAGCACATTCGTAACGTCCGTCTTTGGAGTTAAAGTTTTGCATGAAAGTGCTTTGTTGTTTTGGAAGGATTGTGTGGCAGTACATTTCTCACCGTCATTATTTTCGAGCCTTAATTAGAACATACGCGTTTGAAATTTCAGCTGTTTTTGCACCTAACATAACTTTAGAATTTTTCTTGATTTAAGAACTACTTACAAGAGCCATTAATAGGCGATATTCAAAGTGCGTTGTGATCTGGAACGCTGGTCGTGTCCGCCATCGTCTCTGGGGCGTAGTTGTGAAGCACTGTAGGTTGTGCGGATCGGCGACCGTCGCCATATATGACTATGCAGTACACTTTTGGCAGTCGGGCCCGGAAACATTACATCATGGACTGTAATGCGAAGGCCTTGTTCTATCTAGGAGGCGTTGTCTATTGTTGCACGCACTCCTGCCTCTTCTCAACGGTATTGATGTGACGCCGAGGATAGATACTTGCTTGCCATGCCGGAGGTCCAGGTTTGATTCTTCGTAGGAACTAAATTTCATCAACACTTTTCTTCCTACACGGTCGTTGCAATCGAGGCCACAAAGACACTTCCAAAGTGGGGTAGAGAAGTGAGAGAAATGTCGCTTTTAATAAAATAACGCGGTTCACTTCAATTGTGACGCAGACTACATGGATGACCTATGCGGGTCGTCGCACACGGCTTCCATCACGGTGGGAGTGGCGGGCCTCGAGTCGGCGGTGGTGCTGCGTGCCACCAAGCACCACATCGACCACGATTTCAACTGCACGGTGAACGTGACCACGAGGGTGGACCGGAA
>NC_051162.1:152482382-152584882 GCF_013339745.2 Dermacentor silvarum
TCGTCCCATCATGCGTGAATTTTCTCGCATGTCATACGTCAATCACGCAAACAGCAACAAAATAAACAAGAAATAAAGCGATAGGGATCATTTATGGAAACGCACGATATAACAGCGAAAAACCGGACACAGTAAGGACGACACACAGCTCTGCATTCGTGCCCATGTCTCTCGCGCTGTTATATCGTTCCGTTTTCAAAAAGACGTAATAACCATTCCAAGTCGCAACTATCTGAAAAAAAAGACGAGAGATGTATACCAATATCTCAGTCGCACATGCAGTTATTCCCCGAGTGCATATTTGATGGCACCAGCAATAGCGCGCGCGCAACACAGAAGTTTTCACACTAAGGTTTGCAGGATCAGCAGAATTCAAGCGTTAGTTCTTCAATGCACCTGAAGTCGCGATCGATGAAAAAGGACACGTACGGCCATGGCACTATGTGCAAAGACCTGCAAACTCTTTCAGTCATAGTTATGAGAGCGAAGAGCCCTTAGCTTTTTTTTTTTTTCACGAACCCCAATTATTCAGCTCCAGAGCCGATGAACCACCCGATGCTGGACTAAAAAAAAAAAATGTGGTTGATCCCTCTTATATAGGAATCGGTATAAAACACGAAAGTGAAACGTGTCTCCACAGAAGTATTGTAATGTTTATTGCACATTGATATATATCTATTTGTGTTTTGGCTAAGCGCCCTTAGGGCGTTGATGCACCCACGCTGAGCCTGGTGGCACGTCTCCTCCATCACGACTACCAACGTCGATGACCATGAGCAACCGTCGTGCATATGGAAGCTGCATAACGCTGCACACGCTAGCACAACGCGAAAGACGAAGCACGTAACTGACACACTAATACAACGCGCAAGACAAAGCACGTAACTGAATCGTCACCGAGTCAAATCAGGCGCGTACAGCGCGTCGTAATGCAGCCTCCGCGATCAACTTCAGAAACATTTGCAAGCTAATTGCGGAGGCCACGCTCCGCTGTGCTGAGTACGGTGAACGCCACCTAGTGGCGTTGGTAGTGCTTCTTGATGCCAGCGTCCCTTCGAATGCTGCATCGAGGCGTCGTAGTGCTGAGACACCGAACGTTCACTGTCTGCGCGTTAGTGTCATAATGCAGTACTTCTCTTTTCTGCTCGTAGGCGGCGGCACCGCCCCGAGCAAGAGCGCGGGTACACGGAGGAGTGTTAGATATATAAGGCGCGTCTGTGTAGCTCTCGGCAAATGCGTTTGTGGCGCAATGGGTTAAACGCTCGGCGATCTATCGTCCGGACCGAGAGGGTCGTGGGTTCGATTTCCAAATTTTCCATGTTTGTGGAAACTTTTTTCTTCTGTTTCTTTCTTTGTATTATGTTCTATGACGTAATTCCGTCACGGAAATACGTCAGTGAAGTCTTGGTGGACCCCGCATAAACACTTTCGTGTTAATATATAAATGACAAATAGTCCGTTATCTTTATCAAATATACAGTATAGAGGGTTTCACGTCCCAAGGCTACGCCTTGGCCAAGAAATCATTCTTGCTTCCTGTTAGAGTAGTTGCACAAATCGTTGCCAGAATCGCGATACATTGAGCGTAGACATACAAACCAGATGGTGATTATAGTTGCACCCTTGCGTGTACATCAACTTGACTAATTATTTCTCGAGTGCGTCAACGGAAATACCAGTAACACTAACTCTTTTTGAGTTTTCGCCGTCGGGGCTTTCAGAGCATCGTTTTCTTTGGAGACAAAGATTGGTTGTGCCAATTTTTTTTTCAAAGGCTTTTCCACGTCACTGCACAAACGAAGAGCTTTATCATTTTTATTTTTCCTTGTCAATTTCGAAGCGCCTGATAAAGCCAATCTAACTTCTTCTGACGACCACTCCCGAATGGAGAGCTAAAATAGCCTCGAGAAATGTGATGGGAGGCCGTTTTCTTCCACCAAAACAGCCGCGCCCTTCCAGCGAACTAATCGTTTTCCCGAAGCAGTTTCAAAGACTGTGTCAGCCTTTTCAATCGCAGGGTGCCGTCTGAGCGTGTCACAGGCATTACTTGACCGATGCCTTACTGCGCCTTCCTTCCCTAGTTGTGACAGCTTCTCAGTGACAGCTTCTTATTTGTGTCAATGAGGCAGGGAAAGCCCATTTCTGCTTTCTTTTCTAGCGATAGCAGCTTCCCAATCTGCCAGCAGTGTTCTTAGTTTAAGTGACACGCTGAAGAGATGGTTAAACAAGGGGTACCTAATTTTGTAAAACAATAGCCGGTTTTGGTAAGCGAATATATTTGAGAAGCGCGAGTCAAAACCCGGAACTTTTGTCGTTGGAGCTGTGCACTGACCGCCGGTTAAGTCCAGAGAAGAGATGAAACGTAACGCATAATTCTTACAAATATCTTTATTTTTTGAGATAATTATGGGCAGAGAGCGCGACCTGTTTTGTTACCTCTAAGAAAAAACTCGCATAAAAAAAGAAAAGTAAAACTTCTCGGGAATTTGAAGATTGAGTCTGGCATATATGCGAACGTCGTATATGTCATAAAGAAATTTTGAAATATTTTTAGTGCTCGTGCATCAGTGCGTCTCGTAACTGCTTTACCTGTCGAAACCGATGCTACTGTGATGTAGGGCATGATCTGATCATTACAGGTATGACGAAAAATATACAACGTTTGCGCCGAAGCAAAAGCAGCAGCCTTTGGCTGCTGCTTTTCACCGGAATGGAATAGTCACGCTACGAATCATACCCGTGGAAGCGAGTCTTTTCAGGTTGTCTTCCTTTAAATAAATAATAGTGAGGCAGGCAACATCGTTTTACATGTCGCGAAGCTGCTATGTGCCAGTTAAATCACTTGTTATTTTCGCAGGAGGTCATAGAACAACCAAATGCAATCGATCAAGTCAAGTGGCAGTGAATGACTTTACTAAAGGAGTAGACGAGAGGAAGAAGCGGAGAAAGCAAGACAAAAGTCCAGTTGGTTGCAGGACACCGCCGCTCAATAGCTAGGCGGCTTAAAACTGCCTGATTCGCATTTATGTTTATCGAGTACGCGAGTTATAATCGAAAAAAATTGCCGGATCATGTTCATTTGTTCTTCGTTCGTTCATCACGCTTTGGTTGAGACGCGGTACGGCGCAAGATAAAGAAGGAAAAACCGAACTTTAACACATTTCGAATACTGAGGCATTTACTGCAAAAAAATGAAAGAAAAAATAAAGCAGCATGACAACCACGACTACAACACGAAAGGTACTGCAATAAGCTGCCGGAGACGGCACAACCATAAAAACGATGATGACGCCTACGTGATGGTTAAAGCAAAACCACAGCGTGACAACGATGACATCGACGCTATGTTGTTTAACATATGCGGACCTTCAACTTTTTCCGGACTGCCACCTTCGTATCTTTCACTTTCTCTGTGTTACATATTATCGTTATAATTCTATTAGCCAGAGCAGGCGAACAATATGAAATGCGCACTTTCTGCATCCCACTATAGCGGGACGTTTCAGACTATCTAACTCGCTTATACCATAGGACATGAATTTTTTGCGCAGTAACATGATATTCGACTGAAAGGAAGCGCTTTAGTGCGTGCAAGGTCCTCTTTGTGGAACAATCACCGAGATCACATTGTCCGCGGTGGCGAACGCCATCGGCGTTTTCTTATTCACTTACTCTATGTAATGCAAACGCGATGACATAGTGTGGCTAGATATTCTAAAACTACCAAGAGCCGAAGCGATCTCACTGTGATGTCCGCCAATTTTCCACAACACCCCCCCCCCCCCCCCCACCAACTATAAATTTAAATAACAATTCTTTGCGGTGGTTGTGGTGATGGTGAGTGGTAGCAACAGGCGGTTTAGCCCGGCGATCAAGGCCGGCAATTGCTCCGCCGAGCGTGAAACAAAGTTCTTTATCTCACCACTTCTCTCTCCGCACGAGTTAGTCATCTTGCAAATAATTTTCTCCGACCACGTGCAGGCGACATCAAGGAACATACGTTGTGATCTTTTTCGCTGCCTTCTCATTTTCGCCAATTATGTAATGAGCTATTTTCGTCCACCTGCAGCTCTGTGTAGGTATTTGCTATACTGAAAGCCATTATCACGTCCTGCGCAATATGGCAGACTGTAATTACACAATATTTTACCAACGTGAGCACGCGCGATGTGTTCCTCTTGGTATAGCTTCATATCCGTAGCAGCGGCGAGCTCCCCCAAAGCACCAGAATCACGGAAACTACTTTGCCGCAGCTTCTCAACGCACTCGACGCGGATCCATTACCGGCGCGATTGGTTCTGTGCTCGCACTTTTGATGCTCTCTTCCCGCGTTGATCGTGCCAGTCATTAGCGCGCGACGGGCGCCTTCGTTTGCCACGCTTAAACCCAAATCCTCTCTTTTGCTGTGCTATGGCTTTTATTGAGTAATGAGCGAAGGCTTGGCTAGACTCGTTCCGTCGCTTAGCTTTGATTAGGAAAGGGTAATTGAAACAGCGATTCTAGCTGCCCAATGTTTTCTTTGTTTTAATGTGTCATTAGGCGCTCTATTAATGCGTTGTCGCCTGGTTTAGCAGCGTACAAATTAGGGAGACTGAGTAACACGTGTGCGTGCGTGAGTGCGTGCGCGCGCGCGCGCACGAAAGATCGTTCTGCCACTAATATCAAGAAGCTTGGCTCGTTGGTCCCTTGGCAGGCTCCGTACTTCTGCACTGAGTCAGCTATTCCAATGGGATGGCTGTATGAATTAGCGAAGACTACTCACATGCACACATTTCATCATATCGATCGTGAAAGATTTGGCAGTAAGTGCAATTGTAATGATGGATCGAGGCTGTATAAGCAACTGTTGGTTATGTGGAGTGTTCTGTCGAGCCAACGTAATATTGCGCACAAGATTGCAACACTTTCTTCAACCGTCCATTTTGGTAACGGCATAAACAAGCGTCGGTGCTCGGGTCTAGTCACATAGGGAAGCGTCATTGGATTTGTGGTTACCACGATGTGACAATCAGCCGGAAACCACTGAACAATTATGAAGTGTCCTCTATCGGCACTAAAATGGCAATTTCGTTCAATTTAAACACCAATTGCGTTTGAAAAGAACGCTTTAGATGAGGAAAGTAAAATTTTGTTGTTACTCAGGTATGGCTGATTAGAGAGAGGAAAGGGGGCTCTTGAATATATTCTAAAATGGTTTGCCTGGCGACAAGTCCCAGCCTGCTACTCCAAATCTGAATAATATAAATATATTGACAAGCGCAGTGCACTTCACGGTCATACAACATACAGCAAACAAACCACAACAAACAACACACAAACAAGGTATTTCGTATAGACCAGTGTCTCTCAGAAACATGAAACGCGTAGTTCTTGAGCAGGACGCATAGGCGGTGTTAGCTCGTGAACCAAGCACGTGTCATAGCTCAAAGCATGATGGTCTTTGATATATATAAATATATACTGATAATCAGACAGCCTCAGCCCGGGCATCCTCATTTAGCGCACCCCAAGGCAGTTTTGATGTGCGGTGCCATGGATCCTACATGATAAGAGAAACATACGCACTCATGCTGCATTTTTGGGCCGCGAATGCCTTGGTGTAGAGCTTGTGAGACCGAGTGCTGCCACGTTAGAGTAAGAGAGAGAGAGAGAGAGAAAGAGAAAGCAATGAGTGGAAAGGTAGGGAGGTCAACCCGACAAGCGTCCGTTTATCCACCCTACACTGGAGTTAAGGAAAGGGGGAATAGGAAGAGGAAGGAAACTGACAGAATGAGCACTGCGCGCACACAGTAGTATGACAGCAGGACTACAATCAGTCACTGAGACCTGTGTTCCTCAAAAAACTGCAGCGGCGCAGGATAGCTTTCTGCGCCATCGACGGATGTGGCCAGGGTCAAAGATTTTTTTTTTTTGCTTCAGAATATGTTCTACAAGAGTCCAGCCGGCTTAAAGTAAAACTGCAAACAAAACAATAGTGCACAGTGAAATTGATGGCGTGGATATCAGGACAAGCAGTGCTCATGAGACTGAATTGCTTCATGTGCACCTTTTCATCGGGTTGAAGAGCAGAGGGAGTACCGCGAGTCTTTTCTCATCCGTGGCTTGTGCGAGCCGCCGCGGTGCTACTTAACTGTGTTGCCATCGCGTGCCGCGGAACGATCTAAATATGTATGTGCTTGTTCTACGAAAAAGAAAATACGTCAGAGCAGCTGATACGAGGTCTCCGGGAACCACTGCGTAGCCTTTGCATGCCGCAAGAAGTCCAGTGTGCAGAAATTTCTCCAGGTTGCGCAAACATGCAACGTGTATCATGAAGCCGCGGTGTGTGTACGTGAAGTGAACTATTTGGCTGTACCGGTTTGCACTCGAGCAAAAGCAGAGACGTCTGTGAATCGCCAGCGTTAATTGAAAAAATCTTCTGACTGATCGCTTGGCGTGGGAACAGAAACATAACAGTGCTCTTGTATGGCCAATTCAATGCAATTAAGTAAGCGTCGCTTAGTTAATTGCTCGCTTAGTTGCAAGTACAACTAAGCGTCGATCTTGAGAGATTACTTGCCTTAGTCACCGGCATCGTTCTCACGCATTTCAAGTCTAGTATATAGACTTGAAATCACTGTGCTATGTCTACGTTAGCATTCTGTGTGAGGCCGATGGCATGACTCAACACAGTGATCACTGCGGTTGGCAAACCAGCATGATACATAAAATCGTTGTGCTTTGGCATTGTATCCTCGCGCTGTAAAGCACTACTATCGAAAGGGGATCGCATAAAACGTGTCAGACGGCTATTTGTGAGGAAAAAATTTCCGTAAAACGAGTGAGTGGTCTTAGAGGTCGGGCCGAACAAGACCGAGCAAAGAACATGGGTTTTCATCCTCTTGCGGCTATTTATTTTGAATCACACCTGTCTGGAGTGGTCGATCGGTCGACCTTTGTCACCATTTTACGCGGAAAAAAAACACGGCCTAATGCCACAATAAGGCCACGCATGGTCCTACTGCATGTCTGGTCCATGTGCTACAGAATGCGTGTCCAATGGTGGCCTCTCCACCACTCGACAAGTGTGATTCACATGTACGGTATTGCTGCTATTACTAACCTAAACTATTTGTTCATGGTCGGAAACCGCGTCCGACAAACAAAGTAGTCGCACGTAGTACAGATAGTAGCTTGAAGGCTTGTCAAATAAACAGCAGAACTTATTCCGCAGCGGAATGGGACCCGCGCTGTTACAATCGTCGTGTATACGTCTCCTTACTATTCATTGCTGCTAAACCACGTCACGGAATTAAAAGAAGAATGTTGCAGTAAGGGTGACATTCGGAAATAATTTTTAGAAAAGCACAACTGATCTTAGAGGCTGATTGTAGGTTCAAACACGCGCGCACACATCGGGCTTGGTGCTCCGTCCGCCTCACCAGCAGCAGAAGCTCCGGCTACACAAATTAAATCATTTTAGTACGTCTCACACAACCGTTTCCGGTGTAGGAAACTCCACGTCATACTAAATAGACCACTCAAGTCCAAAACAACCGCTAGAAACTGCCGCCGAGCGCGTACTCGGCATACGCCTGCACTGCACAACTTCCACTTGCACAACTTGCTGCTTTGACAGAGGAAACGGAAAGAAGCTAAGCGCAAGAGCATCTGCGCGTGCGCAAGCTGTCCACAACGCTGAATAATTGTTCACTGTTGCCCACGCCGCGCACTCTTCTACCCTCCTTTTCGGGCATGCGAAGAACGGGAGCCGAGTTTCCAACAAAATGAGCCTACGCAGTTTCATTAATGTGCGAGTATTATACATGAATTATTCAGAGAGGGTCTTTAATTCGCTTCCCAAGTTTGTCCAAGTTGCAATTTGAGAACCCCGACTTTCCAAGTTTAGCACACGTCTCTGGATATCGTGAAGGAACATTTTTCACTCGCCGCTGTTGAAAAGTCATAAAGAGCTGCCACGTTCCCCTAAAAGAAATACGTCACGGAACAAAAGAGACAGAAATTGCATTTTTCGAAGTATCCCTGATGCGTACACCATTTTGGCAAGCTAAGAACAGTGTGCAAGACATTGGCTTCCGAGCGCAGTTGTGACAAATAACCACGTCTAATGGTCTCAACACAGCCTCATCGCAAACACGCAGCACCTGATATTATAGTAGCTTTAAAAGTGAAGCAGTTAGCCAACCTGGGTAATAAACAGGATTTTGCTGAATTTACTTGTTGGATTGTTTTATTGCGATAGCAATTATATGGACACTTCAACCGGATTTCTGCCATCGGCGTCACCGTCGCCGTCACCGTGAGGTTCCGTATGGACTCCAAGGGCGATAAAATCGTCGCCGCGCGCCGTATACGCGAGCGAAAGCGTGCGGGGGACGCGCGCTATCACGGATGGCGAACTCCCCCGCGCGCTATCACGGAGAACGAACGCACGGCGGAAAGCAAACGCGACCGTCGCGCGAAAGGCCGTGGGGGTATGGGAGGGAGGGAGGCGGGGCGACACTTTGCTCCGGCACCAAAGGCGTATCTTGCAACCGCAAGATACGCCTTTGGTGCCGCCAAAGCAAGAAAGCGGGTAGGCAGCACGGGAAAGAGTGGGGGGGGGGGGCAGCTTTTCCTCTGCCAACAACTTCTCCACTGCACAACTCCTCTGCACTTTGCCCGGCGGTGGCGGTCGCCCGCACCTTCTCTTATTTCCACACGGCTCTGACCTTTGTATGCGCTGTGCATTCGCCGCTCAGTTTCCGTTGAAGCGATAGACCGCGCGAACCTTCGCCCGCTGCGGCGGCTGCGCTTGCTGCCAGCGTTTTGACAATCGTTGTCTGCGGTCATTCAGTGTGATCTATTCATGTTTGCTTGTGCACGCTGACACCACGCTTGTTAATTCAGTTAGTAAGCGAATGCGTCCAAGGTTTATGCAGCCGATAAAACTACTATCCCTACTCCGAATAGCTCTCTGTTAATTTGCTATCGCAATTGATGCTTCGCCTTTCGGGCGAAACTGCGACTTTATTTACCCACTCTACATAGGAACTTTTCTTTCCGATGATGAGAAGAGGCAGAGGAGAAAAATTAGTGGGAAGGACAGGTAGGCTGAACCGACTAGCTAACGTGTGCTGCGGTGCGTGGTAAGTTGTGGTTACAGGGAACGAAATATCATGGGGGGAGGATGAAATAAGAAAGAAGGGAAAAGAAAATGTGTGAATAAGCACGCAGCGCACAACAGCCATATTGGCGGCTGTCCTGCTGTCTGCATGTCCTTAATAAGAGCAATAACGTGCTTAATACCGTTTGAGCTGAAACAGGAGGGGTGGACCACGTCACAAAAATTTCTTCCGTCCAACAAGGCAGATATCCAGGCCGGCATATCAATGTCAAGAGCTCTTGTGTTGATACACACTTGTTGATACACACAATGATGTGGTGGTGTGTGTGTGTGTGTGTGCGTGCGTGCGGTGCGTGCGTGCGTGCGTGCGTGCGTGCGTGCGTGCGTGCGTGCGTGCGTGCGTGCGTGCGTGCGTGCGTGCGTGCGTGCGTGCGTGCGTGCGTGCGTGCGTGCGTGGCGTGCGTGCGTGCGTGCGTGCGTGCGTGCGTGCGTGCGTGCGTGCGTGCGTGCGTGCGTGCGTGCGTGCGTGCGTGCGTGCGTGCGTGCTGTGCGTGCGTGCGGTGCGTGCGTGCGTGCGTGCGTGCGTGCGTGCGTGCGTGCGTGTGTGTGTGGTGTGTGTGTGTGTGTGTGTGTGTGTGTGTGTGTGTGTGTGTGTGTGTGTGTGTGTGTGTGTGTGTGTGTGTTGTGTGTGTGTGTGTGTGTGGTGTGTGTGTGTGTGTGTGTGTGTGTGTGTGTGTGTGTGTGTGTGTGTGTGTGACCATTAATTTACTTTCGACGTTTCGACCAGCTTTTATCAAGGATGGTTTTACAGATGTAACGACAGCTGTTTTAAACACTTCGGGTAACACCATTGCGCAACGTTGCGCACCTATAGTTTTTTTTTTTTCAAGGGGGGCGGGGGGGCGGGAGGGTTCGCGGTACAGGTAACAAAAGAAATTGTGAGGGTACACTGTTCGGTATGACTTAAACATGAGCCAAGGTATCATCGCAGGGGCGTGTGGTACCCCACAAAAGACCAAACGAACCAAGTTTCCAGGAAACGCACTTACGTACATGAGACATGCCGAAAGCAGAGTACAGGTTATCAAGACTCACGCTTTCCCGAAGCTAACATCTCCTGGTAATGTACAAAATCAGGGCTGCACATCAGTGCTCCTACAATGCGCAACTGGTTGCAACTAGTTTCCAAGCCCTAATCAAATGCACAGAATAAAGGCAACAGATCATTGCTGCCACATTGCGCAATTGGTTTGCACGATGTGGGAGTCCGGCATTTCACCGGTGAAAATATCTCCGACTTGGTTGTGTGCTCGATACTCGCCAATGGTCGTTAAATAAAAACAAACACCGCAACATAGAAAAAAAATGCAAGGTTCCACAGCGCGTGGATTCTGTAATCTTTTCACGCTGACAAATTATAGGTAGACTCTCAAATGTTAAAAAGAAAGAAACTGCAACCTCGGCGGCAGTCGTGAAACATGGAGGACGTTTTCGTCAGTGGTGTCCATTATTCTTAGTAAACATTTGAATTTTGAGTGTGCGTTGATAAATGCGAGAGCTTTAATGATCTCCACGTGCCCGCACCGCCGGACGAAAGCACCAGACGCCAGAAAAAGTTAGCCGCTAGACAAATTGCATTATTTTATGCCAACGAAAATGGTGATTTGAAGAGGGGAACAAAGAAGCTTACGTTGAAATCATGGTGCACGAATGCAGTAGCTAGAAATCTGTCAGCTTAGTCGTGCTCTGCAGCCTATTCCAATCTCCGATTTCTTTTTTAACCGACTTGTTTTTTCGTGTCCTAGGCTGAAGGCTACGCCTCTGCTTTGTCCTTACCATTAGTTGACGTGCTGTGGCCTCCTTACAGGTAACGGCTTCTACAAGACATCTACTTTGAGTTAGTAGGAAGCCAAGTCTGTCTTTGCTGCCAATAAGTAAAGCGTTCGCGCTGAACTTTCCATACAGGCACATGCAGTATGATTATCGCATTCAAAATTAAAAGCCTCGCCATCGACGTGTTTAGATTTTGGTGAAAAAGTATTGACCGCAAGATGCGTTGCTACATGTCTGGAAGTATAATGTTATCGGCACGTGCTTTAATTTATTACACTGTTCTACCGTGTATGACCCGTTCTGCTTAGGAGTGATGCTCTGGCAGCTGCATACAAGCTACCCTAAGCGAACACTTTCTGTTCGTGCCACGGTACATTTGGCCATGCAGCCAATTACTGAACGGTACAGATCTCCCTCGTAGACAGACGCAAGAATGAAAGAAAAGCAAGTTAATAGCATTGTCCAGTTTGGTACATGTGTACACGTGTAGTAAGTAGAAGGAATAAAAGGAACTGGCGGTGATTTTAATTTCATTCTGGGGTTTTACGTGCCAAAACTACGATCTGATTATGAGGCACGCCGTACTTGGGAACTCCGGAATCATGTGGACCACCTGTGGTGCTTTAATGTGCACCTAAATCTAAGTGCACGGGTGTTTTCTGATTTCGCCCCCATCGAATTGCGGCCCCACCGACATTGTAAGCAATGGCAACCGTGTGTACGAACAGGAATGTGTCGGTAACGCTGGCTGTAAAGCCAGTGCAACTGGTCAGTTCTAATATCGACACGAAGTTTTTTTAAATCGTTGTTGGAGTAAGGGCACCCATGGGCATGCGTGGGGATGCTTGCAAAGTGCTCATCGGCGATGTTGAAACCTTAACTCGCTGGCTCGTTTGAGGCTACATCGTCAGCACTGCCGCCTGGAGTTACATCCCTGAACACACGACGTGGCCGCTCCTTTCTGGGCCGCGCAAACAAAGCGACAAATATCAATCATGCAAATGGACGCGGTGCCGTGCTACGCGGCGAACAATATAAAAGGAAAGGAACTGGAAAGCTAGACGGTGCCGCGCACTGGAGTACCGGGGCCAGTGGTGCCTGTTTGCTATGCGGAAACACGCAGCGTAGGAGGCGGTGGCGATTCCCGGCAGGTCATTACTCTGCCACGCGGCGTTCAACGCGGGAAAGACGAATTGAGCGTGGACTCGGCGGTGTGCGGACAGTGTTTGCGGTTGCAGTCGCGGGCATCGCTGCTTTCCTGATTAATTTTTTTTTTCGCAAGCTTCGTACGTTCACGTACCGTCGCTATATTTGTGCACGCTTTGGCCGGAGTGTCTTGTGTGCGGCACATTCGGGTGACGTTTCGTTAACGTAAGTTTCCGCAAAATATTACATTGCCTATGAGAAAATGTCCGGAAGGAGATTAATGTGGATGCGTCTCCAATTATGCGGGAACGCTTACGGGTCTGGCAGCAGCGAAGTTTGCATATACCGAATTGTGCATATCCGCACTTGCATATACCGCAGTAAGTTGAGTGACCGGGCTATTTTTATTAAGCATAATAATATACAGCTCACAAACGGACAAAAGAGACGAGAAAGACGCACACAAGCACTGTCATCTAACACCAGAATTTTCGTACTCTATTACCATATTATATGCCAAACTATATTTTTTTATGAAATATGCCATAATACCACTTTTTTTGTAAAGTGATTCTTTATCGCCCGTGGAACACGTCACATTTCGCCTGTTCATACGCATTACTGGGCGATGCGAACGTTACGACAGGCCGCAAACATCATTAGCTAATAACAAGGTTTCCCTTACTATCATCGTGATTCTGCAGCATCTCGATTACGTACGTTGCCGACAAATAGGCAAGACGTGGACGCTCCCACTGCGCAGGCCGCGTGTTCCAAGCGACCACGGATTACACTGTCTCAGAGATCGGCTGATATTTAGTCACGCCATCTCCGGGATCAGGCTAGTTTAAAATTGCACTAAACCAAAAGAGCCGGTCAGCAAAGACCACAAAAGTTAGCCTAGAAAACTTCTCGTAAAAGAAAAAAGAAAAAAAAGAAATATTTGCCACTGCCCATGTCATTTTCTGGAAGTCGCTGTCGATCGCAATCTCAGTAGAAGCACCAGCCTTCCCATTTGGGACTCGTACGTGGCAAACCGATGATTTTCTTCAAAAGGCCTCTTCGCTGAAAATAGAACTCTTAGCAGGCGCATGCGACATTGCCAAATCGTCGATCAAAGACAAATGAAGCTGTTAGACTTTTCAGCGAAATAGAACCATGACAGAGTGACATGCCGTGTCTAATGGACGCTATACCGTTGGTCCCAGCTAACGTTAGCTGAGCTGTTTACCGAAAAAAAGAAAGATTTAGCAAGCACCATGCGAGATACACTTATAATGCTTACGGTATTATGTCATGAGAGGTCTCACGACCAAACACCGTAGGAGTGATAATTGTACCTTGCACCGTCTGTGTTAATCACTTTTTTTTCGTTGGACAGCTTATCTAGCGTTTGCTGGGGCACCCTATAGACTGTTCTGAGCACTACTGAGCATGCGCTACTCACGTGCTGTCTCCTCTGCCGCAGCATCTGGAACTAAGTTTAGCAGCATCAGCTGGGGCGCTATAACGTAGAATGATTCCAAACTGTTTTGATTCCAATTTCTGCAGTCAGCCTCCACGATTGGTCAAAACATTTTTCGGCCACTCCCAACTTCGTCTGTCTGTCACGCGACGTCACGAAAACCGCGATAACCCATCTGATATAACGTGTACACAATAATTATACATGATTAAACCGCACAAAAGAAAAATAATAATTCCTGATTCGACGCCTTTTCACCATTAGCCCTCTGCTATTGGTACAATGTTTTCTGGCTACGCCCACTTCGCCTGTCTGTCACGCGACGTCAAAAAACCGCGAAAACTAACCCCGTCAAAGTGACGTGTACGCGAAAAAAATGCATTAATATGCCGAACAAAACTGAAAACTTTTCTGAATAGAAGCAGACTGCCCCGTTCCGAAAGGAATAAAAGATGGCTGCCCGCCGATCACTCAGGCCCTCGCTACTCGCACCTGCCGGTGAGCATGTATTTATTTGCACATGATAAACCTTTTTGCGTGGCAGTAAAACGTCATCGAGCCCTTTCGGCATGCATACGACATCGCTCTGCCAACTCTTCCTTGCTGAGGATCCGTTTTAGCGGCGTTCTTATTCCTCCGTTGCACGCCGCCGCGATTTTCGACAAGCCACCGCAAGCTAAGTAAGGCGAAGCGGACCAATCGGAGAAGCCGGCACCACCCTCTTCATGTGGTTATCTATTTTCACTCTGCTGGCTCGGCCCCATCGAAACCCTCTCTGCTAGAGCGTGCTCCTCGCCTTTTGTCAGCCAATTATAGATAAGAAAAACCACTGAGTGTTACAATGTTATTGGTTTTGAAAGCGAACAAAGGTTATCTCCTATAAACGAGGAGAGTGTTTCATTGGGTTGTTCAGACAACGCTGCGGGTCACCGCCCGATGCTTGCGTCGATGGTTACGTAAATTTGACGTCAGGAGTTTGGAATCAAAAGAGTTTGGAATCATTTTACGTTATAGCGCCCCTGTTGAGCAAGTTGTTAAAGATATACATATTTGACTTAAGCAGAGTACTAAACACGAGCGACATAACTAAATAACGACACACCGCTACAATTGAAAATATAATAATTTAAAGTGGAGATTCATATACATATTGTTACGAGCATAGGCAAAAAATTATTTAGGAGTTGAAGGGCGGCTATATACAAACGGCTAAAATGGTCATTGCACAGTCGTCGTCCTCCTCATAGTCCCTTTCAGATCACCGCGTTTCGTTTTTTGCACTTGGACGCAACAATATGTTACACAAGAAAACCTCGACGAGACAGGAGGAGGGTCTAGTTATCATGCAAAACGAAGCACTAAACGCAATGTGAAATGTAATCAAAACTAACTCGACAGCGCTTTTTTTCTGACGAAATTACATTGCCCGTCACAATGCCAGACCCATTTGTGTGCCTCGAGTTGACTAGAACATCGGTCTCTTACCGAAGCAAAGGACCGGGGATCCTGGCCTCACAGCTCGTCAGACAGAAAAGCCACACAAGCTATCGTACAGTGCCTGTACGCCACAGACCTTAGTGCCCGCGTGTAGACTCGATGTGCGTCACCTAGGACTCGTTATTGATGGGAACTACAATCTTCTCTTTCTTTTTCACAAATTCATCCCACTTCTTGCATGTAAGATAACAAACTGAATAAGGTGTTATAAACTTCACGGCCTCCCTGTCGTTCCTACGTATATTTTCTTCTCCCGTCACTTGTAGTGGTCTATAGACGCTAGCCCTATGGCCTCTTAAGGAAGAACGAGCGTTACACATGCTTTAACTGACCGCCTAATCTGCCCTTAGCCGCGAAGCGACCAATAACAACACAGAGCGTGTCAACGGAAGGTCACTTCTCTAGCCAATACTCTACGAACGTGTTTGCGTCCAGTTCTATGCACACGCAAGCATCTTTATTTTGGCGTCATTTCGATTATTGAATTCCATTTACTCTAAGCACTCGCCAGAGGTTTAGTGGACTATGACCCAAGGAGGTTATACTAAAACTTTTTGTATAACCTCCTTGACTGTGACGTACGTGCTCACAGACGACAAAGTGGCAGGTGGGCCGGTGTAAGCTTAGCACAGTATGGGGGTGATATCAGCGCGGTAACCTAAAACAAGTTGCAATGTTTCAAGAGGACCTGTCTGCATGATTTTTGTTCTGATGCACTAGACTGTAAGAGGGTAACTGGCGTCTTCAGCGACAGATTTAGATAGCATACTGCACCTAAGTACCATTTTTACTTTGAAACAGTCCCAAAGGATGGGTGGAGTGACGAACATACATTGCGCTCAGCGTGTGTACGCATCTCACTCGTTCACTAAATCCATTTGGGGCTGTTCACAGTAAATGTACAGCTAACACAAGATTCCGTGCACACGATGCCAAAATTCTATGTGCATGCATGTCACTTCTCTGTGCAGAGCTGCTTGTAGTTCCGTGCCAGACAATACTTCAAACGAGTTACTAGTCTTACAATTAGTTAATCTACCCTCATACATGTATAGTGAGTCTCACTCAGAGTTATCTTCATTGGGAAAGGCGTTGAACAAAGCCCGTTTGCGACAGGAATATGTGAAATCAGTGCGTTTAATACATGCTTGCTGGTAAAGCCATAGTGAGAGGCAAAGCCCGATTGATGTTTTCTGTATTAAGCTTCGCAGTGTTGAAGTGCCGCATGCCCACTAAGACGTCGCCTCTGATTTACACGCGTTTCCATCAACGGGATCCACTCTCGTCATTTTAACTGTCACTGCCAGCCACGAAATCGCTTATCCAAGCATCCGCTCGGATATAGACGCATACACATTTATCTGGTAGACCGTTATTTTCCTGCGCTCGCGGCATTTCGCTAGTTTTTATCACCAAGAATTCCAACGCTCGAACATTTATTTTCGCGTGGAGGCGAGAATTCCGCTATACGAGTTGCAGCGAGACGACCACAGTGCTGGCAGTTGCGTCGGCGCTTCGCAGTAGCAGGTGCAACCCCAAAGCGACCGGCGCCGGTCCGTCGACAGTAGCTCGACAGCAACTCGTAAATCAGTCCTATTGGCGAGCGAAACGACCGCTCTTTTATAGCACTCGTGGAGATCTACTAAGCTCCCCCACTGGCCTGCTCCTTCGTAACACCTCTTCGAAAGAGGCGGTTCTTCGTTCCCAAGGGCCCACTCTGCGGTGGCGACGAGACGCAACTTAACGGTATAACGTCACGGCCGAGTGTTCTTTATTCGCCCCCTGAATACGTTCTCAAAGAAAGACTCATATTCACCCTGACTTCCTAGTTTTCATTGGTATCCGTCGTCTTCGACTAGCTACCTAGACCGGCCGAAAGAGTGGCTTCCGAGAAGGCTAATATTACCTAAACGCAATCGAGAAATATTTGCCCCAGGCAAGCAGAAGGCTGTCGTTAGCCAATGAGACCATCGATATTTCGTGAATTATACTGAAAAGGTACTAGAAGGATAAATAATGTGAGGGAATGAGAAGGAATACACTTGCGATGGTGGCGCGATATGGGCTATTCATTTGTCAGTATGTTTTGCGTTCGTTTGAAGGAACCGTCTTTTTAAGCGAAGCTTCATAGGCTCACAAGTCTCGGCGGTGGTGGTGGTGTCACGCTGAAAAGTGGACCGATCCTGGTGATAGTGCAGAAAGGGTCCAAGCTCAATGGCACATACCCCTGTCGTGTGGGCCGATCCTGACGGTAGTGCAGAAAGAGTCCAAGCTCAATGGCACATACCAGGGACAAGAAAGAACGAAAAAAAAGAAAGACGGAAGGAAAGAAAGAAATAGAGAAAGAAAAGAAAGAAATCACGTGCGGCGCACACTCGCATTGGATATGCTACACGCGTGATCACGGATCACGTGACACGGGCGCGACCAATCAGGTTCGTTTGGTGTGTCGCGAGGAGGGACATGGATGGATAGCGGGTTGGCGCGTGCTCCTACGGGCTTCCCTCACCCCAGATCAGTTTCGGCGAACAGATGGGAAGGCTACGCGTGGTGCGTTCTGCAAACTAGCAAACTGCGTTTGATGAACGCCGACGTGAACTCGCTCCGGAAAGGGCTCGTCGTCGACATGCTGATTCTAGCGTGAGGGCTTCCGAAGCAGAGGCCCGCCATCAGAGACGAGCAGAGTATCTCGAGGCGAGGGCTTCCGAAGCCGAGGCCCGCCGTCAGCAACGATCATAGAATCCCGAGGCGACGGTTTCCGAACGTTACCCTGACGAAGGTCAGATGCACACACGACAACCTTCGCTTACCCCCATTTTCTCGACAGGGCAAGGGCTGGTGATTTTTGTCCTACATTAACCAAAGACAGAACCCAAAAATCACATATAACTTCACATATCTTGGTGAACTGTGCGAATTGTTTCCCTCGGACGCTAAAATAGAGACCCAAAATCTAATGATAGAGGGAAAGGTGAGCCTAGCGAGAGCTTTCACATGCTGCTCCAGGTTTAAAAGGGTATGAGGTATGAGATAAAGAAAGTGAGAGGAAAAAAGGGCACTGACACACAAACTTAAAGTACTTACGTTCAGGAATACTGGCAGGAATACCAAAAATGGCCGCAATTCAATACACATCTCATGACACAGGTTTCAAGCGTTCTTTAACAGCGGTCTTGAGTTGATAAACCTTCTGCAAATGCAAATCGCATGGCCCAATGTCCTCATGAACGCTGCAAATTGAAAGAAAGGCGTGCAGGACAACGAAGTTTTTAATAAGTATTGTTTTGTGTAAGCGACATTCAAGAGAACGCTTTGTAGACACGTACGATCATGCCCACGGAGAGGACTGGGCGTATAAAGGGTACATTTGGGACCAAACGATTACGGGGGTTCCTTATTGTCACTCCATATCACCAAACAGGCTATATGCAGCAGGTACCATGCAATGGCAAACACGAGCTCCCAGGCGCCACCACTTCAGTATGGTACCAAGGTCAGCTCAGGAAGGGCACAGATGAGTCACTCTCTACAGTGCCGACAGAAAGGTCCTCTCTTACGCTGCCGACAATTGTGCAGTGGAACGGCAACATTTACAGTGCAAAACTATGGCTCAATTTACAGACCACTGCATTTACGTAAACAGGTAATATTTGCGATTGCACGGTCTTGCACATGACATGACCTTACAATGAGAGGTAAAGACAGGAAGGTCAGCGAGTGTAAGTACCACCAAACGCGTGTTTTGCAGCGCTATTGCTGGTATAACTAACCGTCGCATGACCAGTATGATGACAAGGGGCGGGCAGCACTAGAAATATGTCAGCACACTATATACAAGAGACGTAATTTTGTGGCTAAGCAGCCACCACGCATAAATAACGCGATTCCTGCATTCCTCATTACCGGTTACTGGGAAATATCTCATACCGTGGCGCTGCTCTATATCAGCTACGAATAAAAAGAGGTGCCTTTGCTGCACCTTTTTTTTTTCTAACAGTTCTTAGCTTTGCATATTTACTTCCTCGCTTTTTTTTATGTTCGCACGTACATGTGTTCTCGTGCACAGTTTGCGTTGCCATTTCGTCACTTGTTTTCGACTTTCTCATGTCGTGTGGCCCTTCGTTCCTCAGGCACATGCATACGAGCAAAAGAAGTGAGCGTGGAGGCCCAAGCAATTTGCGTTAACGAATGGAGAGAATGCATTTTGGTACTCGGGCCCTTGTGGTGAACGATGCTCCTAACAAAATACGCATGCAGTGGAACAGGAAGGAGCGACTGGTAGAAAGAGCAATCGAGGCACCAGGGCTGGCTAACGAGGACGGCAGGAGAGCAGTTTGTTTGCCGCCCGAACTCGTGTATGTACACTGCATCGCTGTCGACCGCTGCCGCTCAAACACAAACTGGGAGACAGGAAACTGGCCTCCCGTTTCGGCGAGGGAGTGTTGTCCCGACGCATTAGTCTGGCTCGCTGAGTGTGCCATCTAAGTGATGTCCGGAAACAGGCCGGACATGATGGCTTAATGTGCGTATACGGGTGCACGTGCTCAAGCTGAATACGTGCGACGACACTTGTTGGTATCTCCTCTTAGCTGCTGTGCTATGTAAATTGTGCTGCAGGCCGAGAAAGCCTGATGGACAGAGCAAATATTTAGTTTTTCTTTTTTTTCTCTCTCTCTTTATCCCTTGCTATTACACTAGTACATTGTGCTCGCCTTCACGGCCGGGTCATGCACAGTAAATGGGCTGGAGCATTTTCAGGACTGCTACGAATGCTGTCTTTTTGTTTTCTTTTATTGTCATCTGTTCAAAGAGATGACGGTGCCTGTCCATGGGGCCGGCTACCCCTCTTGTCTTTATTCTAATTCTCCAACCAATGTAAATGTTTCAAACAAACAATAGAGAAAAGAATATAGTGGCAACAGTTCTAAACTTCATCATAGACACACCATACGCAAAAACATGTTCCTGAACAGTTCAGAAAATTTATATGTTCATGTGGAAGTACAAAAGACGTCCCTTGTTTCCTTCTTAGTAGAACATTAGATAATCATGTACAGCTGTGCAGTGAGACATGCGTGACACCACATGGTTATACCGAACTCTCTGCTCCACTTCGCCGGCAGGGCACAATTAAGAGACAGTCTCGTTCATTAAACTAATCCCGCCATCAAATAAACATCTCTCTCTTACTGCTGATGGTGATTAGCCTTCCCTCGCTAGCCGACTTTCGGACCTCATCAGTGGAAACAATACCCGAAAGCACTCACAAATGAGGAACGTCCAACCAATTAGGCGAGCGCTTTTCGGCAAACTTCTCCACTCCTGCGTGAGACCTCAGAGCTGTGCTTGTCGCTGAGTTCGAGCACGCGAAGGGAAGGCAGCAATCGACTTTGAAAATGCAATGAGTCGTATAGTCACGACTGGGTCGACACGGTCTCTCCAACGCAACGAGGAAGAAAATGATACATTCTCCTTGACTGTGGAAGAGCGAAAGGCGGGAGCGTGAACGCGAACGGCTAGCGCAGCGATGACCCGATAACATGGTATGGGCCGGAAGAAATCATTATTCGGTGTAACTTTCGGCTACACGAAAGCAGCGACAAAGTTCGCTCTCGAAAGGTATTGCCCAACGGATTAGGTCATCGGGGACTTGGATTTGTGTTCGTTGAAAGAATAGAAGTTGTTGACACCCAAGTTTGCCTACGCAGTTCATTTACCTAACTGATCAAACACACTTCCATGTGAGACTGGTGCACATCGTGTTTATTTGTTTTTCAAGAAGGTAAAGCAGGCGGTGACTGAAGTAAAACACGGATCTGTCAATAACCAGGTCAGCACACTGATGCACTTTCGGAACACTTTTTCACACTTTTTCACTGCTGTTGCCTTGGAACCAAACAGATGAACTTTTTCCCTTAATAGCACCCCAACTGTCTCAAGGGAAAAAAAAAAACTTCCTTTGTCACCACGCTGCCCTATATTCTGTGTCTTTCTGGCGATGTTGGTCACGCACACGCACACACGCACACACGTACACGCACGCACACACACACGCACACACACACACACACACATATATATATACGTACGTACGTACATGCGTGCGTGCGTACATACATACATACATACATACATACATACATACATACATACACATACACACACACACACACACACACACACACATACACACATACATACATACATACATACATACATACATACATACATACATACATGCATACATACATACATACATACATACATACATACATACATACATACATACATACATACATACATACATACATACATACATACATACATACATACATACATACATACATACATACATACATACATACATACATACATACATACATACATACATACATACATACATACATACATACATACATACATACATACATACATACATACATACATACATACATACATACATACATACATACATACATACATACATACATAGGCAAAGTTAGCTTCGCTGTAAATAGTGCATACATTTCATTATTTGCCCTGTGAATATACCGATATCAGAGACGTCTTGCACTGCGAACAACAAAGTCTCACCAATGCTTCTTTTGCCCTTCCCTGTTCATCCATTACCAAGGCGTTGCTCACATTATAACTAAGCCTTACATACGGAGTGGTGGTGATTCCCCAAAGAAAAAAAAGCTATGCTATTGTAGAGTCAGCCCCTTTTTGAGGGAGTAAGCAGTGGCTTTCGTCATTGGCGATTGAACTAAATAGGGCTTTGTGTTCAGAAGAAAATAAGTCAATCGAATACGCGAAGTCACAATCAATGTCTCGAGCAGTGATAGCAGAGGTTTTGTGGCTATGCTTCTTGAAATATCCTGAACTCTTTCTACGAAATTATTTATATTGTTGTGCATCAAGGCAACCACGCTGTCAATAAATAATACGGAGAAATTATAAAGAACATATCTGCATCTTGGAGTACACCTCAGCTAGCAACGCTGTAGAACTCCATGAGCTCGGTGTCTGAGCAGCAACACCATCCAAGCTTAAAAGTAAAAACTTCAGATGTCCTAGCAACTGTTTACATCTTTATGTCTACTCCAACGACATTTGTTGACATATACTTACGATACAAAAACAAACTCCATGGCAACGTTAACGAAGTGGGCAACAGTAATACCAGAAACAATAATAGCAAGAACTAAATAAAAGAAACATGTTTTACAAGCGCCATATTTCGTAAGATCTCAGCTGGTGCCACCAAATGCACGGCGGATGCTATACCCAGGGCGCTATATACATTGTGATGCGGGCTCTTAGTGATCTCAGTTCGGAAGTTGCCTCCACAGCCATTAACGTGATTTCCGCTTCCTGTCCGACGCCGCGCCACAAAAAGGTTCACCAGAAATGGGAGGCCGCGGAAACGGAAAGCAGACGAAAGCGGAAGCATTCCGCGGGAAAAGTGTTTCCGTCGCTTATATGCCTTTTATTTTTTTCCTGTAAACTCATCGTATTCTTTGGGATGATCCTATCATGCTGTTGCTTTCGTACTAGCAGTACACACGGGGGCCCTGTTACGGAAAGATTCTTTTCCTGCTATTCTATTCTTTATTTCTCATCTGTCCCGCTACAAACCCGATCCGAACAATAGGATGTGCGGCTATCTGCGAAGCAATGACGAAGGCCGTAAATACTGGTAAATTAAAAGAGATTCAATTCATTTATTTGCTCCCATGACCAAAGAATTACAGAGAGGAGAGAGTTGTTGCCCAGACGGCCCCAATCGTGGCGTTTGTTTGTTTGTTTTTTGTGATTTCTAATTTTTACCTAACTACCGCAATGAGAGAATGAAGGGCAGCCGATGCAGTCACTGCATGCATGGATGGTGGCCTAAAACATTTGAAGGACACTTTGTCAATTCCAAACTGTGTTCGGCGAAATCCTGTGGCCATTCTTCTTTCCGCTTCCCTGGCCGTGGTGCTCGGTGACGCGGCCACTCGCTGTTGTCGCTTCCGTTCCGCTACCCTGGCCGTGGTGCTCGGTGACATGTTATCCCGCCGCATGCGCATTCGCTCATTCTTCTTCCGGCGTTTGGTATCGGGGAATCCACATTCTTTGGGCGCGTCTCTGAACCGCTTGCCGTGGAATCATCACCGGGCCACTTGGGAGCCATCCGACTAACTCGACTGCTGCAACGAGACGTCTGAAGAAGGAGCGTTGCCGCATGCCGCTGTGCCATCACGTGATTGCTGAGAGAGTGTAAGGAGGAGAGGCCACAGCTGCGGTGGCGCAACTGTTGCTATGCGCCGCTGTGCCATCACGTGATTGCTGAGAGAGTGTGAGGGGGAGAGGCCACAGCTGGCACCGTTCTAGGGCACGGACGGACGGACGGTCGGACGCCGCGAGTATGAGCTATTAAAGGCTTTCGCCTTAAAACGCTGCATGTAAACCGGGGCGATGATGCTCAAGGAAATGCGCTAGCGCTAGCGTCGCGTTCACGCAAGTGCCACTACTGACACTGAAAAGTGTACTTTTCGAATGTCTTCAAGTGCTTCTGACAACCCTGTCGACTGAGTCCGGCGTGACATTTATTCTAGAGCTTCTGTTTCGATCCAAGAGACTGTTTGTATATTTACACCGATGAGCTCATTCACGGCGGCACAGTACACGGCTACCGTTGATAATCCAAGCTGACTGCGTCTCTATACGCTTGCGTACATGTTACACATCTTTTTCGGCCGCCGTTGCTTCTCAAATTTCGCGCATGTCCTGTATGGAGAACGAAATCATAAACTAGCGAAAGCCGATGATCCGTCATCCATGACAGATGGCTTTTTTGCGGCTCGACGCAGGTATGTGAAAGACCCAAGGAGGTTTTAAAAAACCTTGGAAAGACCCCGCATGAACCGAAACACGTAAAAATTTGGAGGGCGCGCCTAAACTTCGCCTTTAAGAGTGGAACGTGATAGCACTAAAAAATCCCTGGCTGCCGATCAGGCTTTTTTCTCGTATATTCAAATTGCAATCTGACGCTATCACGTCTTTAGGTTGTGGTTAAGTCGTATTTTACGATTTTTCTGACGGATTTTACTTTGAGAAATTCCTTTTTTGTTCACTAACGCCTTGCGCCAGGCGAAGGGCCTGCTCGGTCGGGGTGATTCTTCTTCTTTCTAGTGTTTTACGTGCCAAAACCAGTTCTGATTATGAGACACGCCGTAGTGGAGGGCTCCAGATTAATTTTGACCACCTTGGGGTTCTTTAACGTGCACTACTGTACGTGCACTACAACGCAAGCACACGGGCGTTTTTCCATTTCTCCTCCATCGAAATGCGGCCGCCGCCGGCGGCGGGATTCGATCCCGCGAGCTCGTGCTCAGCAGCGCAATGCCGTAGCTAACTGAGCCACCGCGGCGGGTGTCATCCCCGGGGTGGTTCGGGATGATTATTTCTGCAAACGACACCGGCGCTTACCCCGCCACCGACGCCAACGCTGGATTTTCTGCGACAAGGGGCTCATAGGGCTATCGCGGTAATAATGAAATGCTCTCCGAAAGGAAACATACGCGTTGGTGCACTTACGGGTGCTTACAGATAGATTTGCTAGAATAATGAAATGTATATCATTTTTCTTTAATTCAAGAAGCACCTAAAGATAATGATAGAACTGCTGAACTTTTTCTTTCGTGTGCAGAAAGAATGTGCGTTTTCGGTCCTAAAGTTTTACCATCACTGCCGAGAAAATTTCACTCCATAGAGTAGAGTATGCTATGGAGTGAGCTATAAGGAAAGGGGCTGTGATTGCGATCAGTGCGGGATGTGTGGTCTTACCATTGGGACAATGACTAGAGGAAATGAAAGAACAAATTCAAGGGCACTTAGGTGTCCCTACGTGGATGAATGCGAAAGCATTGCGCCGTCACTCCGATGATGCATCGGCCTCGTTCGCGTACTTGCGTGGACGTCCAAATGAGCCCCGGCGCAGCGACAGACTGAGAAGTCGAAGGTTCGTCCATCGGGGCGCACGACAGAACTCGCCGGAAGCAGAAGCCGGAGCTTGGCGTACATATACTATACATATACATACAAGGAGACGAGGGGGAGGAGGATGCGCATGCGCAGTGCGGGTGCGGACGCCGCACGGCGGATGGAGAGAGAGAGTGATATAGCCCCGGCCATAAGCTGCTTCGCATCTAAAAACTCTCATTGACCGTATGCTGTATGGAAGGGATGTTTGCACGGGGATCGTTGCACGGGGAGGCAACGTTTAGCTGCGGCACCAAATGCGTATCTTGCGACCGGGTGCAAGGGGAACTGGCGACTCAATCTCCCACGCGAAATGAGGACAGCGGGAAGGCAGCGCGAGAGGGAGGGGTTGCCGCTTCTGCTTTGTGAGCAACTTCTACTTTGCGCGGCGCCTGGCGGTCGCACGCACCGTATCTTGAAAGCGATCTGCAACACGGCTCCTACCTTTGTATGCGCTGTGCCTTCGCCGCTCAGTTTCCGTTGAAGCGATAAACCACATGAACCTTCGCTCACTGCTGCTGGCGCGCTTGCTCACGCCAGCGTTTTGACAGCGGTTGTGTGCGGTCACACAAGCAACGCCCAGAGCTGTTGTCGATGGCGGCGGCGTTTTGCCCGCGTCGCACCGAACGCGCGCGGCGTTGGTGACGTGTTTATCAAGAACGTGCCAACCTTTGACGTACACCCTATATGGCCGTGTACCGGAGCGACCATAAGGCCATGGTCCCTGTGGTCACTAAATAAATGAAAACCACCAGATCATATATATTTCTCATTCTTTCATAGTTCAAATAACCAAATACACCATCAGATCTTAATAGTCATAATTGGAAATACATAATTCCCACCATAGTACAGCTTCGCTGGTCTTCCACCTCCACCCCAGTGGAAGGGCTGACAGTTTCGAAGTGAAAGCTTCATTACGCTACCTCGGGCAGCCGTCGGTGACTCAACACTCTTCACCTGGAGAGCTAGAGGTCAAACCACCAGAGTATTAAGGCGCGTTTATAGTCCGACGTTATCGGCACGCGGGCGAGCGTCATCAGACGTCGGGCGCGTCGGAGGGCATTGACCGCGCGTCCGGTTACGTAGACGCCGGGTGCGTCGGAGCGCATTGGCCGCGCGTCCGGTTACGTTGGCGGCACCAGTACGTCGAACCATCGGTCGAACTACAGCCGCTGTTGTTCTCGCCAACGTGACATAACCCGTGCACGCGTTCACGCTACGTCGGACTATATTTAGGCCTTTACGGAGCCCTGAAAGGAGACATTGCCACCGTTTCCCGAGTAGAGTTGGGCCCGGCTGGGAGTTGCAACCAAGTCTCGCTGCTTTACTTATCACCGCAATGTGTTCATAGGCATTAAAAAATGATGAATAAAAACTGTATTCATCGCAAACATGTCTGTATATCATTGCGAAACCACACCTCGGCCACAGCTCGACAATGGGTCTAGCAAGTCGCTATCAACCAGGTTTAACCAAAGCTAAACCACAACAATTTTTTAAACCTCTTTGCCTGCGACGCCTTAGAATGAAGAGCAGGTTGTGCATAAGTTCATCTGCCTTTCTCAGATATCTTCCCTAAACTTCTATTAAGTCTTATCCGGAAAATTTTCCCGTATGTTTGGATAAAAGTAATTTGCATTAAGTGGTAGTTTTATTCGCCGACCGCGCATTCGTAGCTGTATATAATTAACTGTGTTCACTGATGTATCGAAATAACACCACGAACTTGTTCAGTTGTGACTGTCTGTCGCAGTGACAAGAAGACCTGAAACAAAAACGAACTGTCCATTACGAAGCCATCTTCTTCTTCACCTATATAACACAGGTCTCGACAATAATTTACCATGGGCGGCTTGGATGTCTTTCGACGCACTTCGAAGTTTGATGGAGCGGCCATTTGGATCACCATTCTAACTCGACGAACTAAATTTAACATGAATGCCTAAACTAATGGGAGTCTTTCCAGCGCACTTTTAGTTGTGTGTTACCGCTGTGTTACCGCTGACATTTGGTTCATTGATCTAACTTGTTTTGGCTGTAGGAATTTAATGCTGGTTCAATACAAAAAAAATTAGGCTTGATGTCCTCAGCAGACGGACGAGACAAAAGCGAAACGGCGCTTTGCACGAAACTCGCACGAAACGGTTGCAGCGCGCAACCATTGGCTTCGGCTGCGGTCAGACAATTTGTGGTAAATCCGTGCAGTTGCAGAATGTAGCTCAAACACAGTTCCAATCCAGCTCAAATCCTGCTCAAATCCTGCGCTTGTGTAGTTCAATTCCAGCACTAATGCAGCTCCACTAACGTGAAACCTGGGGAAGTGCGAAGCAGTGATGCGCTTGTGCTGTAGTAGCACTGGAGGGAGGATCAATCGAGCGCTTGTGGGTTGGTGGCGCCATCTCTTGCGCTGCGTAGGTACCAGTCTGGCGTTTCGGAACCAACTTGAACGAGTTTCTGCTAATTAATGCGCTTAACGCTAAATTATTTCGGTTTTTTAAATTATTCTGAACCATGTTAGGTTATTTTGAACCAGTTTTGATCAAATCTGCACTTCTTTTGACCCTGTTTTGAGCACATGTGTGGAGCGTGATCACGATGGACGCCGACAGCCCGGGCCTCTAAAGTGCTTCGCACTTAAAATTGCAGTTTTGGCAGCGACAGCAAAGTTTGGCGCTGTGCTCGAACTCTTCGAACGGTATACTTATTCAGTGAGTGAAAAAGTATACAAAATTGCCGCACGACTGGCCGCTCGAGGCACTTTGCGAGTATTTGCCGGCTTCTTTTACGCTCGGAAAACACTTTTATGTAGCACATATTGAGCAACAAAAAGCTCTATCGGGAGTTTTTCAGGTTTCTCTATAATGTTCTCCTGCTCACTTTTCATCTAATTATAATATTGGAGAAGTTGATTTATCAATTAAGACTATGTAATTAGTCGGAATGCAAGAAATGATCTGAGTATCTTCAAGCGACGGCAAACAATATTACCTTGGTTCTGTCTAGCTACCTGGCATTTGAATATTTTCAAATCTTAGTGCATGATAGTTGGGACACCCTGCATAAATATATTTGGAACATCACGGTGACCAGTGGGGTACCCACCGTGGTTGCTTAGTGGCTGTGGTGTTTGGCTGCTAAGCACAAGTTTGCGGGATCAAATCCCGGCCACGGCAGCCGCATTTCGATGCGGGCGAAATACGAAAAAACCCGCCTACTTGGATTTAGATGCACGTCAAAAAACCCCAGGTGGTCCAAATTATTCCGGAGTCACCCACTATGGCGTGCCTCATAATCAGATCGCGGTTTTGGCGCGTCAAGTGCCCGAAAATTATTTAAAATTAATTAGCACGTCATCATACGTCCAAATGTGGGCCGATCCTGCGCATAGTGCCGTAAAAAAAAATATTGAGTCCGACGCTCCTCCTACCCCTCTCACGCGAGTGGTGACGCGATGAAGTACGGTGCGCAATGACTCCGCCCCTGTCTCAACCATAACTCGCTCACAAAGACTTTTTCTTTCATCGACTTCAGCTGGAAGTTCAATCGGCTTCTAACTTTTTTTTTTTCAAGTTCGCGCTTATCAGACTCGTGCCTTTGTGACTCAATAGAGTTATCGGAGCTTGCTGGTTGAGTCTTTAGCCCTTTCCGCTTACGATGTAGTCCATGCTCACCAAGTAAAAATTAACTAACGGCCCGAGCTGACGTTGTTGCAATCCGTGACGTCATGACGTGTTTGCGTCTTGTCTCGCTCACCGACCACCCCTTGGGGTATCGTAAAAGGGCACTGTGCTTTAGCGTTCCTTCAACCTTGCTCAAAACAGGAGCGTGGGCCAAGGAGCGTGGGCCGAACAACACGCTCGTCCTTAGCCAGGAGTGGCATCAATGACAAGCACAGGCAAAGCTTGGAGTAAAAGAGCATTGGCGGGCAATTTCGCGTAATGCTGTCGAGTCATCCTGCACAATTCGCAGCTGCACAGAGTCTTTGATTGCGACACACCATAGTAGGCACTTCGTCGCGAGTAAACGTTAGAGAACAGAGTCGAAAACACAGTCGACAAAATGCAAACGTTATCCGCCAGAAATAATATATAGGCAAGGCGGAGCCCAAAATGTTTCAGCATATACAGCAGCGAGCAAAAGAGATAAGATATTTTGCATTTGGGTCCTGAGAGCTCTTCTGTTCAGAATGCTCGAGCTGCGACATGCCCCACCGCTAGCCAAGGGCAATAGCCTCTTGAACACACACTGCCAACGTACTTTATTCAGACCACATAGCCCATCCACTGTGTACAAAATTTGCGTATTCCGAGTATGTATCATAAGGAAACCGCAATATCAGCCAGTAGTGAAAATACGTGCGCACTGGTGAGAGAAATTTTGATTACGGGTTGGGAAGTTGGCCGAAAAAAAAAGGTTAGGCATGAAACGAGAGATGAAATGAGAAAGCGAATAACTCAGACCCATATATTCCCACAACAACTCGGATACGGGCAGCAGTGAGCCCCATGAAATGAGCAAAGTGGAAAGTCGAGCTCTATAGCATCGTCTATAGTCAAAATGACATGCGTCTCTGTGGTGGAGAAAAAATTGCAGAGATGTTCATTTTGTTCATTTCATGGTGCTCACGACTGCCAGTTTCAAGTTTTTGTGCGAGTAGATAGGCCTGCATTCTCTGTTTGCTCTCGTTTTCCAGTCTATTCTTAAATATTGAAGCTGTAGTAGCATGCCAAACGTTTCGTTCGGCCAACCCATGATTAAAATTCATCTCACCCGGGCGCACAGATTTTCACTACTGGTTGATATTACGGTTTTGTAGGGATAATTTAGCGGGGCTGTTTCTGCCTCCCACTCTAAAGTGTGGGTTTGATTCCCGATATTATTTAGTTTATTCCTGTCCTTCCACTCCCCCCCCCCCCCCTACCCGCTTCTCGGCTGACCGCGGTTCAGGTGTCAGCAGACTGTTCAAGAGATTATTGCAGTGCGTGTTAAAGAGAATATTGCCCTATTGCCCAACAATAAATAAATAAATAAATAAATAAATAAATAAATAAATAAATAAATAAATAAATAAATAAATAAATAAATAAATAAATAAATAAATAAGAAGAAAAATTGCACATCACTGTTTGTTGTTGTTTTTTTTATTCAGCGCCGTTTTGTTTTCTAAAATGGAGTGACTAGTATAAACATTATCTTTGAAGGTTTCCTTGTTCTGTGTTTATTTGCTACATGGGCGAAAAAAGGGATTGCGTAGCACGGTGCGTGCGTTAGAGTCACAGGAGAAGGAACAGAAAGAAAAAAACTGCTGTTGAATGTCAGTCATTAGGTCGCTGGCACACTTCAACTGTGCTCGCTAGTCGGTTTTCTTTTTATTTATTTATTTCATCGTGTGTCTCTTTTCAGCTTCAAAACGTGCACGCTTTTTGTTCTTCACTTTTCTCTGTCACAACGAGCCCGTCATCAGGCAACGACTTTACCGACAAACTCACTCCTAACGCGTGATGTCATCAACCGACGTCCAGCGTCACTTTCTGATGTTGTCACTCTCCTGTTGGGCCTCCGACAACATGCCGTTCGTCGCTTCGCTCTCTTCCCCAGTCGTCAAGGAAACACTTATGATTTGCAGCTCTGTGGTGAGAGAAGGCTCTCTTTTCTTGTGGCTTTCAGTTTTCGGCTTTGGAAAATGTGCTCCTTCGGTCCTATAGACTAGGTCTACAGCGTTCCAGCCGCCATATTCGAGTTTAACCTAATAAAAAAAAATACTGATGTCATGAGTCATTCGTAGAGTTTTGAACGACAGCGTGCATGTAGTGTTTGTTTTCCCGCGCACACAAGTAGTTGGAACACAGGCCTCACGTTCATTTGCGTGGATTAGTCTTTTAGGCGATGTGCGAATAATCAATGGCACACGCGCGAGTTTGTACGGGCGATTTGGTGCTGGAAGCTATATATTCGCGGGCACTTCTGAAGATGAAATCTCATAAGCACCGCGACAGCTGCGGTGCTGGGTTGTTTGTGTTGTCACCTGTCGCCTCTCAACCCACCAATTTCGTTATGAGTCTCCCTGCTTTCTTGTTGTAGCAGGGTATTTTGTATGCCCCAAAATGACAGTTCAGTGGTGAGGGATACCATAATGACCTGCTGTGATTTTTTGTGTGGTTGGATTGATTGATTGATTGACATCTATTGATGCGAACGAATACGCTGACTAGGACTACTCGTTTTTCGATGTCCGTGGTCTCTTGAGAGTAATTAGGTTGTATTAATGAATTTATTTATTTATTTATTTATTTATTTATTTATTATTTATTTATTTATTTATTTATTTATTTATTTCCATACCTCCAAGGCCAGATGGCATTACAGATGGGTGTGGTAGCATGAAAACAGTAGATAAAAATAAAATTCAAAAGAAATATTCTAATCTGGCTGTCACTTAACTCACGACATTTCGAAATCAAGGAGACTAGGAGGAGGCCAGAGCATGGCGGAAGAAATTCGTACAGAAGAAACAACTTGTTGACTATGTTGTGCAGTTGGCTACCCCCCCCCCCCCTCTTCCCACCCTCATTTATCTGGCAGATATGAAAAACGTTTTCTCTCAACACGAGGTTACAAATGGAATGCGTTTGCAGTTCTACTATGCGTGTGTTTCACAACCAAATGCTTTCTTTTGACTGTATATAGATTACCAGCAGAAAAGATGCCAGAACAAAAAAAGAATAATTCGCCGCGCATTCTCTCCATTTAGGACTGCTTCTTGTCAGTGCGAACAAACGACGATAGCCGTATTACCTACAGAGTGCCCCAAGGTAAACTGAATCCAAAACAAGTGAAGAACACAGCAACTATAAGGCGATATTGGGCTAATACGCGAAACGCCATTCGTCTGGCGTCAGTAGCTCTATAAAAGGGTAGAAGGTGTCTGCAGCAGTATATGTAGAAACCTGCACAGAAGAAGGAAACCCCGTAAGTAGGCTTTTCTCTTTCATCTACTTGTATATGTTATCGCCTTGCAGTTCAGGTGTTCTTCACAGGCTCTGGGTTCCTTTATGTTGGGCCCCCCTTTAGTTCGTGATAGGTAAGGTCTCCGTACCTTCGCTATACTCCGGCACGTTAGCCATATTACTTATTTAGTTCATTACATTCGGAGCTGACTCAACGCTTTCCTTGGCTTAGTACGAATCAGTCTTGCTTGGTTTGTGTTTTGAATCCTTCCGCAATCTTCGTAAGATTATGCCACGAATGTCTCAAAAACAAGTTTGCTGAATGGGGCACATTAAAGAACGCTCTTTCAATGCACTGCGACCTTTCCTGTGTATTTTCGCTTTCCACAAATCATGACCGCTCGCGACTGCAAGTTTGCCATGCGCAACATGGCCACAAAACTAACGCCAATAATACTTTGGTATGAAATTTTATGCCGGTGAGGAACTTCGCCTTCGTCGTTGTAACATCAACTGCATTGTAACATAACTGCGTTGTTAGAACTTACGGTTACCTAAAATGAACATCACGGACTCTATTTTCATCAAGACTTCAATAAGAGGTTGATAACTTTGTGTGAATGAAACATCTGGAATACGTATCAAGCATGTGTAGCCATGTATACCATCTAGGATCATGTAGGTTCTAATTCTATCGAACAAATAACAGTTGGCTCAGATTAGTTTTTGTACAACAGAGACGCTTCCACGCGAATCGTCTGGCCTACTAGTTTAGCACAGTTTACCTAAGAACTAAAGAAAATTCCGCACATCAAAAACAATTCATTCCGTTGCTTCCATGGCCCCCGCATCTAGCTGAGGCTCCGTTTTCATGAGGCCCCTAACTAGTCAATGCGGTTAATTTTCCAGTCAAACTTTTGACTACCGAAACACGTCGTTATAAGTACATAAAATTGGGTGAATGCATTCCCGCAGAGTTCATCTGTCACACCTGCAATCATGTGCGCTTTAATCCGGAATAGCGTCTGCGTGGCCACGGGTAAATTCAAGGCAGCCAACTGCAGCTTCAGTTCAAGTTTCGCCATATACCAAGGTTTCCAGAGACCACAGAAACTAACGCCATTGGGCCGTTCCCGCCGTATGGCGCCTCAGAATGACGACATTCCAACTCTACATCGGTGGCTGCGGCAGCGTCGTTTCCCCATCCGCCATTTAGGGCTTTGTGACGGGGCGCCGAGCACTGTGTATCGTACAAGGCGGCGCAGGGCCCGGTCGGATTGTGGTTCCTCCCCACCCGCACTCATCATTGTCTTCGAGGTGGAACGGCCGACGGCTACAAAAACTGCCCCCGAAGACTCTCTCAATGTGCGCTGCGGCGCGCGAGGAAGGCGGAGTGGCTTTACAATGAACGCAGTGACGGGCTGGCTTCGAGAGTTCATTAATTAAACGACCGTTTTCCAGCGCTCCAGTCGTTCGGAAAGTGGCGTTCTCTGTGCGCGGCAGGGAAGCTTTCCCCGAAACAAAGTTTAGTTTAGGGAGTGAAGTTCTGACTCCTACTGGAATTGTCAAGCTAGCGACGGTGCAGTTTGGCATTCAGCCTGCTGTCTCACATAACTGTGTGGGTGACTTTCTTTGCCTCGTGTCCTTTATTACTATGATCTCTTGTTTTACTATTATTATTACCTTTTTGCCGACATTGTCTGTTTCTTTATCAGGCGTCAGTAAATGTAGGGCTATGGTCGATTTCATCGTTCAGTCTTGGTTTGTATGGGCGACGGTGGAGACGGGCACCCAAAGGTATATGACTTCCGTAATCGCTCGGCAACTGCTCTGGCGCGTGACCCTTTTTTTAAAAGAAAATGGACGAGAGACGTCGTACAATATTGGAACGACCCGGCGTCAACGTGAGCGGCATATAAGTGTAGAAAATTCTTCCAGATGGGGGCCAAATTTCAGCAAACTGCAGATCATAGACAACAAATAGCCTCGTTGCCTTGCATTTCCTACATCGTTCCTTACTTCATGTCTGCCTATTTCGAAAGAACGTCACCGAAAAAGCTAGTGACGCGCTAATGAAAAAGAACAGAAACAACGGAAGCGATGGGCTACAATGACATATCCCATACTTCCAATCAAACCAGAGGCGACGACATCAAACTTATACATAAGAAAGGATTCACAGGCTTTGCGACCATAATTTCAACGCAACCCAGATTCAAGTAACATGATTTTGACCTTACCAAATGAGTGGTCAGGCAGGTGGACGTGTTTTCAGAAGGGCAAAATTGGCAACATGTTAGCGTGGCATTCATTATTGTTAAAGCGCAATCTAAACGGCACCTCTGTTCGTCCAATGAACTGCTTTTTTTTTTTTTTTGCACAGCGTACACCCGTGAGCAAAAGTATACGGACACCGGGTCGCCGAAAAAGCTGAATTGCTTCGTAATTAACAAGCATAAACTGCAATTGACGAGTACACTGAGAAGTTCGCAATGGCAACTTTGGAGTGCAGTCCTGAATTTCAAGTTGCGTTCACAGACAGAGGAAAAAATTGGCTTTATCGCGCAACCCCTGGTCCGTATAATTTTGCTCACGGGTGTACATTCAAGCATACACGCGGTGTTCCAGAGAACAATTTCAACATTTTTTTTAATTGCCTGTGGCAGTCAGATAGCACAATTCCAGTCCACGAACTGTATTACTCGAAGAGGCGGACATTACTAGCAGAAAAAACTGAAATGCATAATTGAACAAGTAAGAAAAATTCCCCAATTCAGTCCATAGGTAGTTATCTTATGGCACATATTGCAATTTACAAATTCGAGCGGGTGAGACTGCAAGGCATATCCACTTGAACAAAAATTCGTGAATGACAGCATTTACGAGATATGCGCCGTCAAACTTGCCTTTAAAATGCACTGTCATTTCACTTGCATTCTTAACAAAACGTCGTTTTTTTATCAGCGCTGAGGCCGATACTGGCGCCGCTACCAGCTATTCGCTTACTTTGACAATCATCCTTGATGTTTTACGGCAGCTCACGAACGGCGTTCCATGTCATGGTGGAGTGCTCCGCAAAACCATTCCCTCCCCTGCCAATCATCCTCCACCCCCTCCGCAGCAAGCACCTGTGGGACCAAGCACTCCGCGACGGGCCTCCCGAGGTCAGCCGGGCCCTCATCCAACGGGCCAGTGAGGTCCCTGAGATCGTCATAGGGAGCCCGGACTAGGGACTCTCCCACTCTCTTCCTTCTCCTATGCGCAATAAAAAAGTTTCACTCTCACTCTGCAGCGTTTTGTTTCATTTAGGGAGGAGCCAAATTCACAAAGATGTTACTTCGTAAGTGCATGCTGTTTACCTATGGGCGGCCGCTTTCGCTGATAGGATGGAGAAAAGAGAGGGGTAGGGAATTTAGTCAGCGTAAGCACCAGCTTACACGGAATAAGGGTTTTTTAGTGACTACGTACCCTGATTTTATCTGACTTTCGAGTGAATGGAAATAGTGCGGCTTTCTCTTTTTTTTTTTTCGATACCCCTTGTTTACCCGGTACGTCTACTGGTGAATATAAGGTATTTATTTATTTATTTATTTATTTATTTATTTATTTATTTATTTATTTATTTATTTATTTATTTATTTATTTATTTATTTATTTATTTATTTATTTATTTATTTATTAACTTTCATTGACGTAAGCTAGTAATGCAATTGTCATACCTTGCCTTGTAGAGCTGATACGGCATTCCAACCTTGGCCGTTTGCAGCCAGCACAACTGCACTTTACGAAATCGAGTACATTTCTCATTGCCCGGCGTGTAATTGTAGGACTTCCCTTGCGATTAAACTCCACAATAGGTTCATGTACCTGGATGTCCCCAGCCACGATTACTATTCAAGCCGGAAAAGTGCACACGAGTAAAATATACTTTGCATTCAAGCCTCTGAAATCACGAGGTCTAAAGAAATTGATGTTTGGTTAAATGAGATTTTTAAGAAATTAGTTTCATGGAAATTCACAATAACGAAAGAAGTAAGGTCAAAAGTGTCAATAACAGCGCTAAACACCAACATTTCGACATGGTACGACTTTTTGAGAGACTAGCGCGTTACGATAAACATGACACCAGAGTATTGCCGGTAAAATTTTATCTTACCTACAACGTTCTTTGCGACTAAGCCAAGTCTCCGCACACAAAATGCAATCCTCTGAATCATAAACGCCGCGGAACGGAGCGTGAACTGGAGGACGTTCTTGTTGTGCTCTTGTTCATGCAAACCAATGAGTTGAGGTATACAAGAATACGACGCAACGCTTAACAAAAGGCTTAGAAAATACACTTCATGAGGTAAAAAAAGCTCGACAAGCGCTGCTTATTCTGTTACTCTTTCGCGTGTGTATTACATTCCGTTAGATACGAGTACATTGCATCGGGGGTTCTTCGGCGCTGTTCGCGTGTGCGAGCCTTATTGCCGGACATGTTTCTTCAGATTGGTGACGTCATTTTCCGGCAGCTGCCGGGCCTCTTTTGGGTCCCTGATCCCGCAACGGACAACCCATCTGTCGCGCCGGCACAGGGCCGGTTCTATTCTTTTTTATCTTCACTTTGACGGTATCCGAGCACACGGGTCAAGAACAGGATTAGGCAGAAAAAAAGTATGCGAAATCAGACGAAAGGCGATGCGCGTTCGGAAGCTTCCGACGTTGTGAGCGCTGAATCTGGCTGGCTCCCGGGAGACTCAGACGACATATGATACGGGCACACATACGCCTAACGGCTCGAGGGAGCTGACACCCCGGGGTTATTGGCAGCCGGGCTTCCGACGTCGCCGCGGATGATAGAGCACTGAAAGAGCGAGACGCGGTAGAGAAGCTGGAAGCGAAAGAAACGGGAAATAAAGTTAGCTGGCCTGACAGAAGTGTGATGCAAAGTAGCCAGCACAAAGCAAAAGGCCGGACTCGACGCCACTCGGCTGTCTCCGATAGGTTTTGAAGGGGTGTCAAAACTCACGCTCCACGTGATATCTCATGTCACTCTCTGTTCCTTTGAGTGTATGCGCACGTTTTTTTTTTCTTTTCTTTCTTTAAAGGTTCATTTATCGAGCTGGAGGAGACAACATAACGAATTTCTTGTCGTTTCATCATAGTTAGCGTTATGAAAGCTTCTGCAGTCATTGGGGCTTGCAAGTCCTGCTCGACAACCATCGACAATCTTCATTTTTCTTTCTCACTTTTCTTTTTCTTGGACAAATGAATGGGGAGGAACGGGCTGAGAACATATATTTTTCTGAACGAAATATTTCACGGCAAGTAAGATTTGCCTAACGGGAACCATTATAGCACGTACACTAAACGCAACTTACTAGTTACATTAAATGGAGATAAAGAAAGAAAAGGGAGAAAAGTTGACGAGACTTCGTCCAATCTGTCTACCCTCAACCGCGGAGAAAGATGGGGGACTGAAAAAGAGAAAGACTTCAGGGCGCATATTCACAAAAACATTCTTGTGCCAGAACCACTCATACGGGCGCGTGCCATCCAATTGTGATTTTTGTCATGTTTCAAGCAAAAACGCACCCCCCCCCCCCCCCCCCATTGGAAAACATGAACTGGAAAGATTTGTGAATTCAATCCAAGATCAGTCACACGCACTAGACAAGACGCAGCGTTTCTACCGTCACGCACTCAAGTATGTTACATTCAGATTCTGCAAAAGTGCTTGTGTGACTTACGCTTACATCAATCAGCGCAGAAACTCGCAAACTATTACGTGAGGCATGCTCACGGAGCGCTACGGATGAAATCTAGGGGTGTGCGAATAGTGATTTTTTAGGCCGAATCGAATAGGAATCGAATTGGCCAGCAGCAAATCGAATACTTTTCGAATAATGAATAGCCGTTATCACAATTATTATAAAACGATGTTCACATCCCAGTACACTTAAATTTTGCAAGTTTCTGTGAAAACATAGTACATAATGAAGCGCTGCTTCGTTATAGTGAAGACTTGGTACGTCAATGTTCTTACATGTGGTTATTAGTCCTAATTGTGATTTTTGACAACTTTCTGAGGACAACTATCATGTAAGAGAAGAGGAGTAGCCGGCGCCACATATAGGCACCAACATCTCCTTAAATACATTTATTTAAAAGAAAGCGCTGCTTATTAAAAGCACAAATGAAACATTAGAGGCACACAAGTAGTCTTTTCGTATGCACAGGACTCCTCAGAAAGCGCAAATCCTCCCTGTCGCGCCTGTAATGTAGGGCTACCTAAGTGACGTAGCCTGCATCACTACGCAAGTTCTCATGTTTTATGTCTATACTATGCCCGCAGGGTTGAAAGCTTACCGTTTTTTTTTTCTTTTTTTGCTCAAACTTTATGTTTATTTGGGCGCAGTTCACATTGTGAATTATTCGAAAAGTATTCAAAAAATATTCGCAGTTACGTATACTGACTATTCGATTCGAAGGCCATCTTAGAAAAAAAATGGCTGAGGTTTAACTCTTGTAAACCTACTTACCACGAGCGAAAGGTCTGTTTGGCTTGGTTTTGCAAAGACGATGCACACACTGTTTCATTAATGCACGCTTCCGCACTTGCTAAGCTTCACTATAACGTGCTAATCTGGCCTCCCTTTTCTCCGGTGTTTCAGCAGCCAACTATGCCTTTGCTTGAGACTTCGCAGCCTGCCATCTAGTTATATGTACTGGATGATTGGATTCGGCCTGTCTCTTGCACTGAAGCGCTCGCACAGACGGCCCAGCCGGCACACCATACATGGCAAGACTGAGTGACCAAGCGCCGGCGAAGCAGCCTTTAAGTCCTCGCCTAGTCACGTGGTACCGCAGCGGCGAGGCTCCGAGCGAGCGCAGCTGCGACGCCTCTCCACAGTGGCGGATCACGTGGCATGACGTCACACTTGCCACACTTGCGCTGTGGCGGCTCGCGCTCCGGTGGCTCAAGGTCATTGCGACGCGATGAATGACCTTGCGAGATATGGCGTAGTCGAGCTTTTGCTCTAACAATATTTTCACTCTTACGATAGGCGGCACCGATTCTTATTAACTACTTTAGCGTGCAAAACCATTTTTAATACGGGCCCCTGAGTTCTAGTTGAAAAATAAAACATTTACCAGCACTTTACGACAGAACACGCATCCTAGAAACACAATTGGGACGACGGGCACCTAGTTTCTAAGTTCTCCTTGTAGCGCGCTAGAATTACAATCCTCGCATTATCCAACTGGTGCAGAGACACCCAAATGACTTGGGTTTTTTACTCAGGTTGCTTCACAGCAACAACCTAAGAACTTAACGACTGTCTACCAACCGACAGTCCGTCTTACATGTTTAAAATCCAGCGTCAATGAAATTTAATAACGAGGTTCAAACTCTTTCATTCTGTTTGAAGTCTTAAAAAATTCGGTTGGGTGATGACCTCAAAAGAGATCTGGTGAACAGATAAAAGCGTAGGCTACGGCATGCAGGCACAACTTTCTAACAAAATGAACGCTAGGGAGATTGGAACACATTAGCTGCCGGCTAGAAATACACACATGGAAAAAGGAAGTGGCGGTCTTGTCTGGTGCTTTATTGAGAACTTCCAGACCCGTGAGCGAGCACGGCCGGTTATTTAGCGAGTTTGTGGCTGCAAGAAGTCAGCCGTATCGCTGCAGCAAGTCAGTCGCGGTACTAATTTTGTTCAGCTTAAGGGATAATGAAAGGGCAAAGGCAACAACAGCTGCTTTTAGTTCATGCAGTGAAAAAGTTTTAACAACAACAAGGCCTCACTTTTATCTCAATGCGCTGATAAAAAGCGCTGATAAAAAGTGCTGATGGAAACAGGCTTCCCTTCTCTCTCAATGACCGCTTAAGTTCTACCATCCCAGATAGCGCTGTAGCGTTCTCTTCAATATATATGCCAGGAAGACGAAGTGTTTCTTCTGTGGAACGCATCTCGCCCGTCTCTGTGTTTTTCTGGACTTCTAACTGCAATTGTGGGGTCTACCGCCCCGCATATCGCGGTGATGGACGGACAAGCTAACGGGGCCCCGCCTGGTTCCAGTTCACCGGCGGGCATCGCTTCGAGGAAACGAGGCAACACGTCTAGTGAGAGCGAAGACACCGAGCTGTACTCCGCCTCAGGTGACGAGTCCTCGGAAGACAACTTTCAACCTGTCTTGCACCGCAAGGCCAAACGAAGGATCATGAACGCGTCTTCGGCGTCAAGTTCGACTACCGTGAAAAATGCGCCTCAACGATGGCCTCATTCCATCCTGTTCGTGCCGCAGAACACAACTGACAATCTGCGCGTGCTCAACAGGCAAGCACTTTCCTTGTATCTAGAAAACACCGTGCCGAATGAGATTAAAGATGTCAGACTGAATACAAGGAAAAACATTATGGCGGTCGATGTGAAGAACTTGAGTGCGCTGAACACATTGCAGCATATAACGCAACTGGGCAACATCAAAGTCCGATCCATCGTGCCCGCTGATGGTGCCACTGTAACAGGAGTCATTTATGACATCGACAACGAAATTTCCAATGCAGACCTGCCAATTCTCATAAAACCGGCAAGCGAAAACAACGTCATTGTGTACGTGGGCCGCCTCGGCAACACACGTTGTGTCAGAATAACATTCAAAGGCGACTGTCTTCCCTCGTACGTGAAGGTAGGCCACTTTCGCCACCCGGTTCGACCATATGTTCCGAGGCCTATGCAGTGTTTCAACTGCCAGAAGATGGGCCATGTGAAGGGCGTTTGCAGAAATTCCGCAATATGCCCCCGATGCGCCGAACCCCACCCAGAAGACAAGTGCAGCGCAACTACTTTGAAGTGCCCAAACTGTCAGGGTGCTCACAGTGCTTCTTCCAAAGACTGTCCACAGATTAAGAAAGAGATTTCTATTCTTAGACAAATGGTGAGAGACAGCTCAACCCACAAAGAGGCCGCTGAAAAAGTCCGACGAAGACGACGCCACCGTCTAAGGTCCTCACGACGGACAACGTCAACTTTTAAAGATATGTCGACCGTTCATAGAACACAGCCAGCTGCTGCTCTGAGCGCGACAAACGCCGAGGTTGGAAGAGAGAAAACTGGAAGATCTCTCTCTACAAAGGAATGGCCACCTCTTACGCCTACACGACCTGTAGCAGAGCCACAGCAGAAGCCACCTCCAGTACAGCAAGGTGCTGCATCGGATGACTTGCAGAATACAGATAAGCAAGTGGTCGGTCTTCTGCGACCCCTAATGAGTGCCATTCGCGTGTTATTGAACAACATGCAGACACCGTCAGCCAGAAGTGCACTTCAAGTACTGGACGCTCTGAGTCCGGTGCTGGCAGCCCTTGAGTAGACCATGGCTCAACAGCTACTGCCTTTCAGGGATGAGGTCCGAAAAGCAACAATTTTTCAGTGGAATGCCCGGGGACTCAGATCGCGCATTGCTGATTTTCGTCGGTTCGTTTACGCCCATATGTTTCCGATCATTGTCATCTGCGAACCGAACTTATCCCGCACAATCAGGCTCTCTGGATATGAATCATTCATGTCATCTACTACTGGTGAAAACAGCAAGGTTATGGTGTTTATTCGTCGCAATCTCACTTACATTCTCCAGCCTGTGGCTCCTCATGACGACAATCAATATATGTGTCTAACAGTGAAAAAGAAGAAACTTACCATCACCGTTGTGGGCGCTTACCTGTCTCCATCAAGTCGATTTGATCAAACAAGACTACGCGACATCCTATCATCAACTCCTGATCCGTGGGTCATCATTGGGTATTTCAACGCTCATCACACACTGTGGGGCAGTACGAAGATAAACGCGAAAGGCAGACATTTGGTATCCGTCGCTCATGACAATGAACTTTTGTTGTTAAATGACGGCAGTCCTACGTTCTTACGTGGCTCCACGCACAGGAGCTGTCTGGACTTGGCGTTTGTCTCACGAAGCCTCGTCAGACGTGCTGGGTGGTTTGCAGATATAGAAACACATGGGAGTGGCCACATTCCGACATACGTCAAAATAAGCGGATTATCTCCTTCCAAGAAACGCGATACCATCCAAAGAGTGGACTGGACCAAATTTCAGTCTCTCATGGAAGAGCACTGTCAAGACAACATTTCACATCGTTTGGAAGAGACTATCAAGAGCGCAGTACAAGATACTATGTGCACTTTCACATGCTCTTCGAAGCTAACGGAATTTGATATAGAATTAGAACGACTTCGAGCAATTCGTCGACGTGCTGAACGAAGGTACCGCCGCACGCATGCAATGGATGATTTACGGACCGCCAGACGCATCCAAAAGAAGATCCAGCGCCGGTTAGCTAAGCTGGAATCACAACGCTGGGCTGCGTTTTGTGAGTCTCTAGACCCTCGCAAGCCTTTATCGCAATTGTGGAGGACGGTACGAGGTCTCCGGACACTGCCCGTACAGCGGTTTCCATTCAAGGCCCTAGCCCTTTCACAACAGCGACCGGATATTGACGTGGCAGAAGAGTTCTGCGCCAGATTATCCGGCCAACTCGCTTCTCCCAACAATTTTCCGCCTTCGAGTAGCTCTCCACCACCGCGAGATCAACGCATGGATCTACCTTTTTCAATCCATGAACTTAAGGCAGCACTAGCTTTGTGTGGACGCACATCGGCTCCAGGACCTGATGGCATTTCTTACAGAGCCCTACGTCATCTGGGTGAGCGCGCAAGCATTGTTCTCCTAGAGCTCTACAATGAATCTTGGCGAGATGGCACGCTCCCGATAAGCTGGAAAACCAGTCGCCTGGTTCCACTACTGAAGCCTGGCAAATCGCCTTTGGAGCTCTCATCGTATCGCCCGATCGCTTTGGCTAGTTGTGTGGGCAAAGTAATGGAGAGAATGATCCTAGGACGCCTGGAGTGGTACCTAGAGTACCACAACATTTACCCAGAGGCTATGACGGGCTTTCGCCGTGGTCGATCATCGATAGATAACGTCGTTGATCTAGTAACCTACGTTCAGCACGAAAAATGCCGAAAGCGTCTTTGCGCTTCCTTGTTTCTCGACGTGAAAGGGGCATATGACAACATTACGATGGAAGCCATACTTACTGCTCTCGAAGAGGTAGGTGTGGGCGGCCGGATGTTTCAATGAATACGCGACTACCTCTCCATGCGATCCTTTTTCGTGAACACTGAGGACGGCCACACCTCTCTACATTACAGCTACCGCGGCGTCCCCCAGGGCGGTGTCCTCAGCCCTGTGCTGTTTAATCTGACTCTCCTTTCTCTCCTTGAGCACCTACCAAGCACAGTTCAGCTATCAATGTATGCGGATGACATCTGCGTTTGGACGTCTGCAGTAACACGCCTACAACTGCGTGCGAGGATCCAGAAAGCCGCATCTCAGACTGCTATTTACCTCCGGAATCGAGGTCTGGAAATATCGTCTGAGAAATGCGCACTTGTGGCATTTACACGGAATGCCCATGGCGAACTACAGCGTACTGATAAATGGCCAAAGAATACCCTACATTCGATCTTACAAGTTTCTAGGCGTTATAATTGACAGAGACATGTCATGGAGCCATCATGTTTCATACATGAAGAAGCGGTTAACAGGCATCTGTCACCTGTTTAAGTTCTTCACTGGAAAGACATGGGGAATGTCCACAAGTGCTATGCTGCAACTATACAATGTGCTGTTTCTTGGCTTCCTGCGGTACAGCTTGCCAGCCTTAACTAACGTCAACAAAACGAGTCTGCGCACCATACAAAGTGTTCAAGCACAAGCGCTCCGCATTTGCCTAGGCCTGCCTCGGAGTGCATCCACAGTGGCGACTATAGCAATTGCTGGAGACCACCTCGCCAAGACTCACATTGAGGTTGAAGCATTAAGGACACATATACGACATCTTGCCCGGACTCCCCACCACCACCTGGCATCTCTGCCAGCGGACAGACAACGTACCTCTTTCTGCCAAACAATAGCCACGCATGGTGAATCATTACCAACTTGCTTCACTCCCGCCGCAAGACCTTCGATTCCTCCGTGGTGCCTTACCCAGCCAAATATCAACCTGATAATACCTGGCATCCAGAAAAAAGCAGAGCTGTCATCACCAGCCCTTAAACAGCTCGCCTTACTCCTGTTGTACGAGAAGTACCAAGACTCTGCCCATATATACACCGACGGCTCCGTCCTGCCGAACAGCTCTACCGCGGCAGTGGTGATACCAACGATGGGCACAACTATTAAATTCAAGACGTCTCACGTCACAACATCGACGGCAGCAGAGCTCGCAGCACTTTGTGCCACGCTGCAATTCATTAGCGATCAAGTGACACACAAATGGACAATTTTCTCCGACTCAAAGGCGGCTCTGCAGTCTCTACTATCACCTTTACGCCGCGGTCCACACGAGCAGCTGGTCTTTGAGATTGCCGAGGCAATACACAATCTGACTGAGATAGGGCAAGAAATAACTTTTCAGTGGCTTCCAAGTCACTGTGGAATTATCGGCAATGAACGGGCCGATCAAGCTGCCCGCACAGCTCATAAAGAAGATCACAAACGACCCATTCCACTTTCTAGGACTGACGCTGCACGGAAGCTCCGCGTGCTCGCTCGCCAACGCACGAGGTCACAATGGAATGAATCGCACTGCATGCATGCTCGCTTATACTCTCTGGACCCAACCCTAAGCCTTCGAGTACCATCAAGGCTTCGCCGAGGAGACGCAACGCTTTTGTGCAGATTATGGTTGGGCGTTGCGTTTACCAACGCCTATGCGTTCCGCATAGGAATGGCCGACAGCGCAGCCTGTGACCACTGCGGCAATGAAGAATCAATTGTACATATATTGTGCGACTGCCCGCAGTACAGTGCGCAAAGACATTCTCTTACCAACGCGTTCAACCAATTGGACGACCGGCCTCTGTCGGAAGAAAAAATTCACCACAGACTGGACCCAACGTCACAGAAGAAGGCCGTGCAGGCGCTTCTGCGCTTCTTGCGAGCCACCGGCCTATCTGACCGACTGTGATTCGAACGCTCTTCCGGTGCAACGAAACAATCGCACACCTTGTTTGTGAGTGCCCTCGTTTCAACCCGCGGAGAGCAGCTCTCTCAGCCACGATAGGTCAAGTGGACAAACGCTTAATAACGCAAATCAACATCCTTGTAAACTGGCCTACACGAACAACAGCGCGAGCCACCTTGAAGGCACTGCTTCGTTATTTAAGAGACACCGAACTCAGTGACAAATTGTGACTCTACACTGTGTGACGTAGGATGGGACGTTGACACTTTTCAACACTAGAACGCCTTCGCAGACTGCGTGACAATGCCCACAGAAACAGTTCTGTTTTGTGTTTCTTTCCTTTTTTTTCCCCTTTTTTGTACTTATTTTTTCTCTCTCTCTCCTGTCGAATCCCTTTACCCCTCCCCCGGTACAGGGTAGCCAACCGGAGATAATGTCTGTTAACCTCCCTGTCTTTCCTTCACCTTTTTTTTTCTCTCTCTTTGCTATCGCAATTGCTGCTTCGCATTTCAGGTGAAACTGCGACAACTTTTTTTACTACGCGTACTGTTGGTGACGTCGGAAGAGCCACTCTTGCAGCAAACCACAGTTTACTGAACAATACATTCTTAATAAAGAAAGCCCTTTGTGCTAGCGGCAGTGGCGACGCAGTCACTGCTTCCTACTGTGCTTTAAAACAGCTGATAATGTCTCTCCTTGCGAGAACAAAGCGAGATCATCCGGGCAACCAGTCAAAAGTTAGGAAAATGCGGTCTCTGGCCCCTAACCATTTCTACAGGACCGCATTACGTACGCTAGCTAGTGCACAAACAAGTTACAAAAAATATTGCTTTCGAATTCTTCCTAATGTTTGTTCACAATATAACTAAAACTGTAACTTATAGTACGCTGAAGTTTTATTTATCATTTCCAATAGCGACGTTCAAAAGGCAGATACAGGGCACCATACACTTGACTGCCACCTTATGACACTGAGACAGGGTTGGCCCCTGCGTTGGCCCCTGCGGACTATGCAGCGTCATGTGAACTATAAAAAAAAATCACGGCAGAATTCATATCAAGATGACCGTCGATGGTAATATGATACAAGCACTACTCACAGTCCTTCATTAAATTTTATCCTGTCGGAAAAACGGAGGTCCACATCAGAGCGCATGGCCATTTTCCTATTTAAATGCAGGAACTTTTGAAATACCCTCATAATTTATTTATTTATTTTTTATTTATATACGTTTTAATATAATTTATTTATAATTAATAAATAAGCATATTTAAATATTATACCTTATTTAATATAATAACAAAGATCGCCTTTGATCCCATTCGCCATACTCCCGCTACTTCTGAATGCCTTGCGTTGCTGATGCTATGGCGGAGCAGGGTGTCGTCCACAATGCTCCGCTTACTGAACATCACCGTGGAAAACTCAAATTTGATTTTGGATGTTCACTTAGACGCCAATAATTCCGATTTTGGCACCTATTATCATCAGCCTGTATTTATCTCCACTGTAGGACGAAGGCCTCTCCCTGCGATCTCCAATTACCCCTGTCTTGCGCTATAGCTGATTCCAACTTGCGCCTGCGAATTTCCTAACTTCATGCATCACACCACCTAGTTTTCTGCCGTCCTCGACTGCGCTTCCCTTCTCTTGGTACCCATTCTGTAACTGTAATGGTACACCGGTTATCCATCCTACGCATGACATGGTCTGCCCAGCTCTATTTTTTCCGCTTATTGTCAATTAGAATATCGGTTATCCCCGTTTGCTCACTGATCCGCACACGCTCTCTTCCTGCCTCTTGATGTGGCGCCTAACATTGTTCGTTCCATCGCTCTTAGCGCGGTTGTTAACTAGTTCTCGGTATTATGGATTAACCTCCAAGTTTCTGCCCCATATGTTAGCAGCGGCATACAGAATGCAATGATTGCACACTTTTCTTGTCAGCGACAGTGGTAAGCTCCCAGTCAGGATTTGGTAATGCCTACCGTATGCACTCCTATCCAATTTTATTCTTCTGGCGCCTTTTGCACCTTTTGGCGCCTATACGACGAACCAAATTCTAAGTCGATCCCTCAACTTACGGCGTTGTTCACGTTGTCTCATTCCTTTTCTGTGCTACAGTGTACTATAGATAGCTACGCGAGGCTGTGTTTCCTCGCACAGAGTGGAACGTGCACGGTACATTTTAAATGTGTAAGCATTTTTATGCCTGCCCAACGAGGAAACCCGCCAGTCCGTCGGTCCGTCCATCACGTAACGTAACACGATCGCTTTCAAGATAGGACCCACAGCATGAGCGAATTGACCTTCGTGCTGCCTCTCGCTTCAACGCGAGCTAAGTAGCGGACACGAAGCTATCAGCACTCGGCGCACTCATTCTCCATCGAGATCGCTGTCAAGATAGGGCCCGCGCGTTTCGCTTCAACGCGAACTATAAGCGGCGAGAATACAGCGCGCGAAGGCAATGAGCACTCGGCGCACTCTGTCGCCATCACAGGTCGCTTTCACGATAGGATCGCGCGGCCACGCCGTACGCAGCCACCCCCGGAGTACGGTTTATCACGGTTCATTATGGTTCAACGAGGATGGATTAGCACTAAAGAGTGATAACGGCTCAACGGGCCTGGCGTCGCCACCTGCGGTAGTTTGCTTGTGTCATGAATTCACCTTGCGCTGCCATCCGGAGTTGTTCGTGTCACCGCAGCGCTGTCGTTTTTACTGGTCGGATAAAGTTTCGTAACACTGATAATGACACCGGGCTGTGCGGAGATGAACAAGTGGCTCAATGCTTAAGCATACTTGGACAACTCACAGGGGAGTTTCTGCGTGAAGTTTTTTTTTTTTTTTTTGGCCCTCTCGCTACGGCCATCACACAATTTCCGAGCGTCGAATGAAACGTCGCCTTTACGTTCGCTCTTAACGAGCTTCGACCATGATGGCGACACACCTCGAAGGTATCTCGCCGACCTGTTTCAGTCGGCTGTTGGCGCTCGGGAGTCTTGCCACGGGCCGCGTCACTCACTGAGAGCACTCGGAGCACGCGATTGTCCTCAGCGAGCGCAGTGAGCTCAGCCAGCTAGGGAACCTACATGCAACGCTGCATGTAGGCTTCCTATACAGCCAGCGGGCTTACCGTGGTACGCCACGGCGGCCGTTGTATGTACTGTGCGTTAAGCAGCAGACGCAGCTACATGCAATTTTAGTGCGTTTGTTTAGCGCAAGACAACGCTGGACTGGGTACTCGCGGTCATGTGCTTCAATCTAGCCGTGCAACGTGTTGCGGATCCAAACTGCGCCTTTAGAAGTGGTGTCAATAGTTCAATACGAAGCGATGTCTCCCAAGACGTCCAGCCAGAGGCTACCAGGACTGAGCGCACGCTGGCAAGCGTACGTTGGGTCTGACCTTAGGTTTTGGTTTGGGTAGTTGAGTGCTCAAAAGCAATCACAATTAGCGAGACCCGTCGGCTGCGACACCGATAAGGATTGTGGCCGCAGATTCATTCCGGCGCGAGTGGGAGCCGCCGAGCCGAACCAGACAATAGTCGGCATCATCCGACAGTACGTGATTCTTGCTAAAATTTGAAACGCTGATTTCCACTTACTTCAACATGTTTAGTAAACTACGTCTATAAATACACGCAGTAACAGCCGAAAGAAGCGCACTGATCCAAAGCAAGCTTATTGATTGATGTCATCTATCCGCCAATAACAGCGCTCGATGAGAATCTGCCCGCTGACGTCAAGGAGCAGCCGCCGGCAACCACGACACGGGTGAGGAGAAGGCCTCTGTTGAAAAAGAGGCAGAAAAAGATGACTTCGCGCTCCGCTTGTGAGCACCACGCGCCAGGTACGAGTGCGAAGTTTGGCGGAGATGTTGACTGGAACGTATGCTATCCGTAGATTGCGTTTTGTCGTCAAGCCCAAGGGTGATTCAGGGCCCCTTTAAAGTAAATTCAGTAAGGGGGTAGCATAATGACAGAAAGTACTGTGACCAGAGATAAACAAGCCTACCAAATTACACAAGTGCTTATCTACGTTGAGAAGCGAATAAAGAGGTAATAAATGCAATAAAAGCATGATGGCATTAATAAAAAGGTGAAGTTACCCAAAACAATAATGCTATGTGAAAACGCGGGCAGAGTACAAAGCGCGAAAAAATTTAACAATTGAAGAGGAAGGCAAATGTCGGAGCGATATGAATTAAATTACTTGCGCTAATTAGCAAAAACGTATATAACGACTGTAGCAAGCAATTATTTATTTTGGAACATTTTCACTAATAAAGAAATTAGTATGTTTCAAAAGAAACTAAAGAACTACGTTTAGAAATCTGCAGCACTGGACCAAAGATATAAATCGTAGTTGCGTAAACAGCAGAGAGATGTATATAAGTAAACAGCGCATGCGATGCTAATGCTATGCTATGGTTAAAATTTGTCCGGAGTCTCGCACTATACAGCGTTCCTTATAATCAAATAGCGGTTTTGGCACGTAAAGCGCCAGACCTAGTTTAATAACATATATATATATATATATATATATATATATATTGTCACGTGTACTTGTTTATCTTTCTCGGTCACTGCGTTTCACCATCTAACAAATGTTATTGCTCAGCGCAATAGACGCCTGCATGTGTCGGACGTTTCTCACATGTTATCGATGGTTCTATCCACTATCTGTTTCTACCGGGCCTTGTGTAATCTGGATGTATTCGCGAAGCGAATGTTCTAGTACCTTGTACGCGGGCACCAGTGATTACTCTGGAACCTTCGATGACTCATGCATTAAAGCCGACGCGCTTGACTTCATGATCAGAATTTCGACGAGCACCGACTGTGTTCGCCGCTATCGCTGTGCTTCGAGTGTGACTTGTTTTGCCGGCACAAGTGCGCCCACTAAAAAGTTAGCTTCGTCAGTAACAGTTTGGTACTGTGTTATTGACCGTCATTACCACGTGACAATATATACATATATATATATATATATATATATATATATATATATTATATATATATATATATATATATAATATATATATATTAATTATTACCTGTCGTATTTTACGTGCCAAAACCACGATTTCATTATGAGGCACGCCGTAGTGGGAGACTCCGCATTAATTTTAGCCACGGCTATGTCAGCTAGTATACCCCCCAGGTAAACGGGAATAGCGTCACGAGCGCCACTTTCTCCCCTGGTGCTTGGTAGGCCATACTTCTGAGAAAAAAATACTAAAAAAATAAGACTGCTGTTATACCAACGGTTCTGCTGATGCGCCAGGGAGAAGACGGCCATCCCTCCTGTCTGCAATGCGCTCGACGATTGTGCGATTTTCTTGGCAGACACAAGGCGAAACTGGAAGCTAAACATTTCGACAGAATTACCTGTCTGGTTGGCAGAATTGATTAAGTCTTAAAGAGTGTCTCCAACCAAATAAGGAAATTTATGAGCCCGTCGTTTCGGAGCCAATTCGACTGCATGGGTGGCTCCAACCAAGTAGGAGAATTTATTATCCCGACATTTCGGAGCCAATTCGGGAAAAAGAGGCTAAAAATGACAGCTGTTAAAATAAAAAAAAGAAACGGGCAAGTTTGCGCTCCGTCACGCAAAGCTTACGCACAGCGAGACATACTGGCTGCTACTGATAGGTATGAACTTAGTTGCTGCTCAGTCTTATCTTGGTTTAACTTAACTACGCAAGTAGGAAGGTATTCTCGAGCGATAATTTTCGGAGGTACCTTCCCTTTCGCGACATTTCGCGTGACTAGCGCTGGACGCATCGGCGCCTACGAGCGACAACGTTCCTGGAATGCCACAAACGCAGGCGAGCTAACCAAGGTTGGCACAGTTCCAAGAACGCTGCTGCTTGCTGACGCCGAACCCGTTGGAGGCTAGCCGCTCGATATCAGTCGGCCAGCTTTGTTGTGTTTTGAGATTTGCGCGGCCTAGTGCAAGCTTTAGCTTGTTTGTTTCTTTGTTTGTTTCCTGGCTCAGCACGCCGCGGAGAGAAGAGAGGCGCGGGGTCGGGAAGGCAGAAAGCTGAGAGAAGGAGACCGCGTGCATGCGCACGCGGTCTTCTCCTCCGGGTTGCCATTGCTACGGCGCGGCAGTTTCTTGGCACCGCACCACAAATTACGGCTATCTTAAACAGCTTCGCTCTTAATAATGCAAGACTGTAGGAAGGAACTAGCACGAATTTTGTTTAGTCCTACAGTCCGCATTATTTTAACAGCTGTCATTTTTAGCCTCTTTTTATGTAATGACCATTTTCTTTTGCGTGTGGTGTTCATGTATTGAATAAGCGCCAGCAGCGCTTCTGTGTTTGCTTAAATTTCACCCTATTTCGTTATGATACAGAGCCAGCTTGCCGTAGCACGTGTTTCGGCAGGACAATAACAGGCAGTGCATGTGCTTTATTGTGCAATTTTATTAGCAACTTTTGTACAGCCGACATAGAACTCGCAGAAAGAATATTGTAGACATGATTACCTCGCATCTACAATACAAGCTGCGCATTTATTAGGCCTATATACATTCATACAATTTCATACAAGATTCATAGAATTTCTGAATAGAAAAGTAAGTTTTTTTGCTTTGCATGAGACAATACTACCAACGGAAATTGTTTGTTGCAACTGTTATCTGCGATAACTCATGCAAAAAATTATCGTTAAGACGAGACCGGTTAAAGGCCGAAGATAGCACATTTCGCATACCCAAACACAGACGAGTGGAGTTGTCCGTGCTGAGCCGTGGGTCTGGAAAAAAAAAGTAACAAGTTTTTGCTTACACACAACGCAATTGGAGGAACACATTTCAGCGCTCTTTCCGCAAAACAGTGCTTTCAATTCATGTACGTCAACTCTTCTATTTGTTGTCGCATTTATGCTAAATGTATGGCAAAAAATTTAACAATCCCAATTCGTATGTTAACTGCTACTATATTGAAGTAACAGGTTTGGTAATGCTGCTTTCTCAACAGCTGTCTGAAAACACTGATCAATTTCTTACAGCTACATTGTCTTGATCGCTGCATTTATTATTCACTTGTCCATGAGGCACTAGCTGACGGATTAGATTGTTCAACCTTTTTGTATATTCCTTGTCTATTCCAACTTCTGTAGAATGCCTATTACTGGAGACAATCTTCTTAAAGTTGTAAGCAATGCACTGGTCAATGGTCTATGAGCTTTGCCTACTCTAGAAGGAATTTGCTTTGCACAGGGGGACCATACTTCGCGGTAACAACCGACGCGCGTGGCTCGCTAGGCGCCAACGTAAGCACCTTCGTACGCATTGCGCGCCAGCGCGACTTGACACGAAGGTAAATTTGCTCGTTCTGAACAAAATCTGCTCGTATGCTTAGTTTCTCAGTTAACAATCGCGAATATCGCACACCGCAGATGGATATTCGATAAAGAAGAACAGACAAGCCGTCGTTTTTTGTTTATTTGCGACACAACGTTTCGCGGCGTAACGTACAAACTCACCCGGCGCCGTAGCAGCCAATGCAAGAAAGAGCACTTGCAGTGCTTTCAGCACTAGGGCAGTGCTGCTTCAATTGGTTTCCGCACCTTGTGAAGCTCTAGGCGACTGGCAATGTCTAACCAAGATCAGGCAAGCACAATGTTCTCCAACGTAACCCCCTGGTCTGTGCAGCAAACATTCAAGCACCTTCATCAAAGATAAATTATCAGTTTTTTATTCCTTAACGCGAACAAAAAGTCGCCGAAGATATAACGAAACGCATTTTGCGTCAGTGGGTCAGCTAGCACACACTCGTCTCAGGAGCTGCTGTCGATAGGTCGATAGGTAGCTTCGATGTATTCAGAAACCACTAAGAATTTACCGCGTACGGAATACCCTTCCTTTCGTATTATAGCTGTTTCGATAAGGTTAGCTGCTATTCGGTACATAACTGCAGAAAAAGCTTGCTTACCTTTCATTCGCTCGGATGATGATGATGAATAACTTTGTTGTAGGACGAGTGTTGTGGTTAACCTCGGGTGGAGCCTCTTGTAGAGCCCCACTGGCCGCGGCGGCTCGCCGGGCCTGGTCCAGGGTCCCCAGTTGGCTTCCCAGTGCCAGCTCGGAAAGCCGTGCCTCCCAAGACCACGTTGTGAGTGTCTCTGATGAGCGCACCAGCCTGGATACTGCCTGAGCTGGGATCTCCGTACACTGGTAAGTAATGTGTGTCAGTGTGGCTATGTGTTCGTTGCAACAGGGCCATACCCTGGTTGGTACACCTCTTGAAACATTGCGTGTAATCACGATATGTGCGGGTAAGTGTTGGTTTGAAGGCGGTCCCAGTCCTGGTTTGTTGGCTGCTTAACTTGGGATGTGGAGGAGCGCACCTCCGTCTGGTCAGGCGTTGGTCCTCCAAGATCTGCCTGCTCGTGATGGAATGTTCATGTTGGTTTGTGACGTGCCTCGGAGAGGGTTCTGCAGCTCGGCCAGCAAGTCCGCGAGCTACGCAGTCGGCCTCCTCGTTGCCTTCCAGGCCTGTGTGCCCTGGGCACCAGACGACCCAATGGTCCTCAGTCCGCGTGGGGCCCAGGATATCGGTGACGGCCCCTGGGAAGTGTGCCTCTAAGATATAACCGACACGCGGCTTTTGAATCCGTCAGGATATATGCAGAGAGACCTCTTCGTTCTGCTTCTTGGATTGCGAGGGCTATGGCTGCTGCCTCCGCGGTGGCGCTTGATATGCTGCGTATGCAGCATATGCAGGCTCCCACTTTGTATTGGTTAGTACTGTCGTGGCGTATGCCGGGTTCCTCGGGCCTTGTGGTGTTAGTCACAAGGCCCCAGGTGGTGTTGTGGTGTTAGTAAATGCTAGCGTCGGTGTAGTAGGCATCAGGATCGTTCGTTCTGTGGAGGCGTTTTTGTGCTCGCGTTTGCTGGCGCTTTTGGTTGTATAGCGGATGGATGTTCTTGGGGACCGGTTCCACGGTGATGCGAGCCCGTAGGTGCATAGGTACGATGTTCGTTTCGTCTCCACAGTATTGGATGGTGAGTGGGTATCCCAGTCTTTGCAGTAGTTTTCTGCCCTGGTGTGTGGTGCTAAGTCGTTGTCTTTGTGCGATTAGCGTGGCAGCTGCCAGTTCTTCATATGTGCTATTTATGCCGATTTACATGAGTCTGTCTGTGCTCGTGCAGTTAGAAAGTTGGAGTCCAGCTTAGTATGCGATTCTTATGAGCTTGTCGATGTTTTCTATTTCGGTCTTGCGTGTAGCTTGGAAGGGCAGGGCGAACGTTCATTCTCTCGTAAAGCGGAAAAAGGGGGCGCTGTGGTCCCTTCCCGTGTTGGCCGACCGCAGAACCGCGCAGAGCTTCTTGTGGCCTTTCTTCTGTTATTCATATGTCGCTGCAAAGGCGTGTACGGTCGGCAGAGGTGCTGAGAGCTGCAGGGGCTGACGAACGGAATGGCAGCCGAAGCGAAAAGAGCGAAAGCGCCATCCGTTGGCGCAACAAGTGAAGCGACTAAATAAAGATATAGCATGGCATAAAAGAAAATATCTGAAAATACCTTTGTTGCTACACCATAATTGCTTGACTTTACTGTCATTGCTCTTGTTCGATAAAAAGATAGAGCAACATATTCAAATGTTACATAATTTTCCTTTGGCTACGAGCGTCCATGACGTCGCTTTCTTGCCGATACCAAAACTAGCTCCACTGTCCACCGGACTCTTTAGCCACCTGGGTTTTTTAACGTGCAGCCACGGGTCGTTTTTACATGTCACCGCGATGAAATGTGGCCGCCGCGGCCGGTATTCGATCCCGCGCCTTTCGGCTTAGTAGCGGACGCCTTAGCTATCTATGCCTATGCGTGTGTTATTGTGCATGCGCGTGTGCCAGGAGCTCCTGAACGGAAGGTCCCTCTTAAATGTTTTTGTGGGACAATTCATGCCGCGTCGTAATATGGTCTTTTGACGGATTAACTTTAAAAATTGTTTCTCTGTTGCTCTCGCGTAGATTACCTTTTCTCTTGCGAGCTTTTTTGCCGTTTGCGCGGACTCTCGAAACCCGTATCATAGTAGCAGTAACCCCACACGAGCGTCTGGACGCAACCGCAGCTATTGCGCGGGCGACGCGCGCGGGCCTCGATTGATTGAGGCCGTCCCGTGTGACAACGTAAACCACAGCCGCGGGACGACAAAAACCGGGACAGGCAGTGTTCAAGGGCCATCTCGGTTGCCCGAAGACGCTGGGAGCGGCGCTCGAGTCTCCGCTAATCGATGGCGCAGTTGCGCGATACGCGTGCAGGTTACGGTGTTAAGAGGAAGTTAATTACCTTTACAGGGCACAACCAAAACAATGGGAAAATTGCGGGGAGTAGTCTTGCAGGACAGCCGTCCATTGCTTCGAGCAATTGAGGGGCACGCATGATTGCAGAAAAAATGTATATGTATTGGTTTCTCCGATACGCCTCTCTCGGCCACCAAAGAACCTTCTCGTTTTTTTTTTTGTTCCGGATCCGATCGATGTTTATCAACTTCCTATTTCCCATTATGATTTCCGCGTTTATCCCATTATTTCGCTTTATAGCCTTGCCGTTTTATGTAGTGCTGGTGCAAAATGATAGACTGTCCATCGTAGGTGCATCCTGCACTCTGACGATGCCATCGCATGTTTAACTAGTGTGGTTTCCACCGCGCTACATGGACAACAAGTACCGGTTTCGTACATGCGTGCAGCTTCGAAGGTGTACATCCAACATGTTGTTTGCTCACTAGGATGGTATGCGATGAGTGAAGGACAAATTGCAAGTTGAACGTGAGAACTTTTATAGGAAGGCCTTATCGCTCCGGTGCGCATTTAAACTCTTTGGCACCATCTTTTGAAGAAGCGTTACGTCCTGGGACTACTTTGTTGCTTAGCTTCACACAGTTGCTCTCAGTACTACTCTGTCGAAAAAAACACAAATTCACCATAACTGATAATTCCAAATTGACAATGAAGATCCCCATATATAAGTGTGCATGTTCGGATATTAGTTATAGGGCAAGTCCCATATGAAATATATGAACGTGTGAGGATTCCATGTGAAACCCCGTATCTTCCCATAGATGATGTTCGTTCATCCTGTCCTGTACCACATACAATTTTCATGCGGAAGATTGACGTAGGGCAAACGGGACGTTGCTTGAATGAACGCTGGTGGGAACACAACAACGTAAGGAAATCTTAAAGTGGTTGGCTTGGCCTTTATTGTAAGTGTGCAGGCGCGCCTATGTTAATCAGTGAAGTGTACTGGACGAAGAAAAAGCACAGCTAACACGCGAATTATTCGGAGCTGTTCATAATCAAGATTTAGCAGACAGGTGTGGTGAGCCCCGCTCACAGTCACCGTCTACGAAGGCACTGGCTTACTGAAATAGTCATCTGCGCACGTCATTTGACATGATATCATGCCCCTGTTGACATGCACAAGCGGTCCCTATACGAAACAGTTCGCAGCGCTTCAAATGCGATAATTTGGACCTCTCGGTAGCTGACGCTTTTTTGCCCTACGGTGTGATGGCTGGGTAACCAAATAAATTCACAATGGACCGAAAAGACTCTCGCTTTCATACCATTCCACAATGCATAAGCTCGGTCCCCAGCGCACACCAGTCGCTCAAGAAGTGCCGGCAACCATGCGCTGCGACTGTCGCGTTTGAAGCGTTGAACACTGCGCGTTTACATGTATTATGTTCTAACGACCAAAAAAGTTACGGACCACCCGATCTCAAAAAACGCTAAATATCCGAGCAGCCTTTAAACGTAGCCCGTAAAACCGTTCATCAGAATTTGTTCGCATATACCAATAGAGGCTGTAAATAGGAATACCAGGCTGCGTTTTCAGGCTGCGGACATATTCAGCTTTTTGTCAGGTCCCTTGGTCCGTAAGCTTTTTTGGTCGATAGTACTTACGATAGTACTCCAAGTAATCAGTTGGATGTTAGCACCATGCCTGGCCGTTTTCGTGCCTGACCTTGTTTTTTTCAGTGCTATTTTGGATTCCAGTATTACAGGCCAACTAGCCCGAATTACCGCCTTGGTTGAGTAATCTGTACAGAGATGTTTCGTATACAGGAGAGAGATTACCGTCTATCCGACTCAGCCGGCGCTGGACACGCAGATACCACACAGACCGATATGACCTGGCGTAAGACTTCAATTATCGACACGGAAAATAGCTGTATGCAGAGGCAATATATAGAATCCTTCACTATATTCAGACAAAACAATAAAATAAGAAATATACAGGCTGAATCGGTGCGACGGTAATTTCCCGCCAGCCTGCACAAGACACCTGAACGCAGTACTGAAACGAACTTAAGCTCATTGTTTTAAGCGTTTTAGTTCAGAGAACAAGAATTCTGTGTGGGAATGGAAGCCCAAACTCTTACATTTTTGACAAAACCACTTTCATACGCGTTCTTTTTGTGCTCCCATGGCCAATTTCACGTGTTAGTCCTCGTATGTCAAGTGAAGTCAGTGCTTCTAGTAGCAACCGTGGTATAGCAGTGGCAATGACAGGGCACGTGCTCAGTATAGGGGCGTTGGTTACACTTGTTGCATAGCGGTGAAGTTGCGGAACCTAAAGTGAAACCTTACTGGTGTAGGCTACACATTGTCTCTACGAATGAATCAGGCCAGGGCTCGCATAAGCATTTCACAGGCGCTTTCGGAACTCGGAAGCCAATCTATAATGTCGCCATCAGCATACAACTGAAGCATGCAGCATAAAAACCACGCTGTATTTTGACAAAACCGCTGGGCCTAAGCGTGAACAAAATTACACATCATGTCTTCCTATGTTGTGTGTAACAACTAGTTTGGGCACGTGTACGGAGTCACCGAACGCGGACTGTGGCGGTGAGCTGTCATGACTTTTGTTTTACTTTGGATTGATTTGTTTCCTCTTACTGACCAATAAGGAGGACGATTTCACCTTCGTCCTCTTTTTGTTTACTGAAACAAAGAAACACACAGAAAAAAAACAACAACAAAACGGACGAAAAGATCACCGATGTAAACTTCACTAGGTCTGCGGGGGTCCAACTAAGCAAGCATCCAGCGGTCTGGAATTGTGCTCGCGAGAGAAACACGGGCCACTTTTTTCTTGTCTCGCCACACTCTAGTTGCGTCGTACAAAAACACTCCATCGGTGGGCTGGCTGTGAGCGCTTGTACTCGACCACTTCGCGTGTCCTTAACCGAAATCTTAAGCGTAACAGAGCTGGCGAATTTGCGCTTCGCCGGCGCACGCGATCGAGCAACGAACCGATACACCTTTGCCGAGTCTAGGTCCGTGGCTGTGATTGCTCGCTGAGCGCGAAATGCACAAACAATGTGAGGGCAGCAGAGGACAAACGTGTTTGATGGCAAATAGCTACGGGCGAGAACGGTTAATGCGAGCAGAGTAATCGGCCCCAATCCGGGCCGGCTTCCTTCATTTGGTCGCTACGCGTTGCTTCGCCCAGAGTTTCCTATTGGAGTTAATAGGGGCGTGCAAATAGCAAGTTTTGAAACAGAATCGAATACCGATCGAACAGTGGGAGAAACGAATCGAATTTATGTACAATATCGGATAATTCTTTAATATATTTCTAATAGTCAGCGGACCATTCTCAGCATTACTATGAAACGATATTCACATCTCAGTACATTGAGAACGTTAGCAAGCTTCCGTAATTATATTGCGCATTGTGAAGCGTCGTATAATACCATCACATATTGAGCATTTGGTACAAATAAGCAGGTTATTCGTATATTTAAGGTACTTCGACAAGTGCATATCATAGCCGTTTACCAGAAACGTTTACCTGCTTCACGGACTACCGGGATGAAATTATCACACTTTTGGTACAGTTCTATATTTAATAGTGGAGAGCTGATGATTGAAAACATTAAAAAACTAAAAAACTATTGGAAAATATATTTATGTCTATGAATAATGAATATTCCGGTAAGAGACCCGGTGCAAGCGGCGGGCCGCGGTGGCATAGCGGGCGTTGCGCTGTTAAGCACGAGGTCACAGTATCAAATCCCAGCCGTGGGGGCCGCATTTACATGGGGCGAAATGTGAAAACGCCCGTGCCCCTGTATTGGGGGAACGTTAAAGAACCCCACGTGGTCAAAATTAAACCGGAATCCCGCACTATGGCGTGCCTCAGCCAGATCGTGGTTTTGGCACGTAAAACCCCAGAATCTATCTTTTTTTTAAATGCAAGCGGACGGTATTCGATTAGTTATTCGAAAGTGTTGAATACTGCCACGCCCTTAGAAATTACTAGAGGTAACATTGGCGCTGCTATTGTTCAGCTAGTATAGAAATGATGGCTAGGAAGTGGATTTGTGTATTCTTCGTGCTCATCACGCCATACGTTCATGTGGCTTTATTACAACGATTTATCTGCCTTTATTCCTAAATTTCTAAGAAATCATATTTTTTCTGCACGTTGAAAGCAATAAACCTCGGGTCAGAAGCATAATGGTTGGGTATCATGGAAATTAAACTTTATTATATTGTGGGGATTTACGCACCAGAACGTCGATGTGATTATGAGGCATGCTATAGTGGGGGATCCTCATTAATTTTGACCACCTGGTGTTATCCAACGTGCACAGAATGCATGGTACCCGGGCGTTTCGTCTTCTTCTTTCTGGGGTTTTACGTGCGAAAACCAGTTCTGAGTATGAGGCACGCCGTAGTAGAGGGCTCCGGAATAATTTTGATCACCTGGGCTTCTTTAACGTGCACTACAACGCAAGCACACGGGCATTTTTGCATTTCGCCTCCAGTGAAATGCGGCTGCCGAGGCCGCGATTCAATCCCGCGATCTGATGCTCAGCAGCGCAACGCCTTAGCTGACTGAGCCACCGTGGCGGGTGCAAGGGCGTTTCGTATTTCGCCCCCATCGAAATGCAGCCGCCACGGCCGGAATTAGATCCTGCGCGTTTGGGGTTAGCAGCGCAACGTCAAAGCCACTACGGCACCGCGGCGGGTTCGGTGAACTTATAACGCATTGTTTTATTGAAATGATCAATTTGCAAATTCGCAGAGCCGTTCGAAAGCCAAAAAGACGATGTTTCGGCAAGTGCATGTACTAATGAAAACGCCATTGGTGGCTGAACCGCAATGTTCACAGCTTCCGTAAACACTAGCGCCAGGCTGTGAAATGAATTACACCCTAAAAGTTTTTTTTCCATTGCGTTTACCTAACCCTGTAGCACCTTTGAAAAAGCTGGTTCATAGTTAATTACACCTGTATGATGGTTGTTCTAATTTGCAATAACACGCTATCCCTGGAGTGTGTTTGGAACAATGCATTACCATTTGACCCATGAGGTGTAAGGGTGTGATCAGGAATAGAGTACCCTTCACCTTTAGGGTGTGAGGGTGTGATGGGCAATATAATAGCCCGTGCTATGAGGGTTTTGAAGTATGGGGTGCTTTAGAAGGTACATATGCACTTCATTGTACGTTTCGTAAGTCTACTGTCAGGGTAGCGCAAAGTAATGTTATGCATGATGTGCATACTACAGGCAAGAATTCGGAGCCGTTCTCCGGAGCCCCCATTTTCTTGCGAAGGTGGCGCCGCGGTGTGAGGATTGGCTGTAGACTGCGCGCACCGCGAATCGCTGCACTGGCGGAAGCAGGAAAGGTGGCAATGAATTGTTCGTCAAGCGGACCGTTGACACTTAAAATTGGCAAGTGCATGCTCATTTGACTTTTGCATTATGTACGCATGACGAACGCAGTAGAACACGCGTCGGATCGAGGGCGCGCTTGACTTTTGTGAAGTTTAGCGGTATCATGGTCGGAATGAGGGCGACGCATTTTCGTTTGCGGAAGACGTATGCATCGGTTTCCGCGCGTCCTAAAGCGATATATTTTGTTAGAAGTGCCAAGTGCCAGCTATGGTTCAAGATAATTAGTGCCAATGAGCATACTACCGCTGCATGTAACGTCGCTGTGCGCTGTCACAGAGCATTTGCAGGAGACATGAAACTGTGCGGTGGCGAAGCTTTAGTTGTTGATGAAAGTAAAACTCACAAGGTGTAAAACTAGGTTTCACATGTACCTCAACAAACTTATCCAACCAGGGTAGCGGTTTTCGAAATGCGTTTCACACCTCGTATTATGTTACTGAGTGAAGGATGGGATGAAACATTCTTTGAACCACCTCTGAAAACTTTCTAATAGCCTCGTTGGCTACGCGACACTTGAACACTCTAATAAAAAAAATACTTGGGGAGCCCTTGTGCCACGCAAGAATGACCATGATCTGGTTTCCTAGCGTTTCCTTGCTTGAAAACTCATCGCTCGGTTGCTGCAGTGGTTACGGTGTTCGGCTGCTGAAGCGAAAGACGCTGATTCGATCCCGGCCGCGGCAGTCGCATTTCAATGAAGGCGAAATGCTAGAAGCCAGTGTATACTCTGTGATGTCAGTGCGCGTTCGACCACAGGTGGTCGAAATTTCCGGAACCGTCCACTACGGCTTGCATCATAATCACATCGTGGTTTTTTCACGTAAAACCCCAGCAGTTGTTAAGACAAACCTTTTATGTGTCTCATGTGGAGGTGTCCTTTAAAGAGTTGGCAATGGCCTTGCCAAAATCCGTCGTCCCCGCGGATGACAAAGAAATGTCACGTGGCCCTATGGAAATGCATACACCCGATCACGTTTGGTGCATACCTCCATATCCAAGTCCGGGATGGGCGGGTATGTGCCACACGGGGTTTTCCATGTAGCGAAAGCCTATAATTTGGTAATGTATAACCTAATGTGGTAACTTAATGTATATATAATTCCATGCATGACTAAATTTGCACCAGGCTTTCGCCTTAAAGTGTTACAAAGAGTGTGTCGCCGAGAGCAATTTTTAAAACTCGGCGCCCGCTACATTCCCATCAAGAATGCTGAACGCGCTGATTGAGCCCATTCCGCTCGTGACTTGGAAGTAGCGGGCAGGAGGCGATAATGCAAGGAAAGCACGCGAGAGAAATTACGACTTTTGTTGCTGCGGCATAATAACTCTCCAAAAAACTACATATTTATTTAGCGTGTAGGGTGTTACAGATGCGTTTCGGGATTTTAAGAGCCTTGTCACAAAAGTTCGCTGCTAAGATGAGCGCGGCCGATAGCGAAGCCATTCTTCACTCGATGACTATGCATTGCTCTTGCTGCTATCGCTGTCATCCTGTTAATTTACTTAGAGGCACAAGCTCACCCAATGAACAGTTTGCCACCAGAGCTTTGTTCTGTGTGTTTGCATGTATGACAATATTGTAATTGGCGCTTTTTTTATTGCGATAGCAATTATATGGACACTCCAGCAGATTTTGCCATCGGCGTCGTCGTCGCCATCGCCGTGAGGTTTCGTATAAAGTCCAACGGTGATGAAATCGTCACCGCGCGCCCTATCTTGTATGTGCGAGTTTCACGGGGAGCCAACGTACGGCGGAGAGCAAACGCGACTTCTTCCGTCGCCCGAAAGACCGTGGGGGGACGGGAGGGAGGGAGGGGAGGCGACGTTTAGCTGCGGCACCAAATGCGTATTTTTATAAAAACGTTGCAAAGCGATAACGTGGTAAAGACTTCCAATGCCGCTCGACGAGTGGCCCGTTCTGATTCCGTAGAAAATCTCCGAGAGGCCCCCAGAGGCACTGGCAACAGTCACCAACGCCGCGCGCGTTCGGTGCGAACGCGGGCAAAACGCATACGGCGTCGACAACAGTTCTGCACGTTGCTGGTGCTGCTACATGTCCAAGTTTATACAACTCATAAAACTAGTGTCCTTACTCCGTATAGCTCTCTGATAATTTGCTGTCGCAATTGATGCTTCGCCTTTCGGGTGAAACTGCAACATTATTTTTTGCATCCTCACCGCAGGCGACCGTGTTCTGCCGCATCATCGTTCTATCGCTGCCAACAAATGGAAAAACGATATGAAACTCTGGCCCTCTCTGCAGAAAAAACCCATTATTAACTGCTGAAAACAAAAGCCTGCGACCTGGAGGACGTCCAAGCCATCAAGAGCTTAGACTCATATAACTACGTAATAAGTGGGAAAGTGGTCCGCTCCTCGTTTGCCAGGCTGACCAAGAAACATGTTTCATAAAGGGAAAGTCTCTCCTTCGCAAGCTGATTTTGATCGGCCATACGAAACATGGGTTTGCGTAGAAAATGATTGCGTATCTTGACCGGATTGACGATCGTGTGAAGCCAGGTAGGTAAATGCAGTCATTGGTTTTATCACCGACCCCTGTTCGTAAAATCACTTAAACCGCTTGCCACACAGCTGCAGCTTATGGTTAACAATTCGTTTTTCTTGCATCATTGCCACCATTGTGAGTAATGTTCCTATGCTAGCGGTATATTTATTTTATTTTCATTATTAAATTTACATTTTCTTTATTTTATATGTATTATTAATTTCGTTTATAATTTGCATATGCTGCATGCAACGTCAATGCTAAACCTGATTTGTTATGCTGTATATAATATATACAGCGTAAGGTATGCTGGAATAATTATATCTTTGTCTAATACATTGAACAACGAAAAGAAGATTGTGCAGAAATGAGTGAGATTGGATTGTAGGTCTTGAGTTCTGCTTCATGGATTGTCTTCTCATGTATGTGGATGTCATAATTGTCGATTGAGTATCACATGATTTAAAGTTATGAGTAGCAATGTTCACATTCAATAACTGCTTATATAATACCACTCCACCAGGGAGCAGTGTTCGTTCCCTGTTCCGGGACCCCCCACTAGAGACTTATTTTCACGTGGAGTAGCGCATTCATCGTCGCCAAAGGTTGTTTTTCTTTGCAACTTGATTTTTTTTTCTTTTCCTATACAACTGGGGCAGTCCCGTGGAAGATGTAATCCGCCAGCCGAAAAGGTCTGACCGGGGAGAGCTGCACTGACTGGAGTGCAATGTGGAACCAGGACACGAAGAGGAATGTTACGCCAGCACCAATAGATGTCATGGACTTTAGGATATGAAATGAATTCAAAGACCTGCAGCATGATGGGAAGAAGGTTACTATACAAAGCGGTATGAGACTCAAGAGCAATGTGTGAGAGAGAGGCAGCAGTCCAAAATAGCCCCTCTTCTTGAGATAAAAGGGAGTCTCCACCAGGATGTTAATGCAAAAATGTCACCTAGTGTGCATGCTAAAAATAACCTGATGGAAACCGTGCCCGAGCTCGCTCATGGTTCACATGACGACGAAGTCGACTTGTTGGTGTGCGAGACATGCTCAGACTTCTGCAGCGAATAGATAACTAATGAAGAGCCTGTTAGGTTAAGCCTCGTGGACCTCACACGCCAGCAGATTGGAAAGCTTTGGGAAGCTAGGCTTAAGTTGCGTCTCACCGCTTCCAATGTGTCGAAAGTTCCACGGAAAAAAGACATTTCGCCAGATAATTTCGTCAAATCATGCCTTTTCAGCTAGTTTAGGGGCAACAAGTCACGGGCAAAGGTTTGAGCCTGTTGCAAGGGAGATGTTTGAAAATCATTACGGTGTCCATGTTGAACGTTCTGGCACACTTTTAGTGCCATACACCCACTTCTTTCGGCAAGCCCAGATGACTTAGTTGGGCCACACATCATATTATAAATTAAGTGCCCGAATTTAGATGACTGCCTGCAGCTTGTAGACTCCAACAAATATGATGCCAAGGAAGATTCGAGCGGTGCTTACTACCTGGATAAAAAGAAAAAATAGCTACTGCTACCAGGTGCAGTTTATTATGTTTTGCACAGAGCTTTCTCATTGCAATTTTTATATCTGGTCAGCCATGAATTGCGTCTTAGGTGAAGAACCCTTTGATGTAGATTTTGTTTGCCTTCACATTTTAATGCTGTAAGACTTCTACTTCACGCAGTATTTTCCAAGGCTTGTTAATGCTGTTCACAGCAACAGCTTCGACATATCTGAATACAAGGATTATGTATTCGTGAAACAAACTGAATATGCACTGTGAAAAAGTGAAATACCTTTATTTTGGCACTGGTTTTTCAATAAAGCATACAGTGTAATCAAATTCTGGTTGAGATAGATTTGTTGATGCAAGCAAATATCACTGCAGCAAGCGATGCATAACTATTGTGTCTGAAAGCATGCAAATGTTACCTCAAGCATTCATGGGGGTACGCTTGAGGTTGCAGAAAGAAAGTTTCAGTGGATTTGTTATGCTTCTCAATCACCAAATCTGTGCAATGCATAACATATATCACATACTGCAATGCAGAAAAATGGGTAGAATATTGGACCAGTCCATGCAGTCTCGTTTCACAGCACCGGAAATGTCTACACGCTTGTCCTTTTGCACGTCACACAGTAATGGTGCTCTAGATGTCGTCCGTTTCAATGTCACTTTCCGCTTCATCTTTTTCAACTTTTGGGTCTCCTATAAGTGGTCCTTTCAGGTTGGACAAGTCCGCACACACAAGAATAATGCTGTTCATCAACTTCTTGTGATGTATAGGCAATGAATACTTGAGAATTCTGTACACTTTAATTCGTCTGATTGCACATTCAACGGGCATGCTCAGGTGCGAGATCCTCCCTGATGCAGTTGCTTCTCCTTCGGTAAACTGAAGCTTGCCTCTTGAAAAGGCCGGCATGTTGAGCTTCACCCCCTTTTCCTTCATAAAATTGCTTAGACTAAAGCCCCTTTCACCTATGATCATATGGTCTTCAGAAAAGTTGTCTACGAATCCAGACTCTTCAACAATGAACATATCTGAAGCCCATCCACCATATGCGTTTGATACAAACATTATGAAGCCACTTGGCGCAACCGCGACGAGGAACTTAGCAGTGTTGCAGCCCTTGCAGGGGCTGTATGTCTGCCCTTTAGGATTACGTTTCTTAGGCCGCTGCATGTGCACTTCAGTGCAGTGTATGGTACAGGTAGTGTCGGCGTACGGACTTTCTGCAAACTGCCTTGGCATTGTTGCCAAAATTGTTTCAATAGGCAGCCATGCAACGACATTTCTCATAATGCCGTCCAAAATGACGATCATTTTGAGAAATATTTGCCCTGTTCGTGCCCCATATGTGCCAAATCTCCGGGCCAGGTCAAAATAGAAAAGCCCTAAACGAAGTCGCATTAGTGTAAACAGGAGCTGGTCACCAATGGTAAGGTTTCCACAAATCTGACCACACTGAGCCCCTGTTGTCTAGAATTTACAAAAGCCATCTCGTCCAAGCATTGTGTAAAAGTTAGAAGTTGACTCAGAAAGGCCCTCAAAAACTGGTCTTGATATGGTTTGGGTTCCTGAGAATTGAAATTCAGTTTCTGTAGCTGCATATGAATGCTCAACTTGAATGACGGAATACGGGTCTTCCCACTGAACTCTCACACTGCAAACATATGTTTCTGCTTGACAACTCTTGTGACACTTTTCATTGTCTCTTTCTTCATAAATCGAAGCATCGCTACGGTAGCTGATGTCAAGGCCACTGTTCTCGCATTCGTCTGGGTCTGCTGAAATTTGCTGCATCTGTTCTCATGTGTCCTCCGTTGTACTCAGTGCAGATGGAGCTTGTGCAACTATCACTGCTGGGACAGAACGTTATGTGGCCTGTGCATAACCTGCTCCTGCTATAGCCCTATATTGGCCTTCAGTATATGTAAATAAATAACAAAGACAAAGTACAAAATGCAATGTCAGAAAGGATACAATGTGTTCATGCTCTCGAGCCTATACTAAGCAACGGATTTTCTTTCATGCCTTGAGAATTGCTGTTTACACCACATTTAGGGTTGTTGAATTATCTTTCTCAGGGACAGCTCGACTATTTCGATGAAGACAAATCGGGAACATATTACCTGGCTGTCCATAAACTGCACTGACGCAGCCTTTGATATTGAGTGCAGGGTTCTCAGGATTGGCCTCCTTCCACGTGTCACCTGTGTACACACACACGGACAGTACACGTGGACTGCGAAGATTGAAAACATAGGAACGACTCCACGCATTTAATATTAGCTGAGTATCCCATCTCCGCATTGTTTTTCAAGGAAGTTGCAGCGTGTTAATTGTAACCACACAGCAGTAAAAATGGACGCAGCATGAACCACAGATAGAAGTAAAATATGGACGCAGCATTAAATCAGTGAGAAGAAAACTTAACATAGGACAAGGCAAGATGTGTGCACTGAAAGATAAGCAGGGTAATATCATCAGCAATTTCGATGACATAGTAAAAGCAGCGGAAGAATTCAATAAAGACGTGTACAGTTTGCAGAGCAGCCAAACTACTTTCATTTTAAGTAGTGATGACTACAGTGCAGAGGCCCCTTCTATAACTAGCGATGAAGTTAGAAGGGCCTTGAAAGACATGACCAGGGGAAAAGCTGCTGGAGAAGATGGGATAATAGTCGATTTAAGTACTGCATAAAGTATTCACCAAGATATTTTCCAATGCAATCAGGGCAACACTTGACTTCAGCCAACCAAGAGAACAGGCTGGCTTCATAAAGGTATATTCTACGATGGATCATGCCCATGCAATCAATCAGGTGATCGAAAAATCTGTGGAGTACAATCAACCTCTTTATATGGCTTTCATAGATTATGAAAAGAAATTTTATTCAGTAGAGATACGAGCTGTCATAGACGCATTGCGTAATAAAAGAGTACAGGAGGCATACATGAATATCTTGGCAAATATATACAAGGATTCCACAGCTCAAGATCAACGGCGAATATCTCAGCTCAGTAACCTTCGGTTTGCAGATGACATTGTCCTATTCAGCAACAATGAGGACATATTACAACAAATGGTTGAGGACCTTCAACGAGAAAGTGTAAGAGTGAGTTTGGAGATTAATATGCAGAAGAGAAAGATAATCTTCAATAGCCTGGCAAGGGAACAAGACTTCAGGATCGCCAGTAAGCCTCTAGAGTCTGTAAAATAGTACGTTTATTTAGGTCAGTTACTCACAAGGGAACCTGATCATGAGAAAGAAATTTACATAAGAACAAAATTGGGTTGGAGTGCATATGGTAGTCATTACCAAATCCTGACTGAGAGCTTACCACTGCCGTTAAAAAGAAAAGTGTACAATCATTTCATTCTACCAGTGCTATCATATGGGGTAGAAACTTGGAGGTTAACAAAGAAGCTCGAGAGCAAGTTAAAGACCGCACCAATAGCGATGGAACGAAAAATGTTAGGCCTAACGTTAAGAGACAGGACGAGAGCGGTGTGGATCGGCGTGCAAACAGGGATAACCGATATTCTAGTTGACATTCAGATAAAAAAATACAGCTTGGCAGGCCATGTATAGCGTTGGGTGGATAGCCGGTGGACCATTACAGCTACGGAATGGATACCAAGAGTGGGGAAGCGCAGTCGAGGACGGCAGAAAACTAGGTGGGGTGATGAAGTTAGGAAATTTGCAAGCGCAAGTTGGAATCAGCTGGCGCAAGACGGGGGCAATTGGAGATCGCAGGGAGAGGCATTCGTGCTGCAGTGAACATAAATATAGGCTGATGATGATTTTGAACAACAGCACGTATGTAATTATTTCGGAAATATACCACATCAGCACAATCTGTGCAATTTTTGTATGCGCGCGTGCGTCGCGTAGCGCAAGCGAAGTTACTCTGCATTAAACTTGCCTAGGGGCAAATTGATATGCACGGAGCTCGAATGCGTGAATATGAATGCTGGCCGCGCCCATTTCTTGCTGACCACCGGCGTTAACAGCTAGTTGATGGCGTACCCAATATTTGCGCTTGACGTCGTTTACCGCTGCGTTCTGGCTCCCTAATGATCATGCATGTCATGGTCCACCAATGGGCATGGCGAAACGGCAAGACAGCTTTGCGCCGACGGTTAACATTTCCTCGCTCTGTGCGGCCACATCTTCCAGCACTTGGCAGGAGGCGTTTTTCTGCATGCCAAGAACATTCACGGGTAAGCACGAGCTCAAACAGCTATCTCGCTCAAGTGCACTTAGGATTCCTTTGGATTCCTAAACCACCACATCCACCTTACGAAAGCAAGTATGCAAGACGCGCTCACCTTTTTTTTTTTTTTTTGCGCAGTCGACGACAAGCATTGGGTACGGATTTAGGGCAGTAGGTTTCCCGTGAACGAAGTAAACGGAACATAATAAACGAAGAAATGTGCAACGCAAGGGCATTAGTAGGGCGGTGGATATTAGCTTTGTGTCCATAGCCACAAGTAGGACAACACTTACACGTGCAAGCTTGCGTGGCTTGAAGTTCTTGCGGTTGAGGGCAATTTCCCTTTCCCGACACTTTTCACGTGCAGCCGGAAATCTGTGCAATGTGTACACACCCACACGTACCTCGGTTGCATTGGTGATCGGCGCAGATTTCATTCATCAGAAGCTTGCGCTTGCGTTGATTGTTCGTGCAGCCGACGACAGCACACTGCCGCCCTGACTAGTAGCTTTTGTACATCGTTGCTACTCACTCAAACCGTGAATAGCAACGGCTCAAATAAGCGCCACGCACAAATAAATACACACGCTAGTGCGCCAATTACCGTAGTCCCCGCGGAGAGTTGGCACCTGATGTCGAGAGTACAGGAGCTCGCCCGCAGCCTGCGTGCGAGGGTAAAACATTTTGGTCTATAGGCAATGCGTTTCCAAATGCAGGGCAAAACACTTCGGGAGAAAACACGTAATCAGATGTGAGCGTTTTGCCTTAAATGGTCACATTTACCACAGATAGAGGAAAATTGACTGCATAGAGGGGATAATTTATTCTAGCCTCCTGTAAAATTTTTAGATCTGGAACTAAGCCTTGAATGTGGTAACAAATCTTCTGGCTGTGCCACGAGGAATAGTAGTCGTATTCACAACCATTTTTCAGGGCACACATGAGGCTGGTGATGCCTTTGTGGTTATTGTCCAAGGACAAGTCGTCATAGACGACTCCATTTCTTCACTGGTTGCTCTAGGCATCTCCTTCTTTTGTTCCTGATGTCAAAAAGTAGATAAGACATGACAAATAGGGCTTCCCTGCATCATTGATGTTAGTATTTCAAGTTACTACGAAGGCAAGGGTAGACAAAACTCAAGCACAGATGGTGCTTATTTCCAAGAAATTGTTATTCGGAAACTATAAAGTATTTATTACTGCCACATCCTAAATGTAGGATAGAGAGGCAACATGTTTAAATTATAGCTTGACAGTTTCTTTTTGTTTACGACATATTAACTAAAAGTACAATTTAGTATGTGTACAAATAAATATGCTCGTTTTCAGCGCAATCAATTGCTTACAAATACATTAATCCTTTCGTATGCGATAAGGATACAACGAGCAGTCACGTCATCTCCTTACAGCTTTCTCCTACATGTAAGTCATATTTAAAATAAGGTGCAGCCATATGCTTGTCTATGCAATGCAGGTACTCATCAGAAGTACTTTGACATTAGTGTCTTGTTCGCAAAATGAATCGTTTAAATGCCAACCAGTATATCTGAGGAAGTGCTGTTAGTAAGTCAAAACCAAATTCTGGGGTATTACGTGCGAAAACACTGATATTTTATGCCTCGAATAAAAACACACATGACATTGTTATTTGCTTGCTTCCTATGGATTTTTCGTTGTCAATAGGAATCGAGATCAATGCACATTTTCACAGCACCTTGCTTGTCTTACAACAAGGATCACGAATGACGGTGTACTTCACTTTTCTCAGACAAACAATGCGGGCAAAGAAATCAATTGTTGTACTGGAGGGTGTGGGACTAAGAAATGTTGTCTTGCTAAAAAATTGAGTGAAAGAAATCATAAGCTGTAAACTTTCTATTTAGGATAAAACCGGAGGTCACTCTGTGCTACTATTCATACTAGAGAAGTCATGTGGAACAGGAGACAAAGGCGAAGTATGATGACAGGACATAGTGCCCTTCGCCTTGTCCCTTGTTCTTTGCGCATTTTATAAAATTAATCGATGTAAACTCGCCCAGTTTGCTACTATTCTCCGCCGTATGATGTTGTTCTAGGGAAAATACTACAAAGAATTGATATGTCAGTGTCTAAAATGCTGTCATAACGAAGGCAAAATAAAGGAACTATCTGGTAATGGGTGCTGCTTCACATGATTGCAAGGAATGCAGCTGCAAACCTATTATTGAAGTAGTCTTAGCTTTTGAAAAACAGAAAATACACATTATTACAAAACCATAAAGCATTTAATACTGCCACACCAAAACGAGTATGTGAAAAGCAATTTTATAGAAAACTAACATAATGAAAACAAGCCGAGACACAAAACTTAAGAAACAATGTGAGAAGAGAGGGCTCAGACTGTCATTGCTGCTTTTGTTGCTTTCTGTCGCAGTGATCTTAGTTTTTTTAAGTTGACTTCACTGAAGTGCTCTCGATCACTTGGTTGTCAGGGTGGTTGCTCTGCAAATGCTTATCAGGCATGGTTCGTTAAAGATACGCCACATAATTAAATACGTTACTTGAAAACATTAAACTGTCTGTTTTTCTGTTCTCTTTATACTAAGCATAATTAAGCTGACGTGTATTAACAGCGAAGCTGTTTAAGCCAGCCGTAATTTGTGGTGCATTGCCGCGGTAGCCATGGCAACCCGGAAGAGGAGACCCCGTGCATGCGCACGCGGTCTGCTCCTCGCCAGCTCCCTGCTTTGCTTGCACTTCCCGACCCCTGCCTCTCTTCTCCTCGCGGCGCCCTGAGCCAGGAAGAAAAAAAAAAAAAAAAAAAAACACCGCATACCCACGAAGTGAATGATGATGATGATTGGGCGAAATCACCGGGGGATCATTCGGGCAAAACGCCGGAAGCGTTCTCCGGCCGCCGGAAGCCAGAGCTTCGCGTACATATACTATACATGTGCACATTAGTAGATATGCATATACATATGCATATATATATATATATATATATATATATATATATATATATAGGGTGTTTCAGCGAACACTTTCAAAATTTATTTAAGGTTACCTGTGGCAGATAGCCCAACTCTAGTTAATGGGCTGGTCTACTGGAAACGGCGGACATTACTTGCGCAAAAAATTGACATTCATAATCGACTAATTAATGAAAAATTAGTAACTATGTTTTCACTAATTACCTGATGGCCCATATTGTAATCTACAAATCGTAGCCGTGCAGTTCGCAAGGCGGATCCACTTGGAACGAATTCCCGGGATGACACTGCTTTCGAGATAATAATTCCCGAACTTTGCGAAGAAATGCATTGGCGTTCCAGTTAGTTTCTTAACAAAACGACGCTTTATGCATTGAAGCACAAAATTAACTGGAACGCCAATGCATTTCTCCACAAAGTTCGGAAATTATTATCCCGAAACTGGTGTCATCCCGAGAATTCGTTCCAAGTGGATCCGTCTTGCGAACTCCACGGCTACAATTTGTAGATTACAATATGGGCCATCAGGTAATTAGTTAAAAACTTAATTAGTGAATTTTTAATAATTAGTCGAATGTGCATTTCAATTTATTGCGCAAGTAATGTCCGCCGCTTCGAGTAGACAGGCTCATTAACTAGAATTGGGCTATCTGCCACAGGTAAACTTTAAGAATTTTTTAAAATGTTCGCTGAAACACCCTGTATATATACTGTACATGTGTACAGTATATACAGCGCCTATATAGCCCGCGTGCACCGCAGCACCCCTGGCGGTCTCCATGCAAACCACAGCTACGGACGGACGACGGACTACGAGGGACAAAGCTCGGCCTTAAGGTGCTTCCCTCCCAAAAAAGGCGAAAGCTTGCACTGGGCTGCGCAAAGCTCAAGACACAGCGAAGCTGGCCGATTGATATCGAGCGGGCAGCCTCCAACGCGTTCAGCGTCGGTAAGCAGCAGCGTTCTTGGCACTGTGCCAACCTTGGTTAGTCTGCCTGCGTTTGTGACATGCCAGGAAAGCTGTCGCTCGTAGGCGCCGACGCGTCCAGTGCTAGTCACGCTAAATGTCGCCAACGCGTTCGCCGTTGCCAAGCGAGAGGTTTCTTGGCACGGTACCAAACTTGGTGAGACTGCCTGCGTTTGTGGCATGCCAGGAGCGCTGTCGCTCGTAGGCGCCCACGCGTCCAGCACTAGTCACGCGAAATGTCGCGAAAGGGAAGGTACCTCCGAAAATGATCGCTCGTGAAGGCGTGGTTAAGTTAAACCAAGACCTAGCAGCAACCAGGTTCATACCTAGCAGTAGCAGACAGTAAGCTTCGCCGTGTCTAAGCTTTGCGCGACCGAGTGCAAACTTTTCTATTCTTAATATCTGACAGACACAGTGGATGACCAAATCAACCTAATGTTTGCCGCTCCCTGCAAACTCTCGAAGCTATGTAATGCTATGAAAAATTGGAAACGCCAGCAATGCACCACCAATCACGGTAAAACAAATTCACCAACTGCACCTCTGACATCGTTTACAAGATACCGTTAAAATGCGGACGAGTGTACTTAGGAGAAACCGAGCAATGTTTTATTGATATAGCTAGGCAGCATAAGAAGGATGAAAAAGACAGGTAGGGCAGCCATTTAGCTGCACATGGCAATAAATGAGCATGTAGCCCAATGTTCCGTGACACTAGGTTTATGAAGCATGCAAAGAGCAAAAGAGAAAGAGAAATAGTAGAAGCTTACTACATCACCAAAGCGGGAGATAAACAGGACGATAAACATGTAAGCGCAGAGTCACTCACTCTGACAAAACTTGACAGAAATGTTCTAGATAAGCACCTTTTACTTGTAGGCAGTACGCATTCCTTTCAACCTTTTTTTTGTTGGTGTGTTTGGACATGTTATAAAGGTCGTTGTACCTTCAATAAAATTTCCAGTTGGCAGTACAGCGCTTGTCCTGCTGTGTTTTTTTTTTTTCGATTTTTGTCCTCGTCTTCTTCGCGCTGCTTCAAGTTATACACAACATGAACCAACTCACCCAAATCAAGTTATCATTACTTTGTTTTGTCTGTTTTGCTGTTCTCTTTATGCAAAGCAACATTAGGCTGGCTTGCATTTTGTTCTTAACCTCTGACCAACACAGTGGCTGGAAACAACCGCTTTATCATGACTATTCGGCATCACTACTTCAAAGAAGCCCTGCCTACACCTTCGGACATCATCTTATAGACACATCCACTAAGCAAACACGTAATCCAGCTGGAAATTTTATTACTGATGTTTTCACTATGGACCTTAGAAGCAAGAATTGTTTAGCATCTGATCAGTTAGATGCTTTTAAAAGGAACAAAATCAACATATCATACGTAGCAGAAATTTGGCTCTTTTAACCAAAGCACAGTTAAAGCCTTGGATATGAAGCTCAGTTAGATTGCCATCCTTTGCTTTCAATTGATCTTGCTGGTTCTCTGACTTCGTGTTATGTTTAGATCAATTTTCTAATGGCCAACATGTCCTATCTGCGCAATGCAGAAAACTGATAGTGCACTTCTCAGTGTCGTTATGGCATTCTGAAATGTGATGGTTAGCCTGCTGGCTGTTAAGCAAAGTAACGGCATTCTATAGAGACACACTGTGAACTTGAAAGACATTTCAGTGAGCCTTATTGCATCAGCCAATGGCCAGCGTAGCTAGTCTGGTCATCCTGGAAATCTTTTGTAGCTTAACGCAGAGTGCATTTCACTTCGACATTTAGGAGCGGCCATTTTTTTTAAATCAATGCGAGTCTTGTTTACTACCACTAAGATCATGTGCTCTACCTTTTGCCAGGTTTGTTCTCCACGTCCGGCCAGCACATGATTTGCGCACAGGCACTTTTTGCATGTATGAAGATATTTTATGAGGTTATGTCGGTGCCAAAACATGTCATCAATGAAAGCATTTAAGCTAGCTTGTGAAACACTTAGAATGCCAAGCTTGCTTTGTACAGTATTATCGAAGGCACGGATTCTGAATTTATCGCATTTGGTTGAGAGTACCATGTTAGAAATTACTAAAAGCTAGTACAGCCTGAAAAAATAAAGTCAAGAAAGAAAGCTTGAGCACCAATGGCAGGACAATTCTGCCTGTCTGGTATTATGATTTCTTCAAAACTTGTTTTATTATTCAAAGTAAGACACATCAAATAAAGTTTGCAGAGAAACAAATGAAGAACAGCAATATCTCTCAAGGCATATGCATCAAACAACTCAGAGCATCATACACATTGTCTTTAAGCTGCAAGTGCATTCATTTTTTATTGCGATAGCAATTATATGGACACTCGAGGCGCATTTCGGCTTTTGGCGTCGCTGTCGCTGTGAGGTTCCGTATAAATTCTAAGGGTGATAAAATCGTCGCCGCGCGCCGTATGCTGTATGTGCGAGTGAAAGTGTGCGAGCGTGAGCAGGCGATCGCGGCTTAATCTCGCATACGCAAGGGAGGGAAGCGGGAAGGAAGCGCTGCCTCTGCCAGTCGCGCGCAACGCTCCGGAGGGATGGTAGGGTGCGGAGGGGCAAGTTCTACTCCAGGCGGCCTGAGAAAGGCTCCGGGGAGACGGTAGGAAGGAGGGGGGGGGGGGCATTCTACGCGTCGCACGCCCACCTGGGCCGCTGTATCGTGAAAGCCGTCGGTCAGTCGGTTCTTATGCAACATTCCTTTACAAAAAAAAAGACACTGAATGTCACAAATGTTGTATGGATCTTTTGCATTTAAAGATATTTCAAATACCGCGCCTGGTACATGACGTACATGGGCGCTCGGAAATGGGATCAAAAGAGGCACGCAAGGATCAAAAGAGGCACGCATCTTCTCGTAGCCTATTCACGGACACAAAAAGCAACTTCCCCATGATAGCAAAAAAAAAAAAAAAAATGAAAATGCACATAATACTCGCAGGCTGTTAGAATGGATTAATTTTAAGCAGCAAACATTGGACCTCCTGGAGGAAAAAAAAATATGTTCTTTGCTGCTAAAGTTGCGACCATATATTCTCTTTTTAAGCAACGTATTTGAAAAAAAAATAAACGTAACGCAGTTAGCAGTTGGAGCTTGAGATCTATAGTGTATGCATGTGTTTCGATTCCGCGACATCTAGTACTATATTTTGAAGAAAGGAATGATTTAATAAATCTGTGGTGACATTACCCACTCATGCCCACTCGTATTCAAAACGACTCTAGCACAATTTTAGATCTTTTTCTTGTTAGCAGAGGCATATGCCGCCGTAGTCCAGATGTGCAAATATATGATGGCATTTCGGACCATAAAATAGTGTCTCTAACCATCCAGCTATCTTTGTTAAGAAGTTCGATAAAGTGACGAACATTGTACCTGTGTTTTAGCGTGCTAGTGACGTGGACATTCTAGACACTTTAGACGATTCTCTTTCTTATTTTTCAACACTTTTCGAACAAAATGAGTGCACTGTCGACGAATTGTGGCGCTTCTTCAAGGACATGGTGATAAAATGTATTAATAATTTCATTCCACATAAGCGCAAGGCACTAAACCAATCAAACCCCTGGATGACGAAGGAAATCGTACGCCTAGGACGTAAAGTAAAAAAGGCAAGAAAACAACAAAAAAATAGACCGTCAGTGTCTGGCCTAAACAAGATAACTGAGATGCGTATAAAGCTAAAAGACAGTTTGAAGAAAGCGAAAGAAAAATATCAAAGCGAAGATTTGAAGAATTTCCTTCTAACGTCACCAGATAAGTTTTGGCGGTACCTTTCGCCCAAAAAAATTCCAGTTTCAAGCATAACGGTAAACAACGAAGTAGTAAATGATAAGAGGGAAATACCAGAGTCATTGAATGACTATTTCTGCTCAGTTTACACGTCTGATGATTACCTTACCCCCGATTTTGTCACTTATGTTTCTATCTCCGGAGAAAGCGTACTGTCACTTCTTCTCAACATAGATCCTAAGAAATCGCCAGGCATTGATGCTATACCGAACGCCTTCCTTATCAGGTATGCTGAGTGGTGTGCCAAGTATCTGTGTTTGATTTTTAAAGCCTCACTTTCACGCGCTGAACTTCCAAACGACTGGAAGCATGCTAAGATCACACCAGTACCTAAAACCGATGATCACTCGCTTGTGTCCTCTTTCAGGCCTATTTACCTGCTATGTTCTAGTGCGAAAATTCTTGCACATATAATTTTTAAACATCTTACCTTATTTGTTGAAATGAATAACATAATTACCCCTCATCAACATGGTTTTCGGAAAGGATTCTCAACGGTAACCCAGCTCGTTGTGACAATCCATGACCTTGCGGCAGTGATTGATATGTATAGTCAGGTTGATATTATATTATTATATTTTGAGAAAGCCTTCGATCGTGTGAGTAACCAGAAATTACTGCTTAAACTCAAACCAATTTTGAAAAACGATTCTTTACTTGAGTGGATAGCAACACATCTTTCCATCAGAAGTCAATGTGTAACAGTGGATGGTGTAAACTCAAACTCAGCGCGCGTGAAATCAGGTGTTCCACAGGGTTATATTTTAGGGCCACTGTTTTTCCTGTTATTCATTAATGACATCGTACAAAACGTATCTCTAAAAATAAAACTTTTTGCGGACGACTGCATACTATATCAAGAAACTCGCAGTCCGAGTGATCATGAATCTTTAAACACAGCATTAGCCACACTGAACACATGGTGTATAAATTGGCAAATGACAATTAATTACAAAAAAACAGTCGCAATGAGAGTGACGCGAAAAAAAACAACCGTTTTTGTTTACTTACCACATTGATGGTCATGCTCTATCGGAGGTCTCTGCACATAAATACTTGGGAATAATACTCACATCTGACCTAAAATGGAATGACCATGTCGAGTACATCGAAAAAAGGGCCATGAAAAAGCTTGGTTATCTAAGGAGGAGGCTTGGAAGTGCCACGCCGGACATTAAACTTCTAGCATACAAAACATTTATTAGACCATCGTTAGCATACGCAGCCGTAGTATGGGATCCCTTTACTGCGTTCAACATAAAAAAACTAGAAAGGGTTCAAAGAAAATCTATCCGATATGTATTTAATAGTTATAGCTGACAGACGTCACCCTCACTCCTCTTGCAAAGGGCGGAACTTGAATAACTACAACGAATGAGAAATACGGAAAGGTTGAAATTCTTTTATTTGGTTTTTCATGGAAAGATTGGACTTGACAAGACATTATATATAAAACCCGCATCTGAAAGTGCAGTGCGCTTTTGTCACTCTAAGAAAGTCATAGATTTTATAAATTGCACTGATACGTTCAAAAATTCTTTTTTTCCAAGAACAACCCGTGAATGGAATTGTTTACCAGCTGATGTTGTAGGATGTGAAACAGTTGATTTGTTTATAAATGCACTGACGAACCGATCGTGATTTTTTGTTCCTGTAGTAAAAATTGTATAATGATGCATTTCATGGTAGAAAATGCAAGGTTTTTCTCTGTGCGCAGTTACTTTTCATTTTTTTTCTTCGCTATGTCTTTGTGATGTTTTATGTTGCAACTTTTTGTCGTCAAAAATTATGTATGCCCACTCCTGCTTAAGGCCTGGTACCCAGGCTAGCAGTATGGAATAAAGAAATAAATAAAGAAATAAATAAATTACCTTGAAAAAGAAGGTAATGTTACCACAGATTTATCGAATCAGCCCTTTTTTTTATGCTCGTTTACGAAATCTATCATTAAAATTTATATTACACCAAATATTTATTAACCTGTGTTATCGAAATTTGCATTTAAGATTATTCCTTGATAGACCACACGCATCCTCCTCCCTATAACCAACAACACTCTAACCACTGGCTTTTTGAAGGTAGGCTACCAAATAAAGTGTTGGCGTTCACTGTGACATCATGTTCCTGTCGTATTTTGAAATCTGAGCAGAAGGAATCGCCGAAGTCTGTTTCTCTTCTTTCTCATCATTTAATATGTGCACTTCTTACTGTCAATACAACACAAAGAAGCAAATTGTCTCGATAGCAGCCTGCAATATTGTTTTGCCAATGAGCTAAATGCGACGGCGTCACCTTGCAACGCATCAGTGAAGTCAGGCCGAGGCCAAGAAGCTGTTGCCGGCATTTTCAACGTATGCTACCAACACATAGAATTTGTGTAATCGTGTCATTGTCAATGTCACATGTGGACCCGTATATAGGCCTGCTAGCAAACACACGAGCAATTCGCGCGTAAAAACATTTCTTTCAGGTTCGTGTGTCCTCTTTCAGCGTATTCTGTCACCTCTTGCTTGATTTGCATCTGGGGCTGCCTCAGGAAGTAAAACAGCTGCATGAAGGAGCTCTTCAGCTCTAAGCTGTGTGTGCTTCAGGCATAACAACCCCTACCCGCGTGCTATCGCGCGCGTTGCTCGGAAGCTCTCGCAAATGTGCCACACATCTGCTTATGTCCTACCAAAACATTGAGGAAAGAAAACGTGTCAATGTCGCGGCAGTCACCGGTAAGCTCGCATTTTTGTGGACGTTTCTGTATGGGGTTGTTTTTCTGTTTTCTTACGTTCATCAGCTCTAGTGCGCGCGCGCGCGCGTGTGTGTGTGTGTGTGTGTGTGTGTGTGTGTGTGTGTGTGTGTGTGTGTGTGTGTGTGTGTGTGTGTGTGTGTGTGTGTGTGTGTGTGTGTGTGTGTGTGTGTGTGTGTGTGTGTGTGTGTGTGTGTGTGTGTGTGTGTGTGTGTGTGTGTGTGTGTGTGTGTGTGTGTGTGTGTGTGTGTGTGTGTGTGTGTGTGTGTGTGTGTGTGTGTGTGTAAATGCTGCAAACGCAAGTTTTCCCCTAACTCGGAATAAACATTTACTTCGCTTGCCCTAAATTTACGGAAAATGTAGGTGTAGAATTTGTCAGTATGATTTCTGCGAATATACATGTGTACTTGTGTTATGCTTGCGTCACGCCTTGCACAAAGCTCTAAAGGAAAGAAAACTCTTGGTGTATAAAACTCCCGTTCGCTCCATTCAAGATCATGTCACTACGATATGGTCACCTCATACACAGGTAAATAATGTCAAACTGGAAAAAGTCTAGAACAAAGCGGTTCGTTTCATCTTTCGTCGATATGACCATGACGTTTCGCCCTCGGCCATGCTCGCTGATCTGAACTTAGCATCGTTTTCCGTACGTCGTGACATGCATTCTTTAAAATATTGGAAACCTCACAAGTCTTATCGCTCTTCGAGCACATCCTAATTGTCTTTTGTCATGCCATCTACCACGGGTAACCTTTAGAAATTTAATATCATTGCTCTGAATGCCCGCACAGATGCTTCTGAGTGCAGTTTCTTGTCCTACGCGATTGAACTGAGGAGGTACATACCTGGCTACATTCGTTCGCTCCCTATACGAGAGCGAATGAATGTGTTCTTTCTGAAAATCAGTTTGAATCTTCTTAGTCCGGTTCTTTGGTTTACTGTATGGAATAATATATTGCTTAAGTGTTTTGTTGGTTTTGGCAGAGATAGTGCATGTTTGCAGCGTATAACTGCTGTGTTATTACTTTAAAGTTGCTAATATTAAAATTGTGATTGCTTTCTTACGATATATTATCTTTTTCACAACTGCAATAACCCTTTCCTGCAATAGCATGGGGCTGCAGTATGTACAAATAAAGAATAAAATTAAATGTGAAAAGACTGCAAATTCTCAAGCTTAAATTTATTTTAAGCATGGTATAAATATTCAAATAATGATGTCTCTGGGCTTTAGCTGAAATGATACCGCAGTGCAAACGTTTGTGCTAAAAACACAGGTTCCTGCTCGAAGCCCCTTGTCATCAGTACAGGGGCATCTGGAGGAAGAATGACGATGACGATGACGACGAAGAGCACACGGCGTTCCAAACGGCACGAGCGCTCGAGGCGCGTGACTCAAGCCGTGATCGAGAGAAAAATATCGATCAGCTGTCATTGTCTGCATGGCTTCGGTCACGCAAGGTTGGCTCGCCAGCGCCATACTGGCGACGGGAGCAGCGGGCGTTTGGCTCCGGAGACCGTGTAGCTGGCCGTCCAAGGCGTGGCCGTCGACCTCCGCGACGTTCGAGCGAGGCTCCTCGGACTTGCTGCCGCCTCTCACGGTAGTTTCGGGCATCCCAGCAGCAACGCCCCTTCGTAGACAGGAGACCGGCCAACAAAGCAACGCAAGGCAGTCCCCGGGGCGCCTCGTCGGCACTTGAAGAAGGCACCGGACGGAAGCAGCGGCCGAACACGTCGCTAGGCCTAACCCGCCGAACCTCGCTGCCACGTCATCGCCGGCGACAGGGACACAGGCGGCTACCAAGGTGACCACATCTACAGGATCATCGAGAGTTGCGATCCAGGAAGAGACGCGACCAAGCCGGGACTTGGAACCGACAAGAGTCGACAACCTAATTTAAGAACGTTCCCTCCATGCAGCGACGCAGTGAGGGAGGCTAGCGGTGGTCAGACTGTTGGCTCTTTAACCAATTGGGAAGTGGGACGCTATAGCTTGGGTGTCTGTAGAATTATTTGTTGTATTTATCCGTTTTATGACTTGTTCATTTGTGCATTATAAATGTTTTTCTTTTGAGTGTTGCAATCTTGTCTCCTGTCTCTGGAGCCCCAAAATTCATGACACTCCCGCACCCCCCCCCCCCCCCGAATTAATCACAGAAAACGTCAGCATATTTACAGTTTGTTTATGTCTGAACTTGTTTTGCACGTAGAGCAACGTGCCAAGACTACACACAACCTTATTCGAATTGTAAAGGAGATTGACGTTGGATCTCCTTAACAAAAGTAAGTGCCAAACTGTGTAGCGCTTCACAGCTATGTGAAAATGAGATTTTTTGTGTAGTAGCACAACACTTAAACGCTTACAGGCAGCGAATCACTCAGATAAGCGGCCATTTTTTTATATTTTCTCCAAAACAAAAGTCGCCTAGACATGACAACTGGGACTCCTTCAAGATTACTCTGCCTCTGGATTGTTCCGGCTAAATTTTCGTACACGTGTGTATTCGCAACTCAAATGAACTGCAGAGGGCGCTGCGAAAATTGGCCACGTCTGGCTACACTGCGCAACATGGCGGCTATAGGGAGGTCCCCGCGTCACCGCAACCGCTGTGTTTGATGTACAGTACACTGTAGTTTGATGATTTTCGTGCAGTGTGATGCCGGTTTGCGCCGTTTTGTGGGAGGAAAGCGAGTAGCTTACGCCGACCAAATCATTTTAGCCGATCTGAGAGAGGGACAGTTGGTAATGAGGCTGAAGTGGTCGCACGGTGTGTGCAAACATCTGGCGTGACAGCGGACCCGCACGAGATTCTGACGAAAATCACCGATGTATTCGTTAATCCATTGGTCGTGGCACCCGCCGCGGTTGCTCAGTGGCTATGGTGTTGGGCTGCTGAGCACGAGGTCGCGGGATCGAATCCCGGCCACGGCGGCCGCATTTCGATGGGGGCGAAATGCGAAAACACCCGTGTACTTAGATTTAGGTGCACGTTAAAGAACCCCAGGTGGTCCAAATTTCCGGAGTCCCCCACTACGGCGTGCCTCATAATCAAAACTGGTTTTGGCACGTAAAACCCCATAATTTAATTTTTTTTTCATTGGTCGTGGAACCGAAGTACTCGTACACAGTTGGATGGTCAGAAAAGTACAACCACGTTTCTGCTGCTTTGATTCACTGTTAAGGCGCGGATAGATAGTCCGGCGTTTCGAGCGTGCGAGACAGTGACCGGCGAAGTTGGATACGTCACGCTGGCCTCGCCAGGATTGCCGAAATCTTACAACCTGCTCAGTTTGGCACGTTTAACATGGCCCACAGAAGCGCACCAACTTGCTCGATCAGCTGTTGCCACTGTACATGCGGATAAGTGCGCAGCCGGCACGCACTTTCTCATTGTTGTTGCGTAACACATTTTCGTTCGGCGAAGGCGCAAACTCTGCACGCTCTTCTCAGTCCAGAGAGCAAGCAAACCTAAAATCAAGCTTTGCACTTTATCGTGAGCATGCACTATGAATCTGTGGCGAACCTTTCCCGCTACTTTTGCGTTCCTGTTATCTATTTTACATTCAAGATTCGTACAACGTGACTGGTGCTTCGTCTAGCTGTAGTTATTGTAGTAGTTGGCGCATTGTTTCCCTCGTAAAGAACAAAACGATAAATAAGAAACCGAAAGATCTGCTTACTACAATAAAAACATTTGCACACCATGTACATGTATGGCTTGTGCTACGTGACCTGGCCATGCAATGATTACTCCCCGCTGTTTACGAACATGTCGCTTATGGCTGCTGTGTAAACTATAATGAAATAAAACAAATGTTTCTGTGCAAATTAATGTCAACTAAGCTATTGCATTATGAATCTAATTAATTTTCCATGTTATTCTATAATTTACGTATCCTGCACTTTAAGTGGCCAAAACTGTGTTCGCCTCTGAACTGCCAATTTCCTTCAGACACTGATAAGAGATACAATTGCTTTGTTAATTACGCATTTTCAAATGAGCGCCTACTAATTTGCACTAGTTACACGGGCAGCGTGTCCAGGTCGCAAGGAAGGCGTACTGCTATATCGCCCCATAATTATTTTGCACGCTGGCGCGTACATGTGGTGCTTACATAGAACGATTTACCGACCTTACCCGGGAGTACCTGAAACTCCGATGTACTAATTTTCGCTAATGTACCATACTCCGTAGTTCCACGTTGTGCGCCGCATGTATCCGATATAAAAGCTTTAATGAAGGAAAGCTTGAGTACCGCGGCGACGTTTGCATCATAAACTGCACTGCCATGCCGGCTATCACATGAAACTGCTTGTTGCAGCACGCATACGCTGAACGTTATCACGATGGCAGTAACAACCTCAACGCAAACTTCCTGAAGTTCGCTGTAACGCTTTACTGCAAACATAGTACAAGCAACAGGATCGCGTTCTCTTCACACAAATAACAAACCAACCCTCGCCGAAAAAAAAAAAAGACAACTTTCTCGAGCAAGATGTTGGGAACACAGCTATTGCCGTTGTCGCAGCTTTGCTGTGATAAGATTCGCAATCCAAGTGGCTCTTCGACGCCGCAAAACTGCAAAACGCAATATAATTCCAAGTTTCGTAGATGGTAGCGCGCACCCGATTGCAGTGCGAAGGCTACGGACGGAGCGTCTGCTCCGACGCTCCGACCTCCGTACGAGGTTTCCGGCGCTCGCCGCTAGGTGTCGCATGAATTGCTGGAGTCGCGAATAGTTGGCTGTTAAGCGGAACTACGAGATTTGTCCATGCCGCTTCGTTCGGTGTTGCTGCTGATGTTTGTTTCGCCGGTTACAGATAATTATTTCTAAGTGCACAGAAATCGATAGGACCGCTATATGGACAAAACGCAATGTCACAGTTCCAGTACTTTGTTAGAGGGCCAAAGGCATCAACACCCTCCTGCTTGCTTGACGAGATGCGTTCCCTGCGCTCCAATACAATCAAAAGTAGTGCCGCGCATGTAGTAATAAGAGCGTAATTTGCGTTGAACGAAATCTGAAGACCCGGTCACGTCACAAGTTTCACGTTGTTTCACGTCTCCAAGCGTTTCTTTCGTCAGCATCTTAGCGCGAAACTTACCTAGAGTATGATAAAGTTTTATTTTTCACAAAAATGTTTAAGATACAGACATTAAGAAAAATTTTGCTAAACTTGGTTGCACTGCCACACAATAATTCATACGGCCTTCTGTCGGGATGTCTGAACATTCAAATATCGAACTAATTTTCCTACCACTTAAAGAATGCCAAACCTGGAATATTGATTACGATTAGAGTATTTAGGCTTTCAGATATACAAAAGTAAACTTGTAAAAGCAGTCAATGCTGATGATTATTGTTACTATGATCATGATAGTGATATAATGGCGTCCCGTTTAAAATGGGGCGGTATCCAATAGTCACCTAGTCTGCTTGAGTTAATCACGTGTGCTCTACATGGTTTTCAATCTAGCATTTTTGTATACAGCTCTTAGGTCTTTTCCTCTTCTATGAAGCTTCTCTACCTACGCTATACCGCTACCTGTGCCTGTACCGGATCTGGTCGTATCAATTTCTTCCCTGCTTTTTTCCCACCAATGCTCTAAACATGTCGTGCTTATATGGACTGCTTACCGGTGGATGCTTCCGTCCACTTTAAATTCAAGCGCTTCTAGAAGGTGTATGTTACCTAGGGGTCTCACTGGGTGATTTTGTTAGCATTCCATTAGAATGTGCTAAATGGTCTCCGGATTGCTGCTGCAGCATAGACATACCTCATTTGTTACGAATATTTGCTCTGGTATGTTTTGGTTCCCAGGCAACCAGCTCGAGCCTCAAATAACAAGGCACTTCCTTTCGTGTTATCGTGCAGATTTTCCCTCCTAATTTTTTTTTCTTCTCATTCTTGTAAATCTCCATGGACTTTCTTGTTTCCATTCCTTGCATCCAATTCACTGTCTCTGTTTATCCCACTTTTTTTAGGACTTCTGGTTGTCTACTTACACTTCCAATTACAATGTGCATGGATGCCAACTTTCTTGACCTCTTCCTCCATTCTGTGTCCACGGTTTTCAGGTGCAGACTCCCACCGGAATTTTCTTGGTTCTAATCACTTGCTTTATGGCATTAGTCACCAGCGCCTTGCGCTTCGGACCGAGGTTTTTGACTAGCTCTACTGGGATTTGGTCGGGTCCAGCGGCAGGTTATTTGGAACATTTTCTTCTATTTTTTTCCAGTAAAAGTATTCTACGCTAAATTTTGACCACTCAAGCTTCTCTGTTGTCACTGGACTGGTTTGAATCTGAACTACTCTTTTTTGTCGCGCCGAAGTTATCCCTAATAACGGCTCTGATGGACCGCAGCGCATCGTCGCAATTTAGCCAGCCATTTATTTTCATCCATGTTCCTGGGTCGTTCTTGAAAACCAATTTTGCTCTGCGCTTCTCTAATTCAAAAATAAGCCCAACCTATATGTCATCCTGCACTGCCTCATTTGTGGTTTTACCATAGACATTTATATTGTTTGACTATGGCTATGACTTGCTGTGGAATTGACACCACGTAATTACTCTTCTCTTCATTAAAGGTCATAATTGCTGATTTCTTTGTGCTAAATATAAGGCACCAAGACTAGATCTGTCGCTGCGTTGCCACAGATATTCCCAAGTGTCTGTAAATCTCTGCATTGTCCGCTATTAGCACTGCGTCGTCCGCATACATCAGTCCGGTGACATTGCGTTCCACCATTTGTCCATTACGCATGTAGGATGATTCAAACCCTAATTCTCTGTCAGTCGTCTTTCTATGTCCTTAACATAAAGCGAGAGCCACAATGGAGACAGAGGATATCCTTGTTTCATTCCTTGGTGAATTACAAGCACTTAATTACCTTGTAGACCTTCGCATACAACTTGTACTCGGTTGTCTGTAGATATCTCCTTCAGCAGCTCCACGAAATCGTTATATATGCCTTGCTTGAGAATATCCTATAACAATTTCCTTTCTACGTTGTCATATATAAGCTCCCGCAATATCTAGAAATGCTACCCACAAAGGTCTATTCTGACCTAGTGAAAACTCCAGGCACTGAATTAGCAGCAACATATTATCCTCTAAGCAGCCGCCTGATCTGAACCGATTCTGTAGCTCCCCGAGTAAATCATTTTTCTCCACTCCCTTCGACAGTTGTAGCTTTATGACTTGCATTGTCATTCTATATATCACCGACGTTACTGTAACTGGCCTGTACGAGCTCGTTTTATCCTTATCTCCTTTGCCTTTGTAGATCAGGTTAACCTTGCTTTCACGCCCTCCAACCGGAATTTTCCTGGTTCCGGCCACTTGTTTTATGGCATTAGTCAGCAGTGCCTTGCATTTTGGACCGAGGTTTTCGACTATCTGTACGGGGATTTGGTGGGGTCCTGTTGCCGTGTTATTCGATACATTTTCTTGTACTTTTTTCCAGTAAAAGTGTTCTATGCTAAATTTAGATCTCTCAAGCTTCTCTGTTGTTCCTGTATTGGTTTCAGTCTGAACTACGCTTCTTTTCTTGCCGATGTTATCCCTAATAATTAACGTCTCTGATGTACCGCAGCTCATCGTCGCCTTCGGAGATGTTAGCATATTCATCCCTTATAGCCTTGCCCAAATTTTTAGGTGGAGCTCCGAGTGCTTTTATATGGTTCCAGAATCTTTTTGGTGTGCCTTTGTCTCTTTCGCGAGTGTTGTGCGCCCAACGTTCAATTGTGAATTTATTTTCTCCTGCGCGAGCTCAATCGCCACCGTGTTCTTTTCTCGGTATCTCTTCAATCTAAGGGGCACCTGTTCTTCGTGTAATTCCAACTTTTTGGCTTCTCCATGATCCCTAGACACCTGCTTACGCTCTTCTATAGCTTGCTTTATTTCCTTGTTCCACCACTTATGTGGTTTGCTTTTTGTCTGTCTTATCTATTGCGGCACAACGTAGATGAGTTCGTCATATTCCCGGACATTTGTAGGAAATGACTCCTTTTTCTTCTCCATGTTATTTGCGACGATTGTTATGTGCTTGTCATTCATTTTTAGGAATTAGGATGTTATAGGTTTGTGGGTTGCATTAGTATCTCTCCCAAAGGTTAAGGTTAAACATGTATGATCGCAACCCAGGTTATCTTTTCCGTGTTCATGTATCATCACTTGCTCTAGTCGTTCATAGACCTCTACTGAGACTACCGTAAAATTCCGAGCAAGCGCCCCCACCCGTGGATGAGCCCCCCCCCCCCCCCCCCCCCATTGGCCTGCCACATCCAGTCCACGAAAATAATGGCAAATTCGGCAAATCGTACCGGTGCGCATCGGGGCGCCCCGATGAGCCATTTCATCGAATCATGGTCGTACTCAGGCGCCCCAGTGGGCCCACGAGTGCATCGGGGCGAACTGCGGCTGGCGGTCTGTAGTTCACGGACCGCCGGCCGACGGCGAGATCTGCCTCTCGCACGGCACAGAGGAGTTCCCTGTGGCATAGCGACGTGACCACTCGGCGACAGAGGAGTGGTCGCGGCTACGCTCTGGCATCGCCGGCAGCTTCACCGCTGCTGTCACTCGCCACCGATATCGTCGCTAAGCCTTCTTTAGTTCACTTCGAATCTGTAGCGGACGGCGCTTCAGCACGAACTGCCGACGCTCCCAAGCAGCAATGTTTTGTTACCGTCGTTGCCGCTTTACCCTCTCCTCGCAATAATTTCACACGATGAAGTAAACATGCTGATATTTGCGGCGCCACCAGCTGCGATGCGAGCATGGCCGAGCCGCGGTTCGCTGTCCGCCGTCGGTAGCCATGCACTGCAGCTGAGCTTCACTTGTATCGGAACTCTCATTAGTGCTAAACGTTTCACCGTGGACATGTTTTTTAATAAAGTGAACATTACGCGTCACTTAACTCTCGCGGACATAATTTTGCCTGGAATATAGAAGCTGCATAACCAATGTTCGTGTCGCCTGTCGCGGCGACGCGCCGGTGCGGCGTCGATGCGCTCTTTCTGTAGTTCTTTCGGTGGTTTTGAGAGTGATAAACACCACTAACACATCTTTGGCTTAATAAAGTTCATGTTCAATAAAATTTTAATGCTATTCCCACTGCGCTTCTTTTTTGTTTTGCGGGAAAATTTTGTCGAGGCCATCTAGAATTTTGGTGCCGTTCCGGGATAGCGCCCCCCCCCCCCCTAACTTTGCCCGTAATTTCGACTTGCTCGAGGGGGGGGGGGGGCGCTTGCTCGGTATTTTACGGCAAGGCGTAATCAATACATGACTGCCTAATTCCGCATTGCCACGTTGCCTGCCCAGAACACTTATTCTCTGTGTTAACTACTATAATGGTCTGTTCATCGCACTGATCCAACGCAAGAGAACCGTTGTAATCCGTACATCCGTCTAAATCACACATGTGCGCGTTCACATCTCCCACTAATATCACCTGGTCCGATTTCTTGCGCTCATTCATATCACTTCTAATGTAATCAATAAATTATTTATTTTTATCTTGGCTATCGTTACGTGTCCATGTGTAAGCTACTCCCAGCCACGTCTTTTTGCCTTGCCATGGGCCGCTAATCCATAAATGCTCCTTACGTGTCTCTTTTACCCTTTGCCACTTGAGATCTCGCTTAATTAGCATGCCTACGCATCCGCCTTTCCTTGACCCAGTCATTCTGCTTCACCCTTCCTATACAAAATTACCAATAACAAGAGCTGCTAAATATCTTGTAGATGCCTTTCGGTCAAGCATACACGCTAATAGCTTCATCATTCAGCTGCGTTTCAATTCCCAGCCATTTTTCCTGCTTGCGACCACCCTGCATGGGCGTATCTACCGGGGGGGGGGGGGGGGGAGAAAGGGCACTTGCCCCCCACTGACAAAATGGGGGAGGGGGGGGCAATGTCGGCCATTTGCCCCCCTCCCCCCTTCACTTTTGAAGGCGGGCCCCATTCGGCTGCATGCTGGAAAGTCACACTACAGCTGCAGCTCAATTTCTGTCTTAATAGAGTGCCCACGTAAGTAATGCTTTTCTTTACTCCGTATATCCTGCTTGGGCAATGAGGATTGTCTTTGTGCCTCTTCGTGACGCGCTGTAGCGGGCGACGCGCAGGATTCGCCATACATGCTCGCATTGCAGAGAAGGCCTGGTGTTTGGCGGTTCCCGCTCTAACAAATCTCAGCTTGCGCTGCTTGCATCATGCCCAGTTTTTGGGACCGCCTAACAGCAGGTAAAACTCAATCAGCTTGTTATATTTAACCTACGGACTAGAGGAGAAGTCCGGTTAAAGTAATATAATAGCGCTGCCCAACGATTGGTGTGCCTTTTACTGTATGAAATCGTTGCATTATCAAATGCTGGAGCTATTGAATTTCCGCCCAGAGATACCAAACGTAGCGTTGCAGTCTCAGTACCTTATCACCATCAAAAATCTAATAAACCACTTCCAGGTCTGTCTAATTTCATTGTGTAATCACGACGTATCATAGATATTTTTGTTAAAATTACCTTGGTCCAACGTACAGAGCCACTTCAATACCAATATAACACTGAAGGGAAGCTTTTCTCAAGGCATGTGCCACTTCTGATTTTGTCGATTTAATTTTCAGGCCGTTTCTAAATAAGAGCTACAGTATTAATCGTTTGAACTATGTAGGTTGCTAATGCGCTCGAAAAACATTTACATTATGGGGAACTCGCTTTCACCCAATTCTTTTGTGCTGTATACAGCATTTAGCTTTTGCTTTCTCATGCGGGATATATTGGGTTCGACTGTTGACCTCAATAAACTAAAGGAAGCAAGTTCCTTATGGTTTGTGACTCTGAGGACGAGATAATGTTAGATGTGTAGATAAAGTTCAAAATAGGTGAATAATTGGGACTTTCGCAATAAATTACTTATGCGAGCATTCTAGTGTGTTTTGAGCCTGTCTAATGAGCGGGGAAATATTGAGCCTTTTGCCCTGACAGAGCTATAAACACCACCAAGACAAACTTAGTGAGAATTAGTGGCACGCTATGAAAGCTCTCTGTGCGAAGTTAAATTGAGCTTGGATCAAACACAGTATTCGTAAAAAATCGTATTCAAGTGCTAGAGCGCGTGATATGGTCACTTTCAGGGTATGCTCCCCAGTATCCCGACGTAGCTGTTGGTTACAACAGATTTATATTTCGTGGAAAGGGGAGGGGGGCCATGGTGAGTGCAATGTGTGACAAATTTTTTCATTCCTGGTGTAGTTATAAGCGTTGCAAATAATTACTGAGCGGTCGTTTTTTCCCCGTATTTTTCATGTGTGAAAAGGCGTTTCAAGTTGGTTTCAGCGATGTCTTCGGTAAACTAAACAAGGGACATCGTTTATATTTGGAGAAAATAAAGGACGCAGTATGGGTACTATTTAAGTAAACTTCAAAGACAGGGGACTTATTATGATATTTGTAGTAAATTACGCGAGCAAGCGATCCGGGGCTTTATGAATGTGTTTTACGAAGAAAGCAGCATTTATCCCACGGCCCTGGGAGAACTGTGACTCCACCGATATCAAATCTAGCGAAATTTGAGTGGGCGGGCGGGAGGGGGGGGGGGGCAGCAGAGCAGGAAGGGAGGGAGACACCATGGCAAATGTTATGGCGAAGTCACATGTGTGTTAATGAATTACTGGTTTTTGTAAAATTTTCAACAAGAAGTGCTCCAAAGCATCACATGCGGGCAAGGTTTCAAACCGAACAGTCATATATGGGGAACTTTTTTAAGCTATGCGATATTATTAAAGGAAACTAAAACTTTTATTGAAACTGTTCGAAAGGAACTAGTTCGCCGGAAATTTGGTTGGAATTCTCCTAGGTCGCACACATCTGCTGTCCTTCTATCTTGTGAATATTGCAAATCATTTAGGCTGATTGTACTTCGTTATGTATAACCTCGACAATACTATTACCTTAACTAGCGATATATTTATGCTGTATATCAGCTTAAACACCAAATACAATTCTTTGTTTAATTAGCAAAAGTTTCCGTCACAAATGTGCATTTTCTTGGGTGCGCTGCATTGGTGCTACTGGGACTTCTGGGCACTCACTGCGGTTTGTCCCTGCATCAAAGATAGAGGTTATATAGTGTTAATAAATAAATGCTAATTCAAATAATTTGTCGGGCCCGCATGGTTGACCGTGTGCGACTGATAAATAGGTTTATGTGTGTGCAATACAAAGATACCTGACATACGCACTTGCTGGCTTTTTCACCCCTATTGTATACTAGTAATTCGATATATATATATATATATATATATATATATATATATATATATATATATACAGGGTGTCTCAGCGAACACTTTCAAAAATTCTTAAAGGTTGCCTGTGGCAGATAGCCCAATTCTTGTTAATGAGCTGGTCTACTCAAAAAGGCGGACATTACATGCACAAGAAATTGACATGCATAATTGAATAATTACCAATAATTCACTAATTAAGTTTTTAACTAATTACCTGATGGCCCATATTGCAATTTAAAAATTGTAGCCGTAGAGTTCGCAAGGCGGATCCACTTGCAATGAATTCTCGGGATGACACCAGTTTCGAGATATTAATTATCGAACTTTGCGGAGAAATGCATTGGCGTTGCAGTTAGTATCTTAACAAAACGTTGCTTTATGCATTCAAGCAAAAAATTAACTGGAACGCCAATGCATTTCTCCGCAAAGTTCGGGAATCAATGTCTCGAAACTGGTGTCATCCTGAGAATTAATTCCAACTGGATCCGCCTTGCGAACTCCCCGGCTACAATTTGTAAATTGCAACATGGGCCATCAGGTGATTAGTTAAAAACTTAATTAGTGAATTATTGTTAATTATTCGATTATGCATTTCAATTTCTTGGGCAAGTACTGTCCGCCTCTTTGAGTACACCAGCTCATTAACTAGAATGGGGCTATCTGCCACAGGCAACCTTAAATAAATTTTGAAAGTGTTCGCTGAAACACCCTGTATATATATATATATATATATATATGGTCAGATCGCTTGCTGCTTGCCCCCCCCCCCCCCCCCCCCGCCCCCCGAGAAATAGTTGGTACGCCACTGCCACCCTGCATGTTTATGTAACAAATTTGAACGCCTCTATTGCCTTTTGCGCGTTTTCTGCCCCTTGCTGGTGGGTCGCTACTTTCAATATTCCATTTTCCTGATTACCTGGGGCCCACCTGAAAAACATACTGCCCGTGCCGCGAATCAACGCGCAACCAGTGTTGGTACCCTTTGGCTAAAATGTATCCCGTCACGCACAAAAGCGCCTTTGCGGACTGCTCAGTGCACTTCTGACAGTAAAATTGATTGCCTTAGCTAGCGTCAAAACTTCCCTGTTTACGGCAAACACTGCCCTTTCAATTGCATATCCCTGCCTTTCAACCTCTGGCACCATGCAAATTGCGATTTGCACTTCCTGTGAAAAGTTCCGTAGGACGCTAACCTCTTCGGCTCTTTGCTTCGCGATCCCTGTCCTCCGTATGGGAAGCGAATCTTTCGTGAAGCGCGTAATCAAATGCTATAAATTTGCTCATTCAATTCCTGCGTCTCTGGATAGTGGCGCCCGTAGGTCTCCTCGCATACCTGTACCGTGCAATATGACAAATAGTTTGTAAGCTTTCATTTGTCCATTATATGCTGTTTATTTTAAATGTACCAGCCGCTTCTTGCCCAGTCGCAGGGTGAGGTTATGTGCCATATATAGTTTCAAAGTATTATTCATCTTTGAATTGAATTCTAGGGTCTCACGTTCCAAAACCACGATTCGGTTATGAAGCACGCCGTAGTGGGGGACTCCGGTATAATTTTGATCTCCAGGGAACGTGCCCCCAGCGCACGGAACACGGGCGTTTTTGCATTTCGCGCCCATCGAAATTAGGCCGCCGCGGCCATGATCTGACACCGCGACCTCATGCTTAGCAGTGCAGCACCACAGCCGCTAAGCCATCGCGGCAGTTGGTTATACGTATAAACATCATCAACACGCTGCGATCATTTCAAAAAGCAAGTTGACGTTGGCACAATGTGAAGTTATTAAAAAAATCTCTTGCACGACACGGTTACGCATAGCCCGACCGTACAAGAAATTTCTTATTTATTTATTTATTTATTTATTTATTTATTTATTTATTTATTTATTTATTTATTTATTTATTTATTTATTCATTCATTCATTTATTTATTTAAAATCCTCTCATTGGTTGATGGCGTTACAAAGAGGAGTGGTTATACATATATTTTATGCAATGTTAGATACCGCAGTCTGAAAAGATGAATGACCCGGATTGCTGGCGTTAAACCTTCGGCGACAACTGTGAAGACGCTACTGAGAAGCGCGAGCGGAGGGGGACGACTAACAAAACCGTCCCAGCGACTGAATTCTGAATACCACCGTGACCCGTGTCACCGACCCGACAGTGGTCATTCGACCTTCTCCGCGGAGCTGCAGGTGCCTGACTCACCCCTTTTTACTGTGTTAGTTTAGTTCTCTCTTTCCACTTTCCTTTCCCCACTCTAGTCGTTTACTAATGCACAATAAACCAGTCTCGAAATGGATCCCATACAGCGAACTTTTTCCTTCGTGGCTCCTGCGCACGCGGCCGACACCATCCAGCTTGGTTAACGCGCAGCAAAAGTTAGCAGTCGTCCAAGAACGACAGTAATTAGAGTCAGCCCATCGGCGCGAGTATTTATTCACAGCTGGCGACCGAGGCGACGAGGTGGTTCGATTCGGATTGAAAAGTGTTGTAGCGCAACTTGGTACTTGTATCTTGATGTTGTGGTCAATTCGCGGTGATATGTAAAGCGGTGACAGTTGACAGGAATGGTGGTAGTTTTCGGGGATCCTTCGAACGATTTCTTTTATTATAGGGAAAACTGGTGCCCTGCTAAAAAAAAAAAAAACTGCGTTGGCCGTGTTACGGGCAGCTAAAGTCGACAATCGGGGCAGGAATGCCCCTAGCCGGTGCTGAGGCCTGTTTTTATAGCCGTACACGCAAACACAATTAAAAGCCATCGAACTGGCACAGCTAATGACCCATGACGACAAACAAGCGGTAAAAGATAAGCAGCGTGCCGATCCGGCAAAAGAAATAGAACGCGATAAAAACTTTGTTACGGGGTCCTCCGACAACCGATAAATAACATCACCACGCGGCAAGTGATGAACAAGTGATGACGCTACGTGGAATTAGTCCTTCCTCTAAAAAGCACCCACCCGATGCTTTGGAAATTCGATGAGAACCTAACACCAAACAACAGGAACAACCACCACGACAAAACTAAATCCTTAATGACAGACAAACAGAAAAAAAGGATAAGTGTATTAACGTTGATAATATGACTACAAGCGAAACACATGCACTACTTTCGGTAGTGTGCGACGACTCGGCGAAGCCATGTCACTCCAAAACAGCGGCACAGTAACATTGCGCTTAGGCCGCGACGACGAATGGGCGTCCAAATCCATACTATGTCACAAAGAAGCAAATCACATAGACACCAGCATTCAATAATGTCTTTCAGGTGACCTAAATGCGACAGCGGCAGCTACAATGCGTGAGTGAAATCAGGCCAAGGCCATGAAGCTGATGCTGGCATTTTTTCACATAGACTACGAAAGCATCGAATTTGTCTAACCGTGTCATTGTCAATGTAAAATGTGCACGCGGATGTAGGCCTGCTTGCCAACAGACGAGAAATGAGCGCGCGATAACATGACCCAGAGTGAACGCTAGTACTTTTGCAAATCTACGCTTCTCCGATGCGATTTCGCGCATAGAAACATTTATTTCCGTTCCAAGTGTCGTGTTTCAGCGTCTGCTGCCACCTCTTGCTTGATTTGCATCTGGGGCAGCCCCAGGAAGCAAATGAGATAGCTGCACGTACGCGTGCCGTGACAGAAACGGCACACCCTTCACGCGTAACAATCCGTACACACGTGTTTTCATCTGTGTTCCACGGCAGCCGTCTTGAATGCGACACGCATCTGCGTATAACTCTTAAAGCAACCGGGAAAGCAAATAAGCCAATGTCGCGGCAGTGACCTAAAGACACGCTTTATTGTGGCCTCTTTTGTCGGTTACCGTGTTTTTCTTTCTGTTTATTCTTCTGCTCGTATATGCGTATGGATGTTTGGTGTGGATGTTCGGGGCACGTGCGTCTGTTTGTGTGCGTGCGAATGAGGTACATGCGTTCGTTCTATGTGTGTTCAAAGCGCTTGCTGTCACCTTATGCACTGTATTAACCGAAGTCTTCACTAATCCGAGTGATGACGCCTACGACAAGCTTGAGGGATGTTCGAATAATCAATATCGAACCAACTTTAAATCCACCATCGAAGAAATAGAAGGAAACGCAGAATGTTGATTAGACTACTAAGCGTATCTCATTTTAAAAATAGCAAAAAAGAAACATGGAAATAATGAAACGATTATGAAGGTGGATTTACTTATTCATTAATTTGTACAAGCAACGTCGTTAAAGTCAAAACTAACGAACGAGCGAGAAGTCAAAGTTAACCGGACTGTTGCTTTCGTTTACAATGGCCATTTGAAGACACTGTTGGGTCATATGCGTTGCACATTTGTAATAACACTAAGCTCTGAATCTTTGGCAAGAATGCAATTTCTAAAAAACAAAAAAAGAAAGAACATCGTTTACAAAATATTGGAAACTAACAGCTCAATAGAAACTTAGGCACTTCATTTCTACTAGAAATCTGGATTATTCATAGATGCTCACTTTCCTTTTTTTTCCAGAACTTCCAGCCACATGGAATGCTTGGAGAAATCGCTTACCCATACCAGAATGTACCCACTGCTGTAGCTTAGTGAATAAGATGGGGCGCTGCAAAGCATGACATCGTGGTTTCGATCCCGGTCACGGGGGCCCCATTTCAACGGGCAGTCGTGTACCGTGCATTACAGGTGCACGTCAAAGAATCCCAGGTGGTCATAATTCTACCTACCACTACTACATGCCTCGTAAACAGATTGGGGGGTTTTGGCAAGTAAAAACGAAGAATTTGTATTTAAACATTACGAGAATATGCACAAAGCTCACGAGCCATTCAGATTTGCCTATTACGGCCTTTCCCCTTTATAAAGAAGATAAAGAATTGCCCTTGAGGGTAGTTCTTCATATTTCCACATTACTAACCAGCAAGCGCTGTGTGTAGTAAATCACGCAATGACTGTGATTTATAGAAATTTTTTTAAAACGATGTATGGGTTGGGTAACTGCTGCAACTCGAGAGAAAGCCCGCAATGCCACCAGTCTACTCCTACGTCATGGCTTCCACCTGCGGCGAAAAAATGGTAAATAGCAAAATGAAAACAGGGCTTGCCGCTAAACGCAGAACGCAAAAGGACTAACAGAAATGCACCACGCCGTTAAAAATGACAATAAAGGGAGAAGGAGGCGGTGCTGCTGACGTAATTCGTCAAGTGTGCTTTCGGTTCTAGTATGCCTGAACACACGAGAGATAGGACGTACTTGTACGTCATTGTACAGCGAGATATTCTGCTATACAGTGTTGGGTTTTGCGTTGGCTGACGGTTCCATTTCACCGCAGTCAACCACGAGTTGTTGTGACACGTGTCCGAGCGGGCATTACGTGTTTACGTAGCTGGTGATGTACCATGGTGCCGGGTGATCAAGACGTCTGGGGCGACGTCCAAGAGATGAAAAAAAAAAGGGTTTATTTACAGCATTTACGTTTTGAGAGATTCAATGTACGAGCACGAACGAGCACACTCACAGCACTGAAAGCCCGCTTTTTAATCCCTTCCTTTTCCCCTTTTCTCTCGTAGGGAATTCACTGTTGTTGTTCTTGTCCAATTACAATCGCCGAAACGTTCGCAAAATCTCGCCCCTGACGTTGTACCGTTCCGCCGGATTACGCCTTCAAGGTTGCGAAACCGCCCCCACATACGGACAACCACTTGGCGACTTGGGAACCTCAACTTTGATCCGTTCCTACGGAAAGTCTTGCCGTTGGCCCCTTGCAAGATTGATGGGGCTTTTCATGAAGATCAGCTTGACAGAGAGATGGGCCTTCACGCTAAATAGCGTTTCCATGAAGGGCGGCGTTGTCGTTGTCTCAAGTGAGCTCTTTTGTTTGAATGTCACAGTCCATACCGTGACGGAAAAGAGCGACGATATCGCTTAACGATTCACGAGACCGATGACTCAGACTTTGTCTCGCTCATCAGCTGTCGGGCTTCCGAAGATACGAAACATAATGGCTTGTCCATTAGTCTCAGGTGACGCTGGTCTAGTCACCAGCTCCCCGGTCTTGCAAGGTACCGAAGGGCATTAATGACATTTCATTTCTGCAGGGTCGAAAACAGCCGCCGGGCACAACTGTGCTAAATGCCATTCGCAACAACAGGTAGGAATTGCTCACCACCTCGCGCCAGCGTTTTGAATCATTTATTATGCTTCTATCTTCAATATTACTAGACGTTTTTACAAAATTAATTTGCTGAAAGTTTGTTTGAACAGTACCACCGCCGCTGTTTGACGTAAGTTTCCGGCAGAGCCTTGTGAATGGCTACAGTAAGCGTACAGTGTTGTCGTAGTGCAAGTACTAACATGGATACAGTACACAAAATAACACACACCGGGCTAACTTACTTTGAGAACTCTGCAACATCGACGCAACATAAGGTCGCATCAGACCGCTGTGCAAGCGCCACTGCGCTTCTTGAGATTGACCAGCCTGTGTGAACGCCTGTGATTGGAACGCCTTTTCTGTTGCCTGTTTTTTAAGTGCGGAGCACTTTAGCTGCCCGGGCTGTCGGTGTCTAATGTGCCATGTCGTCACGCTGCTGTAAGAGCTGCACAGGTGGTCGGCACGCGCTCGTGCCACTGCTTCCGGGTTCGTCGTTGTCGTCTGCTTCCACAGCTGGCTACGTGGCCGCCAGCTGTGTTAAAACCGTTAAAATCGCTTATAACAAGCGACATCTGGTAGGAGAGGAGGAACGCGCCTAGAAGAGCCGTTCCCGCAGCTCCGGGATACTCTTTCCCGCCATGGATGCCGACCAGCACAGCACGCTTGGAGCGACAGCGGGCGCTTGCCCGTGAAAGACAGCGCCGACGCAGGGCTGATCAAGCGGTGCGCGCCCGAGAAGCTGAAGTTGCTCACCAGCGCAGGCAAGCTAATCCCAACATCGTGAAGGCCCAGACACAAGCTGCTCGCCAGCGCCGACAGGCCAACCCCCAAGCCCTGGCCTGGAAAGCTCAAGGGGAACGCCACCGTCGACTGGTCAACCCCAGCCTCGTGAAGGCCCAAACTCAAGCTGCTCGCCAGCGTCGACAGGCCAATCCGCAAGCGCAGGCACACCAAGCTCAAGCGAAGCGTTAGAAACGACACGCAAACCCTCAGCTCCGACAACGGGAAGCAGAGGCTAAACGACAACGCCGCGACGACGACCCGCAACTGCGAGAAGCCGAAGCGCAAGCTCGAAGAGAAGAACGCCGCTTACCCAATGTCGGAGGCGCCAACGCTCGCTTCAAGCGCGACTTCCTTGACCATACCTTTGGACATAGCTGCAAAGTATGTGACCGCCTTTGGTTTGACAACGCATTAATGAAAATCGGTAACACAAGTAAAGCACAAGGGAAGCACCGGCGAATCACTGCTCCGCTGTTAGCCAGCTTTCACGTTGAGTGGAACAGCATTACCGCCGAGTTTACGATTACATTAGCATTACATAGCCCATACCACGTTTTTTCCGCATTGGGAGATTTTCTCTGGCGTGTTCGCTGTAGAATGAAGAGTAACACCAAGTGTGTGTACCATGTTTATTGCAGGACTGTGTACTTCTTAGACGAGACCTGGGTAACTGCAGGACAAACAAAAGAAAAGGTGTGGGAAGACACCCATGTTGTGACACGGCAAGACGCTTTCCGGAAATGAACTGCGACGGGCCTTCGAGCTCCATCTGGCAAGGGTGGTCACCTCATTGTGCTCGACGCAGGCAGAGAGAAGGGCTTCGTGAATGGAAGGCGCCTCTTCTTTCGTGCAAAGACGAGTGTTCGTGATTAGCATTCAGAGATGGATGGCCACCGTTTTGAGAAGTGGTTTGTTGAACAATTATTTCTCTCTCTATCTCCCTGTCTCTTTGCCATCTTTCCAACACACACCCCAGTGGAGGGTAGCAAACCAAAAACTCACCCTTGGTTAACCTCCTTGCCTTTTCTCTCTCGCTCTCTTGAGAACTCAGCTGCACTTGTACCATCCACCACACATCGCAATCATGGGCACAAAGCTATCAAAACGTACAATAAAAAATTATTACGAACTATGGTAACAAGAGAATAAATTGCCACTCGCGCAAAAAGACAGGGTAGTCAGCCTCATCTCACCATGATGTTGCACCGTTTAATATGGTTCTATTCACGCTATTCATTAAACGTTTTTACATAATTACTTTGGTAGACTGCTCTTTGGACTTTATCAGCTCCATTATATAATGTCTCCGACGGGGCTTCGTGAAAGGCTGCTGTAAGGGTGTGGAGCTCCACTAGCGCAAGCCCATCGACATAGAATCGAGACCCAAATACGCACACAAAGCGCTAACATTCAACAATTGCATATTTTTGGAATACACCTGCATTTATACTATCATACGCGTCACATACACGTGCGTGACACCACGAACCCGTACTTTACAAAAAAAAAATGTGCAGCAGAGCTACTCACCGTTTGCTGGCGCATGTTGCTTTAAAGTGCTCAATCTGTTCATTTTTGGCTATCCGACGAGACTGCCACCGCAGTCTGGTAAGCAGATGAGTTCAGAATTTTTCCACTTGCTTTCTTTGTGCTCTTGACGCAAAACATACAGCCATGTGCTTGTAATCATGTGCACGCGCAACGGCGCAACGCAAGGTCAAAGTGGTTTCCAGAACGTACTCACAGCGCCTGTATTATCAAGGTTCCCGAATGAAACAGGCGTCTAATACGCTGGGCCGTCAAGCGCCCATCAGTTGCTTTTATGGAGATGACACCTAAAATTTCGCGGACAATACTGCGAAACGTTCGTATAACGTCACGAATACTGCATACACAACGTAACTCAAACGTTCGGCTTATGAGCGTGAAATCCATCGGAGAAGCAAATACGTCCACTTACTTTGATACAGTCGAAAAAGAGCGCGGTCATGTGCGAGGAAGTACACGGGTACATATCGTGTCTCCAGTGTGTTTTGACGTATGCGCTACTCGTATCGGGTAGCACTATTTTGCTGGTTTCATTGTGGCCATGTACATGACCATGGTCACAAATAAGATTTATAAGAACTACTTTTCAGCCATCGAAAAAGTTCAGAATCATGCTTCATTGTCAGGAAATCTCGTCACCTAGTGTTATCTTGCCGAATGTGGTGAAATATTAGGCCAAATTCGCGACGTCTTTATTAGCGCTGTACGTATTCAAGGAGGTCGTATTTCGATATTCGAAAAACTTACGAAAGCAGGCTGAACGCGCTGCCAACTCACGCTGGTTCTGTTAATTTGAGGGAGTTCTGTCCGGCGTTGAGGGAGTCATGGGTTTTGTGAACGGTTTCGAAGTGACTGCGCATTTGACGGGGCCTGTTTTAGGGCTTCGTGCTTAGAATTCTATGAACAGTTTACTGTTTTTTGATGTCACAGAGACTAAGATGAATGCTGCTGCTAACTTTGCTCAGCTTTGAATATGTAGGCGTACTTTTGAGACTAGAGTATAGCTAACACGTCCCCATGCGCAGCCTGACGTCTCGGCCCCATTACGTGGTTGCGGCGCCCGGCGATGAAACCTGAGCCAACATTACGTAACATCACTTTACTTCATTAAAGCACCCACAAGGGGGTATTACAGAAGGGGTGGGTCACAAGATGGCCACATTATGTCAGTCAAAAAGGTTATCAGTTGCAATATGCAGGGAAGTTATTGGAAAAAGGTGATGGAAGCGATTTGATGGGAAAAACCGGTCTATTCTGAAGCCCCGCGTGGAAAAGACGACGTGGAAAATGCACGAGCACGTGGGCGTGACGCTCGAAGTTCATGTCCTGCGCGTAAAGATACGTGGGCCAGGCGTGAGATGTAAGTTTTCTGGCCCAGACAGCCGTAAACGAACTCGGGAAGCAGATGCAGTGTGGCAATACAACGTCATATATAGAGATACTCGATAAAGCGGATTCTGTGTTTTATCATGATACGCGAACGTAGTCTTGATAAGTGGAATCACATAATCTAAACGAGTGCTTATGAACTGCTTTTAGAGCGATGATGACGTAAGATCGATGGGGGCTCCAGTTGGCGGGTTCGTACTCAAGTTTGGTCTGGCCAATATTTATTAGTGAGGAGGCTTACATGTTCCGAAGCATGGCGTAGGGGGCGTTTAATGAAGCTAGCATTTTATTGGCAAATGAGATGATATTAGCTTTATGCATTTGTCAGGACAATTCACCGCACAAGCTGACACGCAAGTGTTTTAATGAGTTAATGCAGTCTTTCTCCAACTTTTCAAGTACGTGAAAGCTTTCAGTAGTACAAAATATACCATGATCCTCACCTTTATAATCCTTTAGAAAATATATTTTTGTAAATGACGCAGATAAATTTACATTTTAAATTATTCCAAGCACAATAACCATATCAGAGCCAGATATGAAAATGCGGCTTATTGTTTTTTTTGCTCTTTTTTATAGCACGGATTAATCTAACGTTGTATTTTATTCAGAAGGACGTACTTGCTTTCTTGACACAACCATATCTGCTGAACCTCAACTCTACAGTTTCGGGGCGACAAAACTGGCTGTCATTGGCATAGCCTTTTCGATTAATCTTGTGTTTGTGGTGGTAAACGAAGGTTTAGATGGTCGTTTGTCTTGCCGTTTTTCCAGCCCTCTTATGTCAAAAGTAGTATGGTACTCTGCCCAATAAACTGTATTATTGGGAATATATATATATATATA